>NC_057714.1:101771065-101844613 GCF_004010195.1 Chiloscyllium plagiosum | reverse complement strand
CTGCTCCGTGTGTTTCAGATAGGTCCCCATGTGGAGATGGTGCTGTTGTGGAAATATCACTGGATTACTAATCCAGACCAAGCTAATTCTCTGGCAGGCGGTGGAAGTTATAATTAATAAAATATCAAGACGTAAAACCTGGAGTCATTAACAGTGACCTTGAAGCCAATGTCGATTGTAAACACTAATTTCCTTCCTCAATATACTTTCAGGAATTGAATCTCGGGTGCTTTCCTGGTCTGGCCTAAAAGTGAATCCAGACACACAGATATGTGGAAAACTCTTCAATGGTCTCAGAAACGGCCAAGCAAGACTCTCTATTGTATCAAACTGCTCCGAAGCCTTAAAGGATAAAGCTGTACAGATCACCCGGCACCAGCCTCAGTAGTGGAACGGGAAACACTATCCTATTGACCCTGCAGAGAGCTCCTTCCTAACATCTGAGAGCTGGTGGCAATATTTACAGAGTTTTCCCACAGACTGCACAGAAACTTCGGGAAAGGAGTAGGTCATTCAATACACTGAGCATCCCCCATTCTAGTTCATGGTGAAAATCTCCTCAATTCAGTTTTCAACACACATATCCTTTAGCATGTTTAATCATCGGAACACATAAAATATGAACTACTTTTTACCAGGATGTTGCCTGGTATGGTAGAAAGATCGTATTAGGAAAGGCTGAGGCACTTGGGGTTGTTTTCATTGGAGAAAAGAAGGTTTAGGGGTGACTTGATATAGGTGTACAAGATGATTAGGGGTTTAGATAGGGTTGACCATGAGAACCTTTTTCCACGTATGGAGTCAGCTATTACGAGGGGGCATAGCTTTAAATTAAGGGGTGGTAGGTATCGGACAGATGTTAGGGGTAGATTCTTTACTCAGCGAGTCGTGAGTTAATGGAATGCCCTGCCAGTGGTGGACTCTCCCTCTTTATGGGCATTTAAACGGGCATTGGATAGGCATATGGAGGATAGTCGGCTAGTGTAGGTTAGGTGGGCTTGGATTGGCGCAACATCGAGGGCCACAGGGCCTGTACTGCGCTGTATTCTTCTATGTTCTATGACCAGCAAGATAAGCTATGGGAAATGTAGGAGGAATGGCTTTGTGTTAAAATGAACTTCAAAACTCATCACGAAAGCTGATATTTTACAGGTAACTGCCACCAGAATAAGTTGAATCAAAAAGGACTGTGTCTTCTGAGACTGAGCCATGTCAGAAGGTGATGAGGCTGGTTACAGCATCAATCCCCAAAGATTTTGAAGACCATCTCTTGGGGAAAAAGAGATGCTGCTATACGATAGCAGAAAGTATAAAGTTATTGCAGCCAGACAGCAACATCTGCAAACATTAAGTACAGTTACCAATATTGCTGCAAATTGCCATCCGTGACACCACCACAAACAAAAAAATCAGGATCTCAAAAGGTGCAACATTTAAGGGGAAACAAGTGCTTGTACCTGAAACTCTTTTCCAGGACATAGTGCCTCAGCTACTTTAAGCAGATATGGCCATCGAGAGAGCAAGATTTCTGACACAGGGATAGTATGTATTAGCCAGCGGTGAATGAAGACAGTGAGGATATACAAAGTATGTCATTACAAAGAAACTCTATAATGTCATGAGATTGTCATATCCCAGGTCCAAAATTTCAGATTTATTCCCAATAAACTATGGCAATTTTCTCTGCACTGATTACTTCCCCAAATATTTCAGTTACCAGATAGTTGAAAGACACATCAAGTGCGCGTGCAGCGCACACATTGAGTATAATATTCAGTAAATGAGCTTTGTTAAAATGGACCACAACATACAAGCAGACCTTTTAGATCAAAGGGTATGGTGAGAATCTGAGTTAGATGATCAGCCATCTCCATACTGAAACAGGCTCAAAACACTCAATGACATATACCTGCTCCTTGTTTCTAGGTTTCTTAGAACTACGCTTCAGGATACAGGTCTACCTTCACCAACAGAGATCATATTTTGGCAGGCAACTTAGGATAACCCTGCCAAACTCTCACAGGACAAACTTCTCAGAATGCTATTCAATATTGTTCATGAGAGTCATGCAAGTGCAGAATAACCTAATCTGCTTGTGGGACAGAAAGTCAGAGTCACACATCAGACTCAAGGAACCTAGTCACCACAGAGATATCCAACATGGCCAGAAATTCTACTGGGGGTAAGGAGTAAAAGAAACACAGCACTGAAGGCTCAGTTGCATAGTTACCCAGGAGTTCGAAGTGGTTTCATTGGTCCAGCATTTTTCTGGTAGCTATCAAGATAAATAAGGCAGATCTCTTCCAAATAAATATCTGATTCAAATTCAGAGGAGCACATATTCATGCAAGGTCCTGGGACCTGGGGAATTGCCTATCAGAAGTATACAAACTTCCTAAGCAATCCCTGCAGTGTCAGCACATCAAGATTTTGGATGGGCCTTGAAGGATTTTTTCGTGGAAGATTTGGGCCAATGCTATTACAAAAAAATTGAGAGCAAATAAATCTGGAACATGAATGACCAGTTTAGAGATGGAACACTTTCCATTTGTCAGATACATATCAGAACATAACTATTGACCGTATACTGCAGTCAATTGTCTTTGTTACTTACTGTAGGCTTTACTAGCAATTGTCCCATTACTGTGAACATCCTGGATAGACCCACCGGTGTACACACTAAAGGGAAAAATAATGGAGAGTTTCATTAAAAATATTAAACATTTTGATTAATTGTATTAAATTCGTGTCTTAAGAACAAAGATTGAAACTAAAGTACAGGGCTATCTGAATTATGCAGCACAGAAAGAAGCTCGTCAATCCATCATATCTATGCAGCTCTCAGTAAGACCTTGGCAGTCAGTTATATTCCTTTGTTTCACACTTATAGTGTTTCCTTGTTCAAACAATAGTAACTTCATTTTCAAAGCCCATCATCATTTCTGTTTCATTCCAATATTTTATGCAAATCATATTGTCAAATATCCTGACATAAAAAGACAAAACCCCAAACTTATTTTTTAAAACTGAGCTTAATCTTAGATCTAAACATTACTAATTCAAACAACCATTTACTTTACCTAAATTCTTTGCTACTTTGAAAAATGCCAGCAGTTAAAGTTCTGTTTTGCAGAGAACTAGCCCAAGCACTAGTGCAGCCTTAGATCTGGCACATGTCTTCTTCTTACATCTACATCAAGGCTTTGATACCAGATCATCCCCTAAATTAAAATCCTCTCTGTCCTGCGTGAGTCAGTTAACTGCCCTACATTTTCCTCTCAGACCTAGGTTTAACAAAAAAACATAATAACCTTCTGTCAAACACAAAAACATGAATGAGTTGCATTTATTTTACACTTAGGAAGAGGATGTTCATGTTATTATTTGAGACACACTGATGTGCACAAATAGTCCATGTTTTCTACATCACAGTAGTGACTGTACTTCAAAAACTAATTTGTTGGATGCAAAGTGCTTTGGTGTGCGAGCTGACCTTTAAAGCTTATTTGTATTTGTGAGACTATTAGTAATATATTCTTAAAAAGTTTCAAAAAGTTGCTGCTTGAAGTATGCTTAGTTGAAAATATTTAGAGATTTGGATTTAGTCTCAAATTTATCTTTCAACATTCAAAGGATAGAATCTCCAGCTTTTCAGTTTACAGTTCTTTGAGGTCTTCTTCCATTCCAGTGAAAATGTATACTCTGAAAGTCATAAAGTCATTGACATGTACTGCACAGAAATAGACCCTTCGGTCCAACTTGTCCATGCCGGCCAGGTACCCTAAAAATAATCTACTCCCATTTACCAGCATTTGGCTCATATCTCTCTAAACCCTTCCTATTCATGTGCCCATCTAGATGCCTTTCAAATGTTCTAATTGTACCAGCTGCTGGCACCTCCTCTGGCAACTCATTCCATATATGTACAACCCTCTGTGTGAAAATGTTACCCTTTAGATCCCTTTCAAATTTTTCTCCCCTCAAACCTGCACCTAGTTTTGGACTGCCCCACCACAGGGAAAAGGCCTTGTCTATTTACCCTGTCCACGCCCCTCATGATTTTATAAACCTCAATAAGATCACCCCTCAGCATCCAATGTTGCAGGGAAAATAGCCCCAGCCTGTTCAGCCTCTCCCTATAGCTCAGATCCTCCAACCTGGCAACATCCTTGTAAATCTTTTCTGAACCCTTTCAAGTTTCACAATATCCTTCCTATTTCACAACTTTCCACTGCTTATCAGTTTAAACATCAGTACTATCTCTTCTCCTCCTCCTCTGTCTCACATGTTTGTTTTTGGAAATAAACTGACTGCATACAACATGCTCAACTGTAATTTAATTATAAGACATTAAGCTTAATGAAGTGAGCTTTTAAAATTTGTTAGTAACATTAGTTTGTGAAGATATTTTGTCTTCAAGCTATCGAAGTATGTTTAAAAGATTGACACTCATACGTTGAATTAGGCAGAGATTTACAAGGGCTTTATTGTAAAATGGTAATTTAGCACAAATACCACTCTTTACCTTCCCTGACAGAAGTCAACAATCCATTAGACTGGTTTTAATAGGGGCAAAAATATTAACAAAAGAGAAAAACGAAGTGAAATTAAATCAAAATACCACAAGAGGACTGACAACACCCTCAACAGCCAAAGAACCTAGTTCTTGATATTTTAATTAACCTGTTCGGACATGTTTGACACATCCAAAGCAGGTGGGACCTCTATCCAGCCCTTCTGACCGAAAGGTAATAACATTACCATTTGAGTTGAGAGGGGAAAGAGCGCCCTGGAAAACTTTTAAAATATTTTCTGATCAACCTATACACAGATGTTACTACACACCCTTCAATCAGGTGGGGCTTGAACTTGGGTGCCTTGGCCCAGAGACAGAGGCTTTACCATTGCACGGCAGGAGCTCCAAGACGGTAACATTTTCTTTTTAAAAGTCAACCTGTTCAGACATGTTATAACATAGGTGCAACTTGAAACCAGGACTTCTAGCTCAAAGGTTTGCACAAGCTTTGCACCATTGCACAAGAGCCATAACAACCCCAAAACCTTGAAGATATTTTCTGTTATTGCACACCTTTGGCACAGGTCGAACCTGAAGCCAGGACCCCTGGTTCAGAGATAGGGACATGACCACTGCAGCACCAGCACCCTTTCTTACAAAGTCCTTCCACACCATTCGCAAATGCACCTTTGTCTGGATTTTTTAAAATGCGCCTGGTCAGACATGTTCGAACACATCTCTGGAACAGAAGGGACTTGAATCCTGGTCACCTGGCCCAGAGGTATGGACACCACCAGTTCACCACAAGACCTTCCAGAACCCTAAAACTGTTTTTTGTTACATATCCGGAGATGCTTTCATGTCCTATTGAATGGCTTCTTTCCATTACCAAACGACTTTTTTCCTTTCCCCTCCGCTACCAAATCAATTGTTTCGTAATAACTCCGGATGTTTGTTTAAAATCAACCTTTTCAGAGATGTTACTATCCCTCCAGAGCAAGTGAGACTTGAACACTGACCTCCTGGTCCAAAGGAAAGACAAACCTCAAACCCTAAATACAAAGTCTAATGAGCAGATCAGTGGCAAATGAAATTTAGGCCTGTGAGATGATATACTTGTACAGGATCTTGGCTAGGCCACTGTTGGAATATAGCGTGCAATTCTGGTCTCCTTCTTATCGGAAGAATGTTGTGAAACTTGAAAGGGTTCAGAAAGGATGTTGCCAGGGTTGGAGGATTTGAGCTATAGGGAAAGGCTGAATAGACTGGGGCAATTTTCCCTGGAATACTGGAGGTTGAGGGGTGACCTCACAGAGGTTTATAAAACCATGAGGGGCATGGATAGGGTAAATAGACAAGTCTTTTTCCTGGGCTGGGGGAGTCCAGAACTAGAGGGCATTGGTTTAGGGTGAGAGGGGAGAGATATAAAAGAGACCTAAGGGGCAACTTTTTCACGCAGGTGGTGCATGTATGGAATAAGCTGCAAGAGGAAGTGGTGGAGGCTGGTACAATTAAAAGGCATCAGGATGAGTTTAGGAATAGTAAGGGTTTGGAGGAATATGGGCCAAGTGTTGGCAAATGGGACTAGATTAGTTTGGGATATCTGGTCAGCATGAACGATTTGGACCAAAGGGTCTGTTTTTGTGCTGTACGTCTCTATGACTCTAAGTATCAAGACAAGGGAGTATTCAATGAATGGTGGGTCTCTAGGAAATTCAGACGAACAAAGGGTTCTTAGGATACTTGTACTAGGGTCCTTGAGACCCCTGAAGGCAGCAGGATAGATTAATAGGATCATTATGGCAGAATATCAGTCATGGCACAGATTATTATAGCAGGAAGGCAATGTTGGAGCTGTACAAAACCTTGGTTCAGCCACACCTGAAATACTGTGTGCAGATCTAGTCACCACATAAGAAGAAGAATGCAATTACATTGGAAGGGCTGCAGAGGAGTTTTACCTGGAATGCAGCGTTTGAACATTGAAGCTCGGGTTGTCTTCTTCAGAGCAGAGAAAGTTGAAAGGGTTGTGATTATGGTGTGTAAGATGATGAGGAACATAGGCAGGGTTGATAGAAAGCAGCTGTTCTCCTTAGTTAAAGGATTGATAACAAGGCCTCAAAATTTTAAGGGGAAACACAGGGGATTTGAGGGAAGCTATTTTCATCCACAGGGTGGCAGGAATCTGGAATGCCCTGCCTGGGAGTTCAGTCGAGGCGGGAAACCTAATAACCTTAAAAAGTACTTGACATGTCACAACGTTCAAGGCGATGGACCAAGCGTTGAAATGTGACACCAACATGGATTTAGAACAGTTTTTGTTGATGCATACTCAATGGGCCAAAGGCCTGATTCTGAGAACATGACCTGCTTTCAATCAATACTGGAACTACTCTGGTTAACCCTTAAAGTTTACCTCATTTCGAATATGTATGTTAGACTACATATATGTACAAAATTACACCACTTGAATACATTTGGCAAAAAACAAACTGCAGATGCTGATAATCAGAAACAAAAACAGAAATTGCTGGAAAAACTCAGGTCTGGCAGAAACTGGACCAAAAATGTTAACTCGCCTTTCTGAGTATTTCTAGCAATTGTTGTTTTAGAATACATTTGGTGTGTGCCTGTTGTGTTCCAACTTTAATTTAAAACAAAAACTCAAGAGAGGTTGGAGAAAGTCATTCAGCTCTTCAAGTCTCATCCAAAGTTCAATAACTTAAAAAAAAACACAGAAACCAAATGCAAGGATAAGCCATTCAGCGCCCTTCACCATTTCATAAGATAATGGTTAACCCTCTTTCCCAAAGACATATTCCTGCTTTCTTCCCATTTCCCTTAATGTCTTTAAGATCTAAAATTTTATCTCTTTATTGAATATATTCAGTGACTTAGCCTCCACAGCTTTCTGTGGAGAACTCCACAGGTTCATTTTCCTTTGAACAAAGAAACTTTTCCTCATGTCAATCCAAAATGGTCTACTCTGCTGCCTAAGACTTTAAACTTTAACTCTGTATAGGGAAAACATCCTCCCTGCATTTAGCCTGCCAAGCCGTCAGCATTTCATACATTTCAATCAGATCTTGCCTTATCCTTCTAGATTCTAGTGAATACAAACTTAGTTCAACTAATCAAACTCGCGTCATATGGCTGTCCTGCCATTACTGATACTTGCTTCGGAGGAAAGCAGTGGAGTACATTTTCTCAGTATTTAAAAATCTATCAATTTCTGACTTGAATATACTCAAGGAATGATTATTCATAGTGGAGGAGCAAATATATGCTTTCTTAAGTAGGGAGATCAAATTTTCTGTATGTGGTCTCACCAATATCTTGATTAACTGCCACAAGATGTCCATACTTCAGATCTCAAACCCTCTTGCAATGAATATATAATTTTCCTTCTTCATTGCTTGCTGTGCTTGCCAATCTACTGCCATTGACAAGTGTAGAAGGACACCCAAATCCTGTTGTGTATCCGTATTTCCCAATACGTCACCATTTAAATAATTAGCCAACTGGCTCAAAGGAAGACAGAGGGTGGTGGTGAATGGTTGCTTTTCTGGAGTTGAAGCCTGTGTCCAGTCAAGTGCCACAAGGATCGATGCTGGGTCCACTACCTTTTGTCATTTACATAAATGATTTGGATGGGAGCATAGGATGTCTCGTTAGTAAGTTTGCAGATGACACCAAAATTGGAGGTTTTGCGGACAGCAAAGGAGGTTACCTCAGATTACAATGGGATCCTGATCAGATGGATCAATGGGCTGAGGACTGGCAGATGGAGTTTGATTTAGGTAAATGAGCTGCATTTTGGAACAGCAAATGAGAGCAGAATCTATACACTTAATGGTAAGTGTTACTGAACAAAGAGACCTTGGAACGCAGGTTCATAGCTCCTTGAAGGCAGAGTCACAGGTAGATAGGATAGTGAAGAAGGCATTTGGTAGGTTTTCCTTTATTGGTCAGAGTGTTGAGTACAGGAGTTGGGAGGTCATGTTGCGGCTGTACAGGACATTGGTTAGGCCACTTTTGGAATATTGCCTGCAATTCTGGTCTCCTTCCTATTGGAAGGATATTGTGAAACTTTTTGGGGGTTCAGAAAAGATTTACAAGCATGTTGCCAGAACAGGAGGATTTAGGCTACAGGGAGAGGTTGAATAGGCTAAGGCTGTTTTTCCTAAAGTGTCGGAGGCTGAGGGGTGACCTTTATAGAGGTTTATAAAATCATGAGGGGCATGGATAGGGTAAATAGACAAGGTCTCTGAGGTGGGGGAGTCCAGACCTAGAGAGCACAGGTTTAGGATGTGAGGGGAAAGATATAAAAGTGACCAAAGGAGCAACTTTTTCACGCAGAGGGTGGTGAGTGTATGGAATGAGTTGCCAGAGGAAGTGGTGGAGGTTGGTACAATCACAACATTTAAAAGGAATCTGGATGGATATATGAATAGGAAGGGTTTGGACGGATATAGGCCAAGTGCTGGAAAATAGAACTCGATTAGGTTGGGATATCTGGTCATCATGGATGAGTTTGACTGAAGGGTCTGTTGCCATGCTGTTACATCTCTATGACTGAGTATAACTTTACATTCCGCCCCATTAGGAGCAACTTTTTCATGCAGAGGGTGGTGAGTATATGGAATGAGTTGCCAGAGGAAGTGGTGGAGGTTGGTACAATCGCAACATTTAAAAGGAATCTGGATGGATATATGAATAGGAAGGGTTTGGACGGATATAGGCTGAGTGCTGGAAAATAGAACTCGATTAGGTTGGGATATCTGGTCATCATGGATGAGTTTGACTGAAGGGTCTGTTGCCATGCTGTTACATCTCTATGACTGAGTATAACTTTACATTCCGCCCCATTGTCCTGCATCTGCCCAATCATGAACTACATATGATATAATCTGTCAATAATGTAATCTTGTACTTGAACGCCACCTTTCCACACCATCTCCATACTCCATCATTTTCTCAGTATTTAAACATCTATCAATTTCTGATTTGAAGATACTCAAGGAATGATTATTCATATTCAAATGCAGAATTATGAAAGTTGATTATTCTTTGAGTGAACAAAGTTAAAATCACACAACACCAGGTTATAGCCCAACGGGTTTATTTGGAAACACTAGCTTTTGAGGCGCTGCCTCTTCATCAGGTGGTTGTGGAACAGGACCGTAAGACACAAAATTTATAGCAGAAGGGTAACAGTGTCATGGATTTGGATTGATATATTAAACAAAATTTAGATTAAGTCTTTCATCTTTTTGAATGGTATATGGTAGTTTTGGTTTTATTTTAAATATGTAAATGCCAGAACTCCTTTTAAATTACATTCGCAATTTAGCTTCAGTTTTTCAAACAATAGGTGCCATCTCAGCTCAGATAATGCATTAAAAGGTGTGAGATTAAAGGCTGTGTCCCAATGTTGAGTCAGACTGCCTCTATTCCTAAAGTGGCATTTTCAGAATCTTACATGGATTCATGCAGTTTTTGAGCAAAATAAAATGTAATTCTGCAAATACATAACTGTTACTTGCCAGCGACAGCCCAAACCTGTATACGTTCTAGTGCTTGTTGCATTGACTGCTTCAGTACTGGTGTGTGAATATCATACAGTCATCAGCAATTTCCCCACTCTGACCGTATGATGGAGGGTACGTTGTTTAAATATATATTATATATAGTTGAACTATATTTCCAAGGGTTTCAAAGCATTTGGTGAAGTTTTGTTAAGTTGTTATTATGCATCTTGTGTGTGGTACACACTGCTGCCATTCTGCATCCATGGTAGAGGAAATAAATGTCGAAAATGGTGGATTAAGGTAAGCATCAAGTGTGTTACATTCCTCCAGATGGTGTTAAACTTAGTGCTGTTGGAACTGCAAGTGGCCAATATTCTATCATTTACCTTGTACATAACAACAAGGCTTCGAGGAGTCAAATGAGTTGCTTCCGGCAGAACTCCCAGTCTTTGACCTGCTCTTGGAGCCACAATTCAGTATCTTGTCAATGGTAACCCTCCAGGAGGTCTATAGTGGGACATTCACCGATGAGAATTCCATTGATTGCCAAGGGGTGGTGATTAGAATCTTTCCTGCACTGCACTGCCTGCACTGTGTGGCAAGAATGTAACTCATCAATTACCATCCTCAGCTCAAATGTTGCCCAGTCTTGCTGCGCACGAAACAACTTTAGTACTTGAGATGATGTAAATGTGCTAAATATTGCTCACGATTGGCTCACTTATGATGGAAGGAAGATCATTCATCAACAGCTGAAGATGGTCAGGTCTGGAGCACCACCCTGTGAAACTTCTCCAGTGATGCTCTTTGTCAAACAGACCTTCAGAACCACCATCATGTTTCTTTTTGCGAGGTATAACTCCAACCAACCAAATAAAAAAGTAAAATATGGTAGATACTGGAAATCTGAAATAAACAGAGAAAATGCTGGAGATACACAGCAGATCTGGCAGCATCTGGAGAGAGAAGAACAGAGTCTCAGATAAGCAACCTGACAGCTAAAACGAGGCATATCTGCAGTCTGCAAGGGCACTGCTGATAATTGACCAGACAACTTCCTTCACTAATTCTTCTGCCTCTTTACATTCAACGGATGGAGAGACAATACATTCCACGGATGGAGAGACAATACATTCCACTCAAAATATCAATGAAAATCAAATACCCTAATGGACAGGGAGGTTGATCTCGGTGAACGAGCAACATGAAGTTTATTGGTAGTCTGTTAATATACTGTGGAGTTTCAGCTCATTAAACTTCTGCAGTATCCTTTCACAAAACTATGCAAGAAGCCACGAGAGGTCAAATTAAGTGAAAAAGAATTAATTTCCAAACCTTGATTTACAGATATATGAAAGTACAAATTACTGGGCAGGAAGAATCCAGGAATTGAGGCATGGTGTTTGCACCATGTTTCATCATGAAAACTGCTAAAATAGATATAGGTACACTCTCTTAAACTTGGTTACCCACAAACTGTCCAGACGTTTTTCTTTGTATTTAATCATTTTAAACAGGTTTCACTGATGTGGAGGAGTGGGGGATGCATGAAAGTGTTAGTAAATCAAAAGTGTAAGGAGGGAATTAATATCAACAGCAACATAGCCATTTACCTGAAGTCCTTTTTAATCACATCAGTTGGCTCTGCTAGATTCACAAGTCACTGGATGAGAGCATTCCAAATTGTTTTTTCTGAAGATCAGCAATTTCCAAAATCAAGCATGGTCTCCCGTACCAAGGCTCCCAGATTTGAGAAAACGCACGCATATTTAAAAAAACAGCCAAGGATTACACCAACGTTGAGAGCAAAATATTGGGGAAATTCTTCTTCTATCAACCAAGAAAGGCTCAAATAATTTGGTTCCAATTCCAAACAGCTTGTATTTATATAGCATCTGTAGTGTATGGGCAACAGGTGGCTACCACTGCTACCTCACAGCACCAGGGACCCGGATTAGATTCCCACCTCCAGCGATTGTCTGTGTGGAGTTTGCACATTCTCCCAGTGTCTGCGTGGGTTTCTTCCGGTTGCTCCTGTTTCCTCCCACAATCCAAAGATGTGCAGGTCAGGTGAATTGACCATGCTAAATTGCCCATTGTGTTAGGTGCATTAGTCAGGGGTAAATATAGGGTAGGGAAATGAGGCAGGGATGGTTGGTGTGGACTTGTTGGGCTGAAGGGCCTGTTTCCATACTGTAGGGAATCTAATCTAATGTAGTAACAGACCTCCTAATTTATTTCCATCCAAGAAAAGAAGAATTCAGCATCCCAAATAAAGCAGTAATTTTCTTCATCATGAGTCACTTCTTATTTACACAATAATGCCTTTTAGGATTGTACACAATTTTTCTGAGTTCCTGAAATGGATAAAAGCAATTAGTCAAGAAAGGGACATAATCTTAAAATTAGACTGGGCCCATACTAGGGTGATGTCAGGAAGTACAAGAGTAGCGGAAATCCAAAATTCTTTTCCCCCAAAAAATCTGGTTGGGCTCAGATAACTGAAAAATTTTAAAGCGAGACTGATTGATTTTTGTCAGGCAAGGGTATTAAAAGAAATAGAAAAAGTTAAGGTTCAGATCAGCCAAATCAATGGTGCAATAGGTAGAGGAAATGAATGGCTCACTGCCACTTTTGTGATCTTCAATTAAAATGTAGCTCTTCCATGAGAACAATTTCAGGCACAAACATAATTACTATCTTCTACAGTTGCTTTCTAAACTCCAGGCACACTAACTGATAAAAATTAACCCAAAGTGTTAATACTTTAATAGTGCAGCAGCAATTGATTTAGGGATTTTACTTTCTATACAATAGGCCTATATAATTCATGCATTGATTTACCTTGGTACAGGTACCGATAGGCCAATACAGAATGTTGTTTGAAATCGGAAAACAAAGTCGTCTGATTGAACGGAAACAAAAATTGGAGATTTTCCAAATATCTTTGGTCTTTTTGATGTCTACTTTGTGGATTTCCCTTAACCCCTCCTCCAGCTGTCAGAACTGTGAGAGAAATTGTGGTCTTCAAATACAAGTGTAAGAATTAAGCTTCAATTTAAAATTCTCAGTCAGGATGAAAGAATATTCCACTCTCTGACCTGATAGCATAGCAGGTGATTTAGTTCCGTAGCCATGAATCTCGCCTCATCACTTGATAAAGACTAGCACTGCAAACTGTGCATGCTTCAATGATGAAAGTTTTTTTAAAAAATAAGTTTAAACTTAAAGGCAGGATCATATGCAGAATACGATTAAGATCCCAAACAGTTGTCAAAAGGCTGTTTGATATCTCAAACCCCTTTCATGAAGTAAACCAGGAGATGAAAGGCGAGGAACTTCATTTTTTTGCATAACCTATGACTTAAGCCCTTTGCCTAGAAGGGAACAAAATTATTTCAGGACACTGTCAAAGATCACAGCATCCATTATACGCATTTTAAATTTTGTGTACAATAGTATAGACCACAAAGATAGCTATGCGAATATCAGTTTATACCATATTTCATTTTGTTGGCGTTGCTGGGTGGACCATGATTTATTGCTCATCACGAGCTGTCATTGAGGCGGCAGTGGTCAGATGCGTTCTTGAAATGGCACAGTGACAGTGCAGTTAGGATGAGAGTTCCAGAATTTTAATGCTTACAAGAGAACTATGCCACTGTTCCTTCACTAAGTCAGGATGGCAAGGCCAGAAATGTGTGATTGGAAATGAACTTGCAGGTGGTGGTTTTCCCATGCAGCTGTTGTCCATGTCCTTCCAAGTGATAGCGGTCACAGATTTTGAAGATGCTATTGAAGGACCTGCAGTGAGTTGCTGATATATACACACCAGTTTCAAGATGCATAACTACCATAAAGCATCAGCGAGGGAATGATTAAGAGCTAGTGGGTGCCAATCAAGTGGGCTGCTTTGTCTTTGATTAGTAAAGCTTTTTCAGTGTTGTTGGAACTGTTCCCATTGAAGCAAGTGTAGAGTAGTCAATCATTTTGCTGACTTGCACCTTGTAAATGATAGATCGGCACTGAAGATAAAGGAAATGAGTTACCTACCTCAAAATTGCTGGCCTCTGACCTGCTCATACAGTCACATTGTTTCTACAGTTGGTCCAAGACAGTTTCTGGTCAATGGTAACCCCCAGCATGTTGATACTAAAGTATTCAGCAATGGTAATGCCATTAAGGGGAAATGAATATATTCTCTCTTGTTGGACAATCATTGCCATTCCTGTTCTTAAAAAAAGAGCTGTTCTAAATTTCAAATTTTCTTTTGAGAAATTGAACTCAAATTACGACACGGTGAATGCACACTCTTAAGACTGCATCATCTGCTGATCATGTCCTGAGACAGCTTTAAATCCTTGTTCCTAATCCAAACCAAGGATTTTGGAACAGGCTGAAATCCAAACCAAACTAGAATTAATGCATTTTCTTTCTTGGAGACAGAAGAAATTCCAGCATCCTAGGAAATTTGGCTGAAAAGAGTTTGAAGAAGATAAGGAAGCTTGGCATAAGGCCACTTTCCCAAATAGTTCTCTTCAGTGTTTCTCTCTCCACAGATGCTGCCTGACGTGCTGAATATTTCCAGCATTTCTTGTTCTCATTTCAGATTTCCAGTATCTGTAATATTTTGCTTTTGCATTGAGAACACCAAGTTCACTGTTTACAATTCATTAAAATGCCTCAATTATGGATTAATTTCTCTCATTGTATCTACTACATGTTGTGTATGATCTCCCTAATTGTGAAGTAAACAGATTTATTAGTATTTTAATACTATAACCTCTTCTCTAAAAATCAATTTGCAATATACTATTGCTGTAAAACAAAAGGCCCTTTAATGTATATGGTTTAACTCAGCTAAGATTGATGCTAATCCACTCTGCTGCCACTTGGATGGATTCTTGCATTCTTCTACACTGTAAGCATGTCTACTTCTACAATAGGATTATTAGACTATTGCATTAACTGTTCGCATTAATATTTGACTAAAACCTGTACTGCAATCAAAGTGAAATTAATACAGATGGAATACTTAACTATATGATGTAGCTATAGTACAATAAATTGTCAAATTAACTTCAACGTGAAATGTTTTGTCACGACAAATTCCATCCATCTGATAGAATCTCAGGCTGAAGATTGCTTCAGGGTTCTTAACATGAGTCCTTTATTAATATAAATGACAAGGTTTTCAGACTGATCTTTTTTCCTTGAAATTGCTCCCACACCCAAAATATTCTCATGGGCCCTCACATGGAAGGAAAGAAACAGTCAACATCAGGTCAGCTAATGTAATATTCATGGACAATAGTACATGTTGAGGACTATTGGGATTTTGTCTAGCACTATACTATGTATGGGTCCAAACAACTAAACATCAATCTTATTTGTGCATGAGCAGAGTTCTGTATATAGTCAATGATGACAATCTTCCGTGAAAACGCATCAGATCTGCTCTTAATTTCTTCAACTTTCTACCTCTCCAGAATGAGCTCTGCACATTATTTATACAGTATACAACATCTGTGACTGCAATGCAGAACTAAAATTGTAATAAGAAAATTTCAAGTAACATAAGTATGTTTATGATATTACACTAACATTTTATGGTGACCTTCACAGCTGAAAGAGCTATTAATGCAGTCAGTGTGCTTTGGGAAGTGGGGTCAGCCTTGACTTCAACTTGAGCAAAAATCATGTCAATATTCATAGCCACTGGCTGAGTACCTCAACTGCTGCTGAATTGTCAGTCATGCTTCTGGAATTGACTATCACAAAAGATTTGCACTTGCGTCTCTGCAGTTTATCAAGTTGTTAGTGACCTCTGCTGGTGGACGCACAAATTTACAAGGCCACTACAACGTGCATATTAAAAACAACTAGAAATTACAACATCAGTGGTTGCTAAATACAAGAATATTCTTTCACAATTTTGTTTTTTAAATGTAAAACCTATATCACCAAAGGAAAGTTGCAGCAGAGGGACAGGCTATTTAATCCATTGATTCTGTATAGTTGGAAAACAAAACTAGGTGCCATTCTAATACTACTTTTCAGCAGCTAGTCTGTAGCCTTGCAGGTTACAGTACTTCAGGTGCAGACCAATGATGTGGAGTGCCAGTGTTGGACTAGGGTGGACAAAGTCAGAAATTGGTTACAATCCAACAGGTTTATTTGAAATCATCAGCTTTCAGAGTGTCACCCCTTCATCAGGTGAAGTGAGAGAGAAACACAAGGAACACAATTTATGGGCAGAGAAATCAAGGGCACTGAGATCAAACAATCATACAAATGGTGTGAGTGGACTGTTGAATAAAACGTCTGTGCAGGTGACCAGGGTGTTGGTGTGAATAAAGAGTCAATGACTGAATAATAATCCAAGGGATGAACTATAATCTGAATAAATAAGGCAGAGAGATAACACAAAAAATTTTAAAAGATGGTGCTGGAGACAAAACAAATGACTGGATTCAGTGGTTAGCACTGCTGCCTCACAGAACAAGGGACCCACCTCGATTCCAGCCTCAGGTGACTGTCTGTGTGGAGTTTGCACATTCTCCCAGTGTGTGTGGGTTTGCTCAGAATGCTCCCGTTTCCTTCCACAGTCCAAAGATGAGCAGATTAAGTGAATTAGCCACACTAAATTGCCCATAGTGTTCAGGGATGTGCAGGTTAGGTGCATCAGTCATGGGTAGATGTCAACTAATACGTAGGGGAATGGGTCTGGGTGGGTTACTCTTTGGAGGATCAGCATGGACTTGTTGGGCCAAATTACCTGTTTCCATACTAGGGATTCTATGATCATTCTTGTACAGGTAAGTCCAAAGTAAATCCATTTCTCCTCCCACGTCATAACTTTCTGCAATCATTATCCTGTCTGCAACCTTATCATCAAGAAATACTTCAACTCTACTGCAGTTATCAATAATTCAATAATTATGTCAAAAAAGTAGAGCATCCATTACCCATGCCACATAACTCAAACTAGCTTGCAGAATTCCATACATTGGTCAAAATGGACATCAGCAAAGAAGCCACTAAATAACAAATCTTGACTATTTGGAAGTTAAGTTTGTTTGAAATGGCATTTGACAAAAATACTGTAAAACATAATTTTGGTGAAAATAATGCAATGCTCTAGATAAGTGCTTCTTCCCTTCAATCATGCTTACATAATGACACAAAGTCATAGAGTTATACAGCACAGAATAGGCCTGTCAGTCCAACTTGTCCATGCCGACCAGATATCCTAAAGTGATCTAGTCCCATTCCTCAGCATTTGGTCCAAATCCCTCTGAACCCTTCCTGTTTGTATATACATCCAGATGCCTTTTAAAATGTTGTAATCATACCTGGGTCCATGACCACCTCTGGCAATTTGTTTCATACTTGCACCACGCTCTGTGAGAAAATGTTGCCCCATCAGATCCCTTTTAAATCTATGCCTTCTAGGTTTGGACTCCCCTAGCCTGGAAAAAAGAACTTATCTATTCACCCTATGCCCCTCACAGTTCTATAAAAATAAAGGCCACCCCTCAGCCACCGACACTCCAGGGAAAATGGCCCCGGTCAAATCAGCCTCCCCCTATAGTTCAAACTTCCAACCCTGGCAACTTCCCTGTGAATCTTTTCTGAATCCTTTCACACTTTTAACATCTCTCCTTATATAAGCAACTTCCAAAGCAAATAATAATGAAGTCAATCAGGTAATCTCCTCTGATGTTACTCATTTTGACTCATGTGACTTCTTAAGTGAGACAGGAAGCAAAAGTGTCAGTGCAAGTGTGGGCTATTTTGCAGGACTTTATTATCTCAAAGAATAAAATTTATATTAGACAGATGGAGTTTAATTTAGACAAAGTGCAGTGCTGCATTTTGGAAATGCAAATAAGGGCAGGATTTATACACTTAATGGTAAGATCCTGAGGAGTGTTGCTGAACAAAGACACCTTGAGGTGCAGGTTCATAGCTCCTTGAAAGTGGAGTCGCAGGGATATAGGATAGTGAGGAAAGCATTTGGTATGTTTGCCCTCATTAGTCAGTGCATCGAGTATTGGAGTTGCGGCTGTACAGCACATTGGTTAAACGACTTTTGGAATATTGCATGCAATTCTGGTTTCCCAGCTATAGGAAAGACATTGTGAAACTTGACAGGGTGCAGAAAAGATTTACAAAGACGTTGCCAGAGTTGGAGCATTCGCGCTATGAGGGAGTGTGTGTCTGTGTGTGTGTGTCGTGGTGGGGGAAGGAGGAGAAGAGTGGGAATCCAAAACTAAACAGCAAAGATATAAAAGGGACCTCAGGGATAACTTTTTCATGCAAAGGTTAATGAACAAGATGCCAGAGGAAGTGGTGGAGACTGGTACAATTACAACATTTTAAAAGGCATCTGGATAGGTATATGAATAGGAAGGGTTTAGAGGGATATGGGCCAAATACTGGCAAGTGAGACTAGATTTATACAGGGTATCTGGTTGCCAACTACGAGTTGGGCTGAAGGGTCTGGTTTCCTGCTGTATATCTCTATGACTCTAGCTGCCTTGGCCTGATCACTCATTCAAATTAGCTGTGGTCAAAATTACAAGTGCTATAATATCATATCCTACTGCTCTTCATTCAGCATACTATTTATAGTGTACCTGAAGCAGAAATATTGAAAATGTAGCTGCAAAAATGACTTTGAGAAGGCTTTTCCCCACAGTACTGTTTCCAGATGTGCAGATATCAGTAAAAACCAGTCAAGTCTTTTCGTACTCAGGAGAAAGTGAGGACTGCAGATCAGAGTCAAACAGAGCTAACCACTGAGCCACTGCAGCCCCTGTTGGATGGAATCAATTGAATGAGTACAAAAGGAGTCGAAAATTGTGGCGCTGGAGAAGCACAGCAGGTCAGGCAGCATCTGAGGAGCAAGAAAATTGACATTTTGAGCATAAGCCCTTCATCAGGACTGACACATGCCGGATGAAAGGCTTATGGCCCAAAACATGGATTCTCCTGCTCCTCGGATCCTGCCTGACCTGCTGTGCTTTGCCAGCACCACAATTTTCGACTCCTTTTGCACTCATCCAATTGTATCCATCCAAGAGGGGACGGAGTGGCTCAGTGCTTTGCTCTGTTGCCTCAGTCAGAGACCCAGGTTCAATTAAAGCCTCGGGCAACTGCCCGTTTGCACATTGTCCCCATGGGTTTTCTTCACATGCTTTGGATTCCTCCCACAGTCCAAACATGTACAGGTTCGGTGGACTGGCCGTGCTAAATTGCCCATAGTGCAGATTAAGTGGAATAGCCATGGGTAATGCAGGGTTACAGGGTTAGGGTATGGGGGTGGGTCTGGGTTGGGTGTTCTTTGGAGGGGCAGTGAGGACTCAGTAGGCTGAATGGTCTGTTTCCACACTAAGGATTCTATGATACCACCTACTCTACCAACTTTATATTTGCTGAATCCTGGCTTCAGTTTTGCTCCTTCACTGAAGCTTACACTGCCCAGCACACATTGCACTGTTATTTTTCAGGGCTCAAGAGTTCACTTCCTTTGCTTGGTCTCAAACAGCAAATGATTGAGTTGAAGGATTGTTCTACTTGCAACCCCAAATTTACACCTATTTTGTTGTGGCCACTGATCTTGTAACAAAACATTACAAATATCTCATTGTGATACTGCACATTGTATAAATAATCCAAATCCTTCAGTGTTGATTGCTACTTACATAGAAGTAATAAACCTCCCATCAACGAAATGCAGGAATATAAATAAGGAAGATAAAATTCCCAAAGATCTGCAAGTAGGAAGAAACAGGAAAAATCAAATATTTAGTGAAACGCATTTCCTTCAAGTAGGAAAGCAAGCCTGTTAACTGAGCGTTATGAACAGCCATGATTATAAAATTAAAATGAATGAAGTCTAATTATAAGCATCCAAAACAGCAGTAAGAAAATAAATGGATGAGCAAATTGTCACAAGCTTGCAATGGAAATTCATCTTTTAAGAGATAACACTTTTTTAAAGAGATAACAAAATTAAATTCCACAAAAATTTTAAAACAAAAATCCTTATTACAGATTCCAATTAAAACACTCGTACATATTTATTTAGTTTCCAATATTCATTCTGCTAAATTAAATAAAATGAATCATAACTTTTCCAATGAGCACTCAACATTTAGCTGTCTTTACACAGGATTCCCATTCTTCTTTTTGAAAATTTGTCCTGAAACTTATTCATACACTGCTTCAACAACTGCTCACCTTTGGGTAACTCTATTTCTTCCAGAAACTGCATTTCATTGGAGTCCTGAGGCTACACTCAAGAACCTACTCACAGCCACAACACCAGATATTTTTCCATACAGTTAGATTCACTAAGCTAGCACTGACCCGGTTGCCATCGTAGTCCAAACTCTTTGAGTTGCACCAAGCAAAGACTGCTTATGGGCTTCTTTCACTCACACCCTAAGTTACCAAATGGTTCCTCGAAATCTCTGCTGTCAATAACTGCTACACAGTGTCTTCCCCAAGACTGCATCACATGGGGCTTTACAATGCTGCACTTCAGCACCAAATCACTGTCAAAATTTCCACAACCTAGCCACTGAGTATATTCTAAAATCCACCATCCATCTTTTGTCTCAACTGCATGGAATCAGTTAACAGTAGCTCACTGTTCAATGACTCCTGAACTGTTTTTGAGTGATCACTGAAACCACAGCAATAGGGTGCCACCCCTGCTTGTACGAAAGATTAATGTAGCATTGAATGGAAAATCCTGTACCTTATACGTTATCATACTTAGCTAACTTCCTCTCTGTAACTGCCAACCTCAGAACGAACAGACACACACACACACACAAAACGTAAGAATGTAGAGAAACAGATTTGTCAGAGGCAGACATGGGGAGGAGTGGCATGTGTCAACATTATTACATAAAAGGCAATGTAATCAACTCACTTAAAATAAAACTATGTCACAGAGTCCGACACTGTGAAAGGAAAGGTTTGCCTTTTACAACATTGCAATCATAATGCAGAAACATCCTTCCAGACCAATGAGGTACTTTTGCAGCACAGATTTGTTTTAAGACAAGTAAATGCAGTAACCAGTTTGGACAATAAGGCCCCACAAACAACAGATTGGTGCAAACAAAAATGAGATAAATGACTTGATAGTTTGCTTCACCATTTATGACCTGCACAGATATCCATTTAATAAAGCAAATGTCAGACTTAATTTGAACAGACCATGCTCCAGTAAGGAAGGAAGGACAAGGATGGCAAGATAAGGCACCCTTGGATAACAAGGGAGGTTACAAATTTAGTCAGAAGGATAAAAGAGGCATATGTAAGGTTGAGGAAGCTAAAATTGGACAGGACCCATGAGGAATATAAAGAGAGCAGGCAAGAATTCATGTAGGGAATTAGAAAAGTAAAAAGGGACCAGCTCACTCCAGGACTACCATCTAACCATATACACAGGTACCTGTAAGGTCTTACTTCAGAACAGTATTCTCTCTCTCTCTCTCAAAGATACAGGACATGCCTTCAACTTCATAACACTTGGCCACGAGAATTCAGAATTAGCTTGCCCACAGAAGGCACAGGGTAGTGGTGAAAGGTTGTTTTTCAAGCTGGAGGTCCATGGCTGGTGGTGTTTCGCAAGGATCCATACTGGGGCCTCTACTGTTTGTGATATATATAAATGACTGATGAAAAAGTAGATGGATGGGTTACTAAGCTTGCAGACAATACAAAGTTTGATGTAATGTGAGGTGCTGCACTTTGGAAGCTCAAGCGTTGAGAAAAAGTATAGAGTTAATGGCAGAACCCTAAACAGCATTGATGTATAGAGGGATCTTGGGGTTCAAGTACATAGCTCCCTGGAAAGGGCCATGCATGTAAATAGGGTGGTGAAGGTGGCATATGACATGCTTGCCTTTATTGTCAAGGAAGTGAGGATAAGTGTCAGCATGTCATGTTGCAGCATTATAAAACTTTGGTTAGGCCAGACTTGGAGTACTGCATTCAGTTCTGGTTGCCACATTACAGAAAGGACATGGAGACTTTGGAGGGTATAGAAGAGGTTTACCAGGATGCTTCCTGGATTAGAGGGTATGACTTAGGAGCAGAGGCTAGAAAGACTCAGGTTGTTTTCTCTGGAACAGCGAAGGCTGAGTGGAGACTTGATAAAATTATGAGGTGCATAAAAAGGGTTTGACAGTCAGAATCTTTCTCCCCAGAGTTGAAATGTCTAAACTCAGAGGCATGCATTTAAAAGTGAGGGGGGGAAAAGTTCAAAAGGAGATGTGAGGGGCAAGCTTTTGTTTTAAATAGAGTGACAGGAGTCTGGAACACGCTGCCAGGAGTGGTACGATAGGGGAGATTAGGAAGATTTTAGATAAGCAGATGAATACGTAAGGTAGAGGGATGTGGACCAAGGGCAGCAGAAGAATGGATTTGTTTCATTTGGAGTCATTTTCGGCACAACATCATGGGCTGAAGGGTCCTTTCCTGTGCTTTATAATGCTATGTTCTTCTCCTCTGCTTTCAAAATCTTCTCATGGCCTTACCCTACTCTGCACTGAGCTGATGATACCTCCCAGTTGAGTTGTGGAATCCCTTCCTCAGAACTTGAGTTTGTCTTCTTGTTCAAACCTATCAAAAATATTTCTAAATCATCTTTTAAGCAATGCTTTTGGTCCACTCCCAACAATTCCAGCTCAATTGATTAAGTGTGCTCTGGTATAAATTCTTGCAAATGTGTAGTATTAAAAAATCTCAAACACTTATTACTTGCTTCAGTAGAAGGATCAGCAATAGTATATTTCCAAGGTCACTTAAGATGTCTACAAGACTCATGGTCAGACATTTCAAAATAATAATTCTCTCTAACTTCAGAAATATTCTTCATGACGCAGGATATAGGGTAGATGAAATCAAACCTATTGTATTAAAATACAAATTTGGCAAGAATTACGCAATGCTTAAATGGATTTGAGTGAAGTACAGCATTGTTTAAATACCTGCATATGCTATGACCAGCAAACCAAATGAGAAACCCCCTAGTATTTTGATGAATAAACCCTGAAAGTCTGCTATTCTGCATATAATCCTAAAAATGCAAGCAACTTGATCTTTCTGGTTGTAGCTCCCAGTTTATTCCTGAAGAACTATTCAGGAATTTCATTCTTCAAATATTCCCATAATCTGTACTCAATAGACGTTTGTTTTGGAAAGCTGGTTACATGAAAAAATATTGAAAAAAATACAGATATCGCATAATTGCATTTTTAAAATCAAATTTCTGATACTTTTCTAAATCACTTACCATACAAAGATTCCATACTGGCTGCATCGTTATCAATCAGAGCAGATGCTACCCAGACTATTCCCAAAATAAGCAGTCCAAGAAGAATAAGCATAACTAAAGTCTCCAGGATCCGTGCTTTAATTCCCTAAAAAAAAAAACAGAAAATTCCACTTTACCTACTTAACGCAACTGTATACAGCCAAATAGCCTGTTTAAACAAACTTGGCAGACATGGAAACCATAAAATTTGTAGTTAAAAAGCAGATGATTCTGTGTCGAGATACATGCATGGCAGAGGTATAACAGTCAGTATTTTATGCATGCTGATCAAGATTATAACAGAGCAAATACCACACAGCATCATCAGCAGAGGATTTTAAAGTAAAATTTTATTTGGGACTATGCTCACAGTACACACATAATAATCAGTCCATCAAGTCGGGATAATACTCCCTACACTGGCCCTACTTCCCTGCACTTGGACTATGGCTTTGAATGTTATGACACGTCAAGTGCTCATCCAAATACTTTGTAAAAGGTTCTGAGGTTTCCTGCCTCAACCACTCTGCCAGGCAGTGTAATCCAGATTGCAATAACCCTTGAGTATTAACGTTTTTCCTCAAATCTCCTCTAAACCTCTTGCTTTCCACTCAAAATTATGCCCTCTGGTTAGTAATTAATAAATTCTGCTCTCTTGCTGTTTAAGAAATGTAGGCATTTTTGACTGAAGAACAAACAATGGAATCTAATAGGACTGTTAGAGAATCATAAAATTTTAGCAGTGCGGCATTTGGACTGCTCCATCTCTCTGAACAAGTGTTATGACTCGGCACCATTCTCTTTTTCACCCTAATACCCTGAATAAGGTTTCTATTTAAATAATCATCTAATGCCAACTTGAATTCTTCAATGGAACCTGCCCTCACCACACTTCCATGCAGTCTGTTTTAGGCTCTCACTGGGTGAAAAAGTGTTTTCTCACATGACATTTGATAAATTACCTTACCCCGTGCCCTCTCATTCTCCACACTATTAGTGGAAGCAGTTTCTCCCTGGCTACCTCTGTCCAGCCCTCCATGTTTTTGAAAACTTCCCTCCAAATCTGTTGTAGCTTTCTCCTTTCCAAGGGAGTCCCAAGTTCTCCAAACTATCCTCATAACCGAAAATTTCTCATCCCTGGAACCTTTTGTCTAATGTTTCCCATTTTTCTAAAGTATGGCACCTACAACAGTACACAACATTCCATTTGAAAACCAATTAATGCCTTATACAAGTTCAAGTTCAACATAGCCTCCCTGCTCCTATACTTTTAGTGACTATTCATAAAGCCCTTATTATCTGCTCACTCTACATGACCTGTCATCTTTAGTGATTTATGCATCGGTACAAAGAGGTCTCTATTAAACATGCCCTATGATAGCATCTTTTAGTTTCCACAATTCCCCACATTCTTTTGACCCTTGTCTATCACTTCTACGAATAGACCTTCACCTGCCACTAAAAACAATTTGGTCTTTGAGTAGTTTTATACTGTACTCCTCACAATTTAGAATATCTCCAAATTTTAAACAATCTGCAAACTTGGAAACTGCTTCTGCACTTCAAGATCTCGATAGTTAATACCAGTTAGGAAAAGCAAGGCCCTCAAAACCAACTATAAACTTCACTATAAACCTTTGTCCAGCTGAGCAACATTCAAATCATTATTCTTAGTTTTCTATCTTCCAGTCGATTTTGTATCCATGTTACTATCCATGTTCCAGAAACTCCGACCTTGTTCACAGGTCTGCTGTGTCACACTGCATAGAAGGTCCTTTTGAAGTCCATTTACACATGATCAACAGCATTACCATCATCAACGCTCCCTATTAATTCTTCAAAACAACTCTGGCAAGGTCATGAGCATGATTTTCCCTTCGGAAAACCGCGCAGGCTCTTACTAATTAAACCATATTTTTCCGTGTGACCATTAATCCAAAATAATCATTCACAAGCTTAATCATTAACACTGGTTGAAAGTTGCTGGGCTTATTTACAATTTTAAAATGTTCTGCTTACAATTCTTCACATCTTGCATATTGCGTATATCTGTACAATTTCCACTCACTTCCTTGATAATCCTTTGGGAGTATTTCATCTGCTCCTGGTGTTTTATCAATTTTAAGTGCTTAATACCTCCTTTTCTCGCATTTTTAACCCTTCTCGTGGCTCTTCTTCCTCTTTCACCCTAGCATGGGTGGCCAACCCTTCTTTAGGTGAAGGCAAATATAACGTATTAGAAATATGAAAAGGGTCAGAAATCTAACTTCAGGCACTGCAGACGACTGTGTTTGGTGGGGGGGGGGGGGGGGGGGTCAATGCAGGACTGAGAGCGTTGGAATTAAATACACACAGTATACTCAGCAAGGTCAATGAGCTTGCAGTGCAGCTTAAAATTGGCAGGGACAGTGTTATGGGTATCACAGATGTGGCTGCAAAGAAATCAGTGCTGTGAAATAAATATTCAAGGTCACACGCCCTATCAAAAGGACAGGCAGATGGACAGAGTGGGATGGGTTGCCTCGCTTGTAAGAAAATAAATGAAATCAATACCAAGAAGTGATATGGAGTTGGAAAGCATATAATCTATGTGGTAGAGTTGAGGAAACACAATGGAAAATAGACCCTTACGGTAGTTGTATAAAATAAATCAGCAGATAGGAAAGGCATGTAAGAAAGGTACGAATACAATAATCATGGGGGACTTCTATATGCAGGGGGACTGGAACAATTAGATTGCTTGTGAATTTGAAGGAAAGGAATTTGTGGGATATTTATGGGGAATGGGTTTATTTGGAGCAGCTTGCGAAGCCCATGAGAGAACAGGTAATTCAGTATTTGGTGATACACAATGAGGCAGAAATGATTAAGGAGCTTAAGCTGAAGAATTTCCTAGGGGGCAATGACCACATAGAATTCACCCTGCAGTTTGAGTGGGAAAAGCTGAAACCAGATGTAATGGGCTTACAATGGAGTAAAAGGTAACTACAAGTTCAGCATAGCCTCCTTTCTCCTGTACTTTATGTGTCTATTCCTAAAATCTTTATTGCCTGCTCACTAACTGTCCTGCCACCTTTAGTGATTTATGCATCTATAGACAAAGGTCAGAGGGAGACAATGATCAGACTTGAATGGAAGGGGATCCAAGCAAGGAAGGTGGTGGAATAGCAATGGCACGGGTTTCTGGTCAAAATTTGGAAGACAACGCAAAAACCCATCTCAATACTAACAGGAGGATGAGGCAACCATGGCCAACAAGGCAAGTCATGGAGAGTATAAAAGCAAAAGAAAAAGCATACAATGTGGTGAAGATTAATGGGAAGCCAGAGGATCAAGAAGCCTTTAAAAGCTAGCAGAGGATAATAAAAAATGCGATAAGTGTTCAGAAGATGAAATACAACAGTAAGCTAGATACTAACATAAAAGACAACAGCAAGAGTTTTTTTTAATATCTCAAAGGTAAGAGGCAGGGAGCAGTGGACATTACTACTCTAGTCTCATTTTCTAGTGGTCCAAAGGAAACAATGAAATAGGAAAGGAAAATAATACATACTTTGCATCGTTTTCACAATAGAAAACACAAGCAAGATAACAGAACTTCAAGAAATTTTAAAAAAGACAGAGGTGAATGTTGTAGCCATCACTAAGGAGATGATGCTAGGGAAGCTGAAAGTAGATAAATGACCTAGACCAGATGGACCACACCCAAGAGTTCTGAAGAAGATAGCTGAGAAGATTGTAGAGATATTGGTCATGATCTTTCTGGAATCATTGGAACCAGGGAATGTCCCATCAGTCTGGAAAATGGCTAATGTAAAACCCCTGTTTAAGAACAGAGGGAGGTCGAAGAGATGAAACTATAGGCTGGTTAGCCTGATCTTGGTTATCGTTAAGATTTTAAAATCCATTAAGAATGAGATTGCAGAGTTCTTGGAAGTGCGTGGAAAGAAAAGGCTGAGTCAGCATGGCTTCATCAAGGAGTGGTCATGCCTGATAAATCTATTGGACTTCATTGACGAAGTAATGAACAAGTTAGACAAAACAAAACAAGTGATCTAACTGGATTTCCTGATGGCATTTCACAAGGTACTGCAAATTAGGCTGCTCAATAACATAACAACCTACGTTGTTAAGGGACAAGATACCAGTATAGAGGGAGGATTGGCTGACTGGCAGAAGGCACACAGTAGGGACAAAGAGGTCTTTTTCAGGACAGCTGCCAGTGACAAGTGGAGTTCTACAGGGGTCCACAAGTATTCACATGACACAATAATACATTAACAATCTGGATGAAGGAATTGACGAATCATTGTTAAGTTTGCAGATGGCACAAAGATAAGTGGAGGGGCAGGTAGTGTTGAGGAAGTAGGGAGGATGCAGAAAGACTTGGGCAAAGAAGTGGCAGATACAATACAATGTGGGCAAGTGTGAGGTTATGCACTTTGTTGGGAAGAATGGGGAGTGGACTATTTCCTACAAGGCAAAAGGCTTTGCAAGTCTGAGCACAAAGGGACTTGGGAGTCCGGGTTCATGATTCTCTTAAGATTAACATGCAGGTTCAGTTGGCAATTAGGAAGGTTAATCCAATATTAGCATTATTTTCAAGAGGGCTAGAAGACAAGAGTGGAAATGTACACAGAGGCTGTAAAAGGCTCTGTTGAAACTGCATTTGCAACACAGTTATTTTGGACGATGGATCCAAGGAAAGAAGGAAGGAAAGATGTGCTGGCGTTGGAGGGACTCCAGAGGTGGTTTCCAAAAATGATCCCAGCGATTAAGAACTTGTCAGATGAGGAGCAGTTGAGGACTCAGGGTCTATACTCAATGGAATTTACAAGGATGAGGGGGAATCTCATTGGAACTTACAGAATACAGTCTGGCCTGGATAGAGTAGATTTGGAGAAGATGTTTCCACTCATAGGAGAGACTAGGACCTGGAGGTACAGCCTCAGTGTGAAGGGACAACTCTTTGGAACAGAGATGAGGAGGAATTTCTTCAGCCAGAGGGTTAGTACTCTGTGGAACCCATTCTCACAGAGGGGTATGGAGGTCAAGTCATTGAGGGGATTGAAGACAGAGATAGATAGGTTCTTGATTGGTAAGGGGATCAAAGGTTATGGAGAGAATAGTTATAAAGGAGAAGGCAGGAGAATAGGGTTGAGAAACATATTAGCCATGATCAAATAGTGGAAGAGACTCGATGGGTTGATGGTCCTAATTTTGCCCCTTTGTTTTATGGTCTTAATTTCAGCATTTCAGCCATGCCACCCACGTGTAAATCTCCTTTAGGTCCCACTAAGCCTTACTCCTCTTCTTACCACCTTTTTACTGTTTATGTGCATAAAGGGATATTTCAAATCCTTCTTTATGTTAGCTCTTAGAGTCATACAGCTTAGAAGCAGGCCCCTTCAGTTCAACTCATGCATGCCTACCAGGTTTCCAATCTAAACGAGTCCCATTTGCCTACATTAGATCTAGATCCCTCTAAACCTTACCTATTCATGTATCTGTCCAAATGTCTTTCAAAGGCTCTAACTGTACATACATCTACCACTTTCTCTGATTCACTGCTTTTTTAACTCTTAATTGGTTGTGTATTTTCTACCTGATAGGTGTCATAAGCACTTTGGTCTTTATCAAAATCTCAATCCCCCTTTTTCATCCAGAGAGCTCTGGGTTTGTTTGCCCAACCTTTCCTTTTTGAGGAAATATACCTAAATTGTGATTGAACTGTTTTTGGAGGTAGCCCATTGTTCCATTCAACCTATGGATCTCGTCAAAGATTCATATAGCACAGACACAAACCCTTCAAGTCCAACTAGTCCGTATCGACCTTAATCCTAAACTAGTCACGCCTGTCCTTGGCTGACATCCCTCTAAAACTTTGCTATTCATGTACCTAGTGAGTTTTGAAAAGACTTGTACCTCAGGTTGAGATTCTGGATGTAGGATCGCCTGCAGAGCTGGTTTCAGACATTTTATCACCATACTAAGTAACATCATTAGTGAATCTCCAGATGAAGCACTGGTAGTATAGCCTACTTTTTATTTGTTTAGGTTTCCTTCCTGTTGGTGGTGTCAATTTTTGTGCTTTTTCTCAGGGGGTGGTAAATGGGATCCAAGTCAATGTGTTTGTTGAGAGTGTTCCGGTTGAAATGCCATGCTTTGAGGAATACTCGCGCGTGTCTCTGTTTCGCTTGTCCTAGGATGGATGTGCTATCCCATTCAAAGTAACTGTATATAAGGAAACTAGTGAGAGAGGGTCAGATCGTTTTGTGGCTAGTTAACGTTAGTGTATCCTGGTGGTTAGTTTTCTGCCTATTTGTCCAATGTACAATTTACATCTCGGAAATGACTGCCAGACTACTCAGACTTCTTGGCATCATGGTAGCCCACTAACCCGCCAACACACTAAAACAGCAGCTCATTAACTTGAAAGCCCTATACAGACAACAAGCAAAACTAAAGTCATTTACAAAATACAATGCAAGAACTGTAACAAACAAACAAACAAACAAACAGTTAGACAAACAGGCAGAAAACTAGACATCAGGATACGCGAACATCAAATCGCCACAAAAAGACATGACCCACTCTCACTGGTATCTTTATATACAGTTGAGGAAGGACACCACTTGGACTGGTCAACACATCTATCCTAGGACAAGCGAGAATTCTAAGAAGCATGGCATTCCAACCAGAACGTTATCAACAAATACATTGACTTGGATCCCACTTCCTGTCACTTTCTCGAAAGGTTAATTACATCACCAACCCAAGGAAACCTAAACACAAATAAAAAGCGGGCCATACCACAAGTGCTTCATCCAGAGGCTCACTGATGTTACTTAGTATGGTGACAAAACGTCTGAAACTGAACCTTCCAGCTCAGCCAGCAAACCTACATCCAGATTAGTGTAGAGCTAAATATCTTTTAAACGCTCTAACTGTACCCACATCCATCACTTCCTCTGTAGGTTCATTCCACATACGAACCATTCCTCAAAGTTAACTTTCCTCAGCTACAGTCAGTCATACAGCACGAAAACAGACCCTTCAGTCCAACTCAGTCACACAGACCAGAACCTTACTGAATTAACTGATTGAGCTAAAGGGATATCCAGATGGCAGGTTCCAAGCAGAAGCATCCTCTCACATTGATGTGCTTATGAACGATACTTCAGTGTTCCACCAGATCCTGGTAATTATCGTGTTTTACTGCAGACAGCAATTGCCCAACTCCAAGTTAATTTTTCATACTCTGCTTTGACTTTCATCCTTTTTCATTGTCATCCTAAATCTTATGATAGTTATCACTGTTCCCTACATGTTTCTCCGTGAACAGTTGCTTTATTTGGCCAATCTAGTTCCCACAAACTAGGCCATGGGATCATACAGCATAGAAACAGACCCTGAGCTACAACTACTCCAGCTGACCAAGTTCCCAAACTAAACTAGTTCAACCTGCCTGCATTTGGCCCATATCTCTCCAAATCTTTCCTATTCATGTACTTACCCAAATATTTTTTAAATGTTGCAACCATACCTACATCCTCTGGCAGTTCATTCGACACGCAAATCACTGTTTAAAAAAAAAAGCCCCACAGGTCCTTTTTAAATCTTTCTATCACCTCAAAAATATGTCCCCAGTTTTGAACCCCCACCTTAGGGAAAGGACCTTGCTATTCACTTTATCTATGTCCCTCATGATTTTATAAACTTCGATAAGGTCACCCCTCAACTTTCCATACTCAAAGGAAAAAAGCCCCACCCTATTTTGATATTTCAAACCCTCCATTTCTGACAACATCCCTGGTAAATATTTTAGACAATGGGTGCAGGAGTAGGCTATTCTGCCCTTCGAGCCTGCACCACCATTCAATATGATCATGACTGATCATTCCTAATCAGTATCCTCTTCCTGCCTTATCTCCATAACCCTTGATTCCACTATCTTTGAGAGCTCTATCCAACTCTTTCTTAAATGAATCCAGAGACTGGGCCTCCACTGCCCTCTGGGGCAGAGCATTCCACACAGCCACCATTCTCTGGGTGAAGAAGTTTCTCCTCATCTCTGTCCTAAATGGTCTACCCCGTATTTTTAAGCTGTGTCCTCTGGTTCGGCACTCACCCATCAGCGGAAACATGTTTCCTACTGCCAGAGTGTCCAATCCTTTCATAATCTTATATGTTTCAATCAGATCCCATCTCAGTCTTCTAAACTCAAGGGCATACAAGCCCAGTCGCTCCAGTCTTTCAGCATAAGGTAGTCCCGCTATTCCAGGAATTGACCTCGTGAACCTACAATCACTTAGCTCTGTCTATCATTTGCTGTTTATACCATCTTGCATGCAAGTAGTTCTGTTTAGTGGCTTCACCAGGTTGACACCTCATTTTTAGCTATGCCTGGTGCTGCTCCTGGCATGCACTCCTAAGTCTCCATTGAACCAGGGTTGATCCCCTGGCTTGATGCTAATTGTTGAGTGGGGGATATGTCAGGCCATGAGGTTACAGACTGTGCTGGAGGACAATTCTGCTACTGTTGATGGCCCACAGCGCCTCATGGATGCCCAGTCTTGAGTTGCTAGATTGTTTCCAAGTCTGTCCCATTTAGCAACATTTCACCCTGCCACCCAGCTTTATAGCATCAGCAAATTTGCTAATGTTATTGCTGATACCATCTTCTATATCATTCACATATATTGTAAAAAGCTGCGGTCCCAGCACGGATCCCTGCGGTACCCCACTGGTCACTGCCTGCCATTCCGAAATGGAGCCGTTTATCACTACCCTTTGTTTCCTATTAGCCAACCAATTTTCAATCCAATCTAGTACTTTGTCCCCAATACCATGCGCCCTAAATTTTACTCCTGTGTGGGACTTTATCAAAAGCTTTCTGAAAGTCCAGGTACACTACATCTACTGGATCTCCCTCGTCCATCTTCAGAGATACATCCTGAAAAAATTCCAGAAGATTAGTCAAGCATGATTTCCCCTTCATAAATCCATACTGACTCTGACCTATCCTGTTACTACTATCCAGATGTGCCGTAATTTCATCCTTTATAATAGACTCCAGCATCTTTCCCACCACTGAGGTCAGACTAACTGTCTATAATTTCCTGCTTTCTCTCTCCCACCTTTTCTGAACCCTCTGCAGTCTGATAATACCCTTCCTCTAACAGGGCGACCAGAACTGCACACAGTATTCCAGAAAGAGGCTTCACCAATATCCTGAACAACTTCAACATGACATCCCAACTCTGACACTCAAAGATCTGAGCAACGAAGACAAGTGTGCTAAACGCCTTAACCACCCTGTCTATATGTGACACAAATTTCAAAGAATTACGCACCTGAATCCATGGGTCTTTATGTTCTAAAACAGTACCGAGGGCCTACCATTAATTGCATAAGTACTGCTCTTGTTTGTTTTACAAAGGCATTCATTCAAATTAAACTCTATCGACCACTCCTCAGCCCATTGACCCAACTAATCTATACCTCTTTGTAATCTGAGATAACCCTCTTCACTATCCACTATATCACCAATTCTGTCACCACCCACAAACTTACTAAGCATGCCTTCTATACAGTCATCCAAATAATTTAAACAAATAATAAACAAAAGATGACCCAATACTGATCCCTGCGGAACATCGAAGATCACAGGTCTCCATTCCAAAAAGACAACCTTCCACCACTACCCTCTGTCGCTGACCATAAAAGCCAATTTTAAAGGCAATTTTGAATCCAAATAGCAAGCTCACTCTCAAACACATATGATCTAATATTACTAATCAGGTCTAGCAGTGCTCTCCTCATAGTTGAACAAGACACAGATAGCTGTAGAAAATTCTGAGCACAATCTAGGAACACTTGCCCATCACTGCTCTTCACACTACCATTATGCCTTGGGTTTTTTCCACGCAAGTTGAAACAATAGAACCAATCTGAATGGGTGGGGTCAAGCTCCCACTGAACCAGGATTTTTACTCTTCACTTTCAATAGTTGCTTGGGTCTTGAAACTGGAGGTGAAAGCTCTACTGCCTCTCTGTTACAGTTAAAAGCTTGGATTCTTTTCCTACTGCTAGAATCACATGTGAGACAAGACATTTTACTGAATTTGCCTTTACCAAGAGTGAGTTTATGGGATATTATCAGATTGGAACAATCAATTATTGTGTTATGTATTTCAACAGAGCTACAGAAAAGCCAATTCTTCTTATTTTGTCTGTATTTTAAATGTAGTATAAAAATCAACTGTGATTTGCTTAACATCAACTTGGTTGACCAATCGAATTGCATCTGGAATGCAACACCTTACACTTACCTTTAAAATAAGAATAAGTTAAGGTTTAGGCTATCTTCTTAATATATTTTTTGGTCCGATGTATAACATCAAAATATAGAAATTAGGTGTAGGAGTAGGCCATTTGGCCTTCGAACCTACACCACCATTCATTAATAACCATGGCTGATCATGCAATCACAGTATTCCATTCTCACTTTCTCTCTTGATCTCTTTAGCCATAATGGCCATGACCGGCTCTCTCAAATATATTGTGATGAAGATGAGAGTGTACTGTACCTTTAAGAAAGTTAAAAAGCTAGCAGGACTACCTGACAGCACTAAGTGTCTGAACAGGATACAATGTAACCTTTTCATCCAGCAGCTGGTGTAGCTGGTTGCCTAGAGACAAAACAAATCCGAATGCGGCCAGTTTAAATTGTACCCCAAAAAAAACCAAATTCCAAACAAGTTTGAATTTAGAATATTGATAATACTAAAAGCCAAATAACAATCCGATGCTGTGGGGGTATAAGCCCAGGAAAAAGTGAACAGTTGGAGAACTGCCAAGCCACCAACACATGCAGACTGTCCGGAGAATAGCTCTCTTAAAAGGTAACTTTATCGATCAGTGACCTGTAAATCAAAAACCCCAAGAAGAAGAAAAGACAACAGAGGAAGATATAAAAAGATGATTCAACAGCTGGCTGGTTTTGAAATTTGAATTTTTGTTAAATCTTAATCAGGGGTTTTATTGGACTAGTATCGTAGAAGGGGAAGGTAAAAGATAGGTTCGAGAAAGGAGTTGTAAATAGTGTTAATTATTCTCTGCTATACTTTAGGAAATAAAGTGGTTAAGTTTTAATCACTGTTGTGACATAATTGAGGATAGAGATATTTGTGGAGATGACTGTGTCAGGCAGTTGTTTAACTAGTCTGAGACAGTTCAACCACTTCCCAGAATAGTTTGCAGATATTAGTAAGAAAGATTTTGCAGGATTCACAGGGCTGAGTTTATTGTTGCCATTTCCAGCGTCTCGTCCATTTGGTTCCATTCCTTTTTGAGACTTTTTAAAGCAATTACACACTAGCTCATTGAGTTGCTTGCTTGGCCATTTCACAGAGCATTTGAGAGCCAATCACAGTGCTATGCATCTGAAGTTATATATAGGCCAGACCATGTAGAGGAGAGCAGACTTCCTTCTGTCAAAGGTACAAGTGAATTAGATGGGTTTTTGCAATAGTCAACAACAGTTTCTATTTTTTTTTTAAATTCAAATTCTACATCTGCCATAGATTTGAACCTGAACCCCAAGAGCATTTCCTGACTCTATGGATTATTAGTCTACAAACAACACCATTACACCATTGCCTCCCCCAAATAAATAACTAAATTACAGTTGTATGTGGGATAAACTTTCTGTACAGTATGCTGTTACTCCAAACAAACGTCTGGACCAAAATGTTTGTTGCTTAACAGAATACAGCAGAGTTAATGCTATATTTGCACCGACAGCCTTGTAACTATAAAAAAGACAGCAGGCATATTTCAGCATAAGGGACCTGAAACCCATCCACAGCCTCCAATTCAAACAGTATATCCCAGAAGTTGCTCAAGCCTGGATTGCATTTTTGACCCAGTTTTACAGTTTTGATCTCTCTCTTTACTTTACAGCATGCTTAAATGGAAAGATTATAGCCTTAAGCCTATTCGAGAAACTATGAGGAAAAATAAATTAAATCAAAGAAGTGATGGCAGTATAAACTGTTATTTGCTATAATTACGTACTGAAACAATAAAATCACTCAGAGGTCACAGGATGGACACTGCGCGAAGTGGAAAACAGCTGGAAAAGATGACACTCTGAAATTGGGATTCATCAGATAATTTGAAGGCAGATTTCATTTCCAGTTTCAAAATCTATAATGTGGCATTTTTCTAGATTTTGTTCCTTACACTTTTAAGAAAATGTTTAATTTTGAACAGTTGCTCAAATTCGAGAGAGCATAAATATCTAAAAAAAGGTACTACATGGCCAAGCCAAAATTATTCACACTAATTTCAGACTTGAACTTTATATGTCTGAGAGAGTCTCACATAAACACCAGATAGTTCTCAGTTTGCCCATCTTCACTTGTAATCTGTGTTTGCCATTAAGGCCATGGGAACAATCTGCCAGTATGGCGGCGAGATTTTAAAGACAAATCTGGAGACACAAGCAGCTTTAACGATTAAGGAATTTTGGAAGGCTCCAGTTCAACAGTGTCCATGTACTGCTGTCCTTGCTTTCTTCCTAATTAGCAACAAAAGACTGATGTTTGCATTAGTACAAAAAACCTATTAATCATAGCAATACCCAATGATGATTTTGGTCTTCAAGGAGGAAAAAAATCCCTAAACAAACTTTTTACAACATTTGTAAATGTTAGAAGCAGGATTAAAGATAAATGTGCCTTGCACCAATGATATTAATAGGACTTGCACACCATGCATGCTACTGACATGGATATGATACATATGCTTTGGGTCCGATTTTTGGGAGAAGCACGTCAAATTAGAAGGAGTCTCCAACTTGGCGGTTTTTTTTATTCCTGGAAAAAATACAGAAGCGTCTAGGAATGATCAAGAATATAGTTATTTAATCAGTCACAATTAACATTCAAGGTTAGGTTCATCTTAGAAGGAATACCAGTGATACTTTATAACATAGGCCTTGTCCAGCAACCCATAAGAGTTAAACCAGCTCTCGATGAACATAGTTTATTCAGGGAATTTCCACTGAACATTTTAATTAAGGTCATGGTGCAAATATTTAGATGAATCAAATCCTCATTTATGTGAGCCAACAACTATAGAAGGGAGAGGGAAATAATATGTTTTTCAAAATATTAAATATAAAGCTGAAACTTGAACATTCAAAATCACTCCAACTGGTAATGGTTTCTCTCTATTCACACTGGTGGTTGCAGCAAAAAGACGGAAGTATTGGTACATTAATCAAGGCCTTCGCGGTCTACTGGAAGAGCTTTAACAACCAAAAGTGTTGGCAAAGGCATTTTCCAGATACATTCCTCCTAAATATTGGCTCTTATAATGTTGAGTCTGTATGGACTAGGTTGAGAAATACCAAGGAGCAAAAAACATTAATTGGTGTCATATATAGATGCCCAAACTGCAGTGGTGATTTCAGAATGGCATTGAACAGGAAATGAGATGTAATAAGGGAATATTGGTGATCATGGGTGATTTTAATCTGCACACAGACTGGGCAAATCAAATTAGCCACAATGCCATAGAGGAGGAATTCCTGGAATTCAGGTTAGCTTTCTTGACCAACATGTGGACGGACCAACTAGACAGCAGGCCATCTTGCACTGGGTACTGTATAATGAGAAGGGAATCATTGCCAATCTAGGTGTGCGAGACCTCTTGGGGATAAGCGACCATATCTTGATAAAATTTTGTTTTATCAACATCGAGTGAGATAGTAGTATCACAGGCCGGGGTGCTGAATATTAATGAAGAAAACAATGAAGCAATGTGGTGAGTCGGCCTTGATAGATTGGGGAGAAAGACTTCAAGGCATGACAGTGGATAGGCAATGGCAAACATTAAAGGAACGCATAGGGAACTGCAACAACTGTTTATTCCTGTCCAGCACGAAAACAAAATGGGGAAGAGGACCAATCCCATGGATTACAAAAGGAATTAGAGATATATCCAATCCAAGGAAGAAGCACAAAGATGGGCCAAGACAAATAATCAGTCTGAGGATTGGGAGCAGTTTAAAATTCAGCAAAAGGAGGACCAAGGGATTGATTAAGAAGGGGACAATACAGTACGAAAGTAAGCTTACACGAAACACAAAGACTGACACTAAGAGTTGCTATAGGTACATTAAGCAAAAGAGTTAGTGAAGACAAATGTAGGTTCCCTATAGACAAAAACAGGGTAATGTTTAATAGGGAACAAAGAAATGGCTGAACAACTGAATACACAGAACACAAATCAGATACCAGAATGTTAGAAAATGCACAATTTAGCATGAGGGAAGAACGGAGGGAGATCAATATTAGCAGAGAAATGGTGCTGGGAAAATTGAGGGGATTAAAGACAGAAACCCCTGGGACTGGTAGTCTACATTATAGAGTACCTAAGGAAGTGGCTCTAAAAATAGTAGATCCTTTGGTGGTTATCTTCCAGGATTGTACTGACTCTAGAGGAGTCCTTCCAGTTTAGAGGGTAGCTAATGTTACTCCAATATTCAAAAAGGGAGGTCGAGAGAAACCAGGGAATTACAGATGAATAAGCCTGAAATCGGTAGTGGGGAAAACTCTCAAATTCATTATCAAGAAATTTACAGTGGAGTGTTTAGATCGCAGTGGCAGACTGAGACAGAGTCAGCACAAATTTAAAAATGCTACACTTCTCCAGTTTCCACCCAAAACATATTAAAAAAGCCATCCTCTATGGACAAGCCCTACATGTACACAGGATCTGCTCAGATGAGGAGGAACATGACAGGCACCTGGAAGTACTCAGGGATGCCTTCATAAGAACGGGGTACGATGCTTAACTCATCGACCACCAGTTCCGATGTGCCACAGCAAGGAACTGTCATGACCTCCTCTGACCTCCTCAGGAGACCAACACGTGCTGCAATGGACAGGGTATTTTCACTGTTATCGCCTCTCCCCTAGACACACAGGCATCCAAACTAACTTTTCTAACTGAACTCTAAGGTGGCTTTGACTACTTTTAAGCTACTAAATGGTACATCAGTTAGTCTCAGGCTTTTCTTCTGAACTAAAATCTGTGTGTAGCCTCCCTTTCTGGAGTTCTAAAAAGCTCTAGTCAACAATAAGCAGCAATTATCTCACCAGGTAGCTGACTGACTCACTTAGCTGAAGTCACATGATTTATTGAAAAGGCTACCTTAAGCTCAGTGTTCCAAAGGAATTTATGATCCTTTCTTAAACACAGATCAAATCAAAAATAAATTTGGTTTCATTTTAAAAGCTAAGTTCTCAAATAATACAAATTGGGATGATACCATGACTTTTAGAGGTGTATTTTGACTTTTTTTAAAATCAAGCAAGATTCTGACAGACTAACTGAGCGAACTGTTCAAAGCCATGAGTAAACAGCTTGTGAGGCCTTAGGCATTTCTCTCCACCCACCCACCCCACCCCCAAGTTGGAACAACAGAAGCAGCCTGAATGAGTGGGATCAAACTCGAACAGAACCAGGATTTTTAGTTAGGTTTCTCCAGTTGCTTAAATCTGGAAGCTGGATGTGGAAACTTTCATTCCACTCTGTTCCAGCTAAAAACTGGGGTTTTCTTCCTGCTGCTGACATTGTCTGTGAGACAATGTGCTTTACTGAATTTGTCTTTGTCAAGGGTGTATTTATGAAATGTTAGTACATTGGAACAGTTAACTCTTTTCTAAGCATTTCAACAGAGTTACATTTAAGTTAGTTCTTTTACTTTTATTTTGTCTGTATTTTAACTGTAGTAGAAAAATAAAGTGTGTTTTGCTTAATATCAAGTAATTTGACTAATCGAACATCATCTGGAACGTAACACCTCACACTTAACATTTTCTTATTTTAAAAGTAAGGTTTAGGCTATCTTCTTAATATATTTTGAGAGGATTTGATCCCCTCAATACATTACAATCCTTCAACACAACATATTGATTCCAATGCTAAATACATCACAACTGTGTGCAGCAGACAGATGGACCAGCAGGTCTTTTCCTGTCCACCATTTTCACTACTTCCATACAAACTTTGTAATTCTATTCACCTACAAGTCTTAAAAAAAGCTCAAGGTACAAGTAACTTTGTTCCATCCTTCCAAAAGGATAACTCCTATGATAAAATATTCATTGTTAATGTTTATCACCAAGGTGAATTTTTAAAACTGAATAACGTAAAATTTTATATCTCCAATCCAAAGATTTGCTTGTGCTCTGCATTCCTCTCCCACCCAAAGTTTTTACAGAATAACATTATTTCCTTCCTTACTACAGCAGCTGTTAACTGCATTCATGAAGGCACGGTAAAGTTCTTGCATTGCTTAAACTCCAAATGACAACTAAATATGACATTCTGGGAGGTAGCACTTAAGCCGCAATAGTTCAGATAAGCACATTAAGTGTGACTTCTAAAGGATTGTCACATTGGAAACATAAAACTTTAGATGTACAGAACACATGAGAAAATTATTTTTCATCCAGAGATAAGAATATAAACTCTACCATTGGCACTGATGAAAATTTCTTTATTTTGACAGGTACTTATTTGTTAAATGTCAATATGTAAAATGAAAGATGCTGATGCCTACAGTACTTCAAATCTCTGAATTCATTCACAGTCATTTGTAGTCTAGCTATATAAAAACAGACACAAGTGGCTTCATCTTCCAAATTAAAATTAAGGGAACATTAAGAAGTTAGGCATGCTTAGTCCTGGTTTCACTATGACAAAAATTAATTCGGGCATGAACCTCAGGCAGAATGCAAAGATGTATAGAAAAGTACACTCCATAATTTGAAAATGATGTGAATCAACTTGCCATGACTCCACAAAATGATCAATGAAAGAGAAGAGACTTCAAAATGTGGAGCATTACAGTTTGTTCTGCTAATGCAGATAACACCCCAGTGACTGTACACTATAGTTCTAAAACAACTGCTAATAATATTGTCAAAAATCATCAATGTCATTCAATTAAATACCCTCATTCTCAAAACCAGCCTGTCTTCAGCACATTATTTCCTCTGATTTATAAACCCTCAGAGACACTGCTGACTGTAAATTACTCAAAAGTGGAGAGAGAGCTTTTACTGCCACCATTAATCAGCTGCAGATAAACACACGAGAGTAAAACTCGGCCAATTGCCTGGCTCTCCATTAACTGCTGTAATCTGGAGTTGGAAGGTCCCAAGAGGAAGCCTCCTATCAGTTCATCGCTCACATGTACTTTAGTTAAAGACACACCAGATGTCAAGCTTACTTATTAGTCTATCCTTCAACTAAAGCAGTATGGCACTGTGTCAAAGATGATAAGCAGACTGCTACTGTTCATATTAAAACATTAGGTCAGTGAATGACACTTTGATGACATTTCCTATTGAAGTTTTCCTACATAAAAGTTAAATCTCTTATTTTAATAAAATGATCAATGATTATAAAAACCTCAGTTCTGTGCATATACGAATGGAAATGAAACTGAAAAATCTAATGTCTGAGTGAGTTGGTGGGGGGGGCGGGGGGAGAAACGGTGGAGAGAGAAAAAAAGAAAAAAAGAGAGAGAAAAAAAAGAGAAAGAATGATATTTGGAGATCAGTCTGCCAGGCAACTAAACTGCCAGCGGCATCCTTAATGTTGATGACCCCATGATATTTTACCTTACTAAGAACCAAAACAGAAGAAAATGTAAAATGACTAAAATTAACCTTGGATGGATTTAACATACAAACTGTAATTTAATTTAAATTATCAGTGCAATCAAAATAACTTCCAAAGTGTTTACAATATATTGTTTCAAAGACTGATGAAACAAATAAGCTTATAGTGAAACAGCAAGGACAAGTGCTAAATCAGCCAATCCAAATAAAAACTAATGAAGACAATACACCACACTGCAGATTTTAATTATCTGAAAAGCAAAGGAGCAAAATAGTTTAAAGAAACACACAGATGCTGAAAATTGTAGTTATAATTGAGGCAAACAGTGGCATTTCAATACGCTGTACAAGCATGCAACTTAGCAGGAAACATACACAATTGCATTGAGAAAACTAGGTACAAGGCCAAAAGTTCCATATTGCAATAATGGTTGGCTAGTGACACTGAACAAAGGTAGATCGATGATACATAAAGTTTGCTTTTGAAAGCCTGAAGAATGCAGACAGAACTTCACAACTAAGTTCTAAGATAAAGCAATTAGACTTGAACCACCAAACTGAATAAATGAATACAAAATACACGTGACAATAAAAATCAGTGAGAAATACAACAAAAATACATTAAAAAGCTTTTTCCACTGTCACCATGATCCAGTGCCATTTTGAACAGTTTTAGGAATAAGAAAAAAAAAGATAGCTTAAAGAGAGTCCATCAGTCCTGAGCCAGCTCTTCATTAACTGGGAGATATTGTGTGTGCTCTGCCCAAAGGCAGACTGTTGGTTCATCGTCTTCTATGTCTCTGTCCTGTACCAGTCTTTTATTTTCCAAAAAAAAACTTCAATTTTCAAACAATCCTGCAGTGAAATCTCCTCCTTTACATCATCTCTTGCTACTTTGTTTCCTCTGGAGATGTGACCTGACAAGTCTCTCTCCTTTGTATGAGTTCAGTTCAGTTCAGTACATTTCTTTGTTTGTTCAATTCCCTCTGCACTTCATCATTTGCTACTTTTTCAGTCCAACGGATTCCTTTCCATTCTCCTTCAAATACACATTTCAAATCCATTCAGCTGGATTTTTCATACTGTATGGTCCAAGTCTCACATCCATTTAAAACAAATCAACTTCATTTTAAGTCATTTCTTGACTTATTTACTCAGCCTGCTAGTCCCTTTATACTAAGTACAGCCATTGCTATCCTTGCTTTTCTTTCCTTTTGCATTTGCAGATATCATGTCTCCGAAATACTTCAATTCTTGCATGTTTGGAGTCATAGAATCATACAGCTTGGAAACAGACCTTTCAGCAGTTTCTAAAGCTTTTCCTCATATTTCCTGATGATTTAGTGATATGTGTCAATGTTTCCTTAATACCAAAGTTCATGCCTGTTGTTGTCAATCTACTACTTCCTGGAGAAACTCATTCCAATGACCCTTCTTCAAAAATGGACTTGAAACTTTTAACTCTTGTTTTCCTTTGCAGGTGTTGCCAGATCTGTTAATTTCTTCAGAAATTTGTGGTTTTGCTTGTTTCAGATCTCCACTATCTGTAGCTGTTTTATTTTATGTACTTATTCTTGTAATCCTTGTTCTGTGCTTGCTACAAGACTTCTGTCACCTCCAAATCTAACTGGTGTTATCCTTTGCCCCTCCCCCAATTTTAACACCAGATTCTCATTCTTCAAATGAGTCTTCAGTCATTACAACTGAGTAGACATCGCAGGAGACTGGTGATCCACAACATTCTTGTCAAACTTCTAATTACACATGGCTTCAACTCCCTGTGGCTGCTCTCAGTATTGCTATTGGTCCCCAGCACGGATTCATGAGTCATCTGTCGCAACAGTCTATTCCAATGTCAGAGGAAGTGGTGGAGGCTGGTACAATTGCAACATTCAAAAGGCATATGGACAGGTATATGAATAGGAAGGGTTTGGAGGGATATAGGCCGGGTGCTGGCAGGTGTGACTAGATTGGGTTGGGATATCTGGTCGGCATGGACGAGTTGGACTGAAGGATCTAATTCCGTGCTGTAAATCTCTATGACTCTATAACAATGTCAGGTTAATCAAATTAACAGAATTGAATTATTGTCAAAAATCTATAAATCAAACTTCCCAAATGCTAAAGTGATAAGATTAATCATGCCAATTGCTCCTCTCATTCTTCTTCGTCTCTGAATTCACATCTTCAATGAAATGTTACCCTGCACCTTTTCACCCATGTTCTTGCATATGATTTTCAACAACTTCTGGTTCATGGATAATCTACCTCATTGTACAAAAACCAGAACTGTTTACCTTAAGTCTTCTGATGATTCTTGTAGCTGTTTTCCTCGTGATCAATATCTTCATAAAGAATGTTGTAAACAGTGATGCAACTTTCTTATCTCACTGCCTTGCATCTTACGTCCAATGAACTCTACGTCAATGGTACTTTTCTAGCTCAAATCGCAGATTTTTTCATTTTTTTCTTTATACATTTAGTATTTTTTTTTCCAATTTCATCACTGGTTCTTCATAAAACCCCTACTATCCTCACAGTGAGGTGCAGAAAGAAGAAATTATTACATAGCTGATGTATTACTTAGGACAGCTGGGGATTTGAAACTAGAATGTTAACAATGGAAACTATGAACACATTCTTGCTGGTCATTTAAAAAAAAAGATCTGGTTCAACAATATCCTTTCGGGTTTAAAATCCTCACCTGGTCTGGTATGCATGCAACTTCAGGCCAACCATGTGGTTGCCCCTTAAATGCCCTCTGAAATGATCTGACAAGGCATTCAGTTGTACAGCAGGGATTGGTAAAAATCCTGGCCCAGCCAGAGATGTTCATATCCTATGAATAAATAAAAACAAACTAGTCCAGCATTATCACCAGCTGGAATCAGAAGACCTACGACAGGCAAGTGTCTCAAAATTATTTAAGAATTAGACAAAGAAATTAATCTCTCTTTTGTTTCTTCTTGCAAGAATTTATTTGCAAATTGTTAGAAAATTCTAAAAAATAATCAAACTGACAACTGGCTGAAATTCCAAATCAAATGTAAATGAATGTCAGGAGGAAAAAAAAAATCAATATTGACATTTCATTTGCAACAGGAGAGGCTTTCATCGATCCCCAAATGGTGGATTACCTTTAAGATTGCAGTTATGTCAGTGAACAAACTGTCAATTGTACACAAGGTAAGACCTCATCAATTGAGTAAAAAGTCACCTCTGATTTGCTATGTTTTTACAAATCTTGACCCGAGTGGAAGTCACTCCTACCCTTCCAGAACTGACAAGTAATCCTTCCCATGCAAAAGAAATTTAGTTTAATGTTTCATTCAAATAATTGAAACAAGCAAGAGTCAAACCCCTCAATCCCTCATTATTGGTCCCTATTCTATGTAACATTTCTGCTATAACAATTTGCTGAATCAATCCATCACTTATCTTTGCTGAAAATGTGTTGCTGGAAAAGCGCAGCAGGTCAGGCAGCATCCAAGGAGCAGGAGAATCGACATTTCGGGCATGAGCCCTTCTTCATCTTTGCCCAAACTTAGCAATATTCATTACCCACCTTCTTTCGCTGTTGGCTCTTGAAACTCAGGAACGAAATTAGCAAACAGAGTTGCCTCCCCACTTAATTCTGCAGCAGTGATCTCTCCAATTCCTTCTTCTGGCTTTTGTCCTGAAACACACTTCTATCCTTCCCCACTTTCTTGTTTCTCCTCTTTATCTTGATAATTCTAAATTCTAGTCCTCCAATTTTAATCTCTCTCAAGTTCCCGTTTTCACATCCTCAGTTTTCACCTGTAAAAACTATTGGCTACCTCTCACAAAATTCCGGCTTCGCTGGCTTACAGAATGTTAAATCCTTTAACCATTCGAAGGATAGGATCTTTAAATCCTCCAAAGTAACTTCCTAGATGATAGAAAGCTGCTGGAAGCAGACATTCTTAAACAATAACAATGCAAACACAAGAAAGCCTTGTTCAGCTCTTCTTTCCAAATTTGGTTTCTAAGTGACAAAGCGCAACTGATGCGTAAGTTGAATACAGAAGGATCAGAAGACAGATGGAAAAGCAAATGAGAGAACCAAAGACTGATCATGAAAAAACACTGTCAGCTAACACAAAAGGGGTATCACAAAAGGTCGACAAATAGTAAAACCATAGTAAAAGGAGTAGAGCCAATCAGGGACCAAAAGGAAATTTACACAAATAGGGGACATGGTTGAGATAGTAAACAAATATTTTGCATCTGTCATTATGAACGAAGCAAGTGTCACGTGGCAATGTGCCAGAAAGGCAACAGAGATGGCGATTGACAGTAATGTTATTTATGTGGTTCACATGAAGTTCCCAAGTGGTATCTACCACAGTGTCACACAACAGACTTGTCAGAAATGTTATACCTTTGGGTACAAAATGGACTGTAGCAATGTGAATGCAAAATCCACTGAATGCTAGGGAACCAAGTAATAGATAATGGACATTTTTCATGGAGGACGGTTTGTCTCAGAGCTCCCCAGTGGTCAATATTGGAACCTTTGCTTTTCTTTATATATATATTACTGATCTTGATCATGGAGTGCAGGGGATAATTTCACAGTTTGCAGAATATGCAAACTGTATGTATTTCAACATACAGATCAGTTTTCCTTCATGTCAACCCAAGGAAAGCGATGGGACCAGATGGAGTACTAGGCTGTGCACTCAGAGCACGCACAGATCAATTGGCAAAGGTCTTCTCGGACATTTTCAACCTCTCCCTGCAGCAGGCCACTGTCCCTGCCTGTTTCAAGAGGGCCCACATCACCCCTGTGCCTAAGACGACTCATGCAGCATGTCTCAATGGCAACTGCCCAGTGGCCCTAACTTTGGTGGTCATGAAGTGCTTTGAAAGGCTGGTCAAGGCATTAATCAACTCCAGCCTCCCCAATACTCTTGACCCATTCCAATTTGCCTATCGGACCAACAGATCCATGTCAGAGCCATATTAATTGCCCTTCACTCCTCCCTAGAACATCTTGACACCAAGAACAGCTATGCAAGAATCCTACTCATTGACTACAGTTCAGTCTTCAACACTATTATCCCCTAGAGACTGATAACTAAACTTAGTGATCTCAGAGTAAGCCCCATTCTCTGCAACTGGGTCCTCAGTTTCCTGACCCACAGGCCACAATCACTGAAGATTGAGGACAATATTTCATCCTCACTAACACAACACTGGAGCCCCCTACTGTACTCACTGTATACCCATAACTACTTCGCCAAATGCCAGACTAACTCCATTTACAAGTTCGCTGATGATACTATCATAGTCAGTCAAATCTCAGATGGCAATGAAACAGACTACAGACAGGAGATGGAAGACCTGGAAAAATGGTGCACCGTGAACAACCTAGCTCTCAATGCCAGCAAAACCAAGGAACTCATTATTGACTTTCGGCAGTATGTTACTCATACCCCCCTTACATGTTAACAGCACAGGGATGGAACGAGTGGAGATCATCAAGCGCCTGGAAGTGGTCATCCACAACAAACTTTCTTCGACTCTTCATGTGGATGCACTGGTTACAAAGGCCAAACAATGTCGCTTCTTTCTCCGGCAGCTGAGGAAGTTTGGCATAACGGCGAATACACTTGCCAACTTCTTTAGGTGCACCATAGAGAGCATTCTGTCTCGATGTATCACTACCTGGTATGGCAACTGTATCATTCAAGACCAGAGATGGTTACAGGGAGTGGTGAACTCGGTCCGGACAATCACAAAGGCCAACTTCCATCTACAGAATCCACCTACCAAGCCCGCTGTCAAGGAAAGGCCACCAGAATTCTCAAAGATCCAGCCCACCCTGACAATGTTTTTCTACAACCTCTACCATCAAGGAGAAGGTACAGAGGCCTGAACACACGCATCAGCCGATTTAGTAACAGTTTCTACCCTCCTGTCGAAAGAATACCGAATGGACTCACCTGTACCTGTGTTTTTGTTTTTGCTGCTGTTTACCTATCATTTCCTTATCTATGCTACTTAACTCTGAGCTGCCTGACCTGCTCGCAACACAAAGCTCTTCACTGTGCCTCGGTACATGTGACAATAAATTCAATTCAAATTCAGCCCAACCTGTGAGGAAAACAATGTACAACTTTAAAAGGACACTGACTATTTGACAGAGTTGGTGGATAGATAACAGATTAAGTTCAATTTGAGGGCTGATGCATTTTGGTTGAAAGGATAGAGACACAGTAAAAAATAAAGTTTATTACTCAAAAGAGCTTTCAGGAGAAAAAGACAGACACGTATATATGGACAGGTGGAGAGCATGGCAAATAAATCATCCAATATCCTAGGTTCTTTAATAAGGGCATTGAATGTCGAGCAAGGACATCATGCTGAAACACTAGTTCGACTTCAGCTGGAGGTACTAACTACAATTTTGGGAACCACACTCCACAAAAGGACATAATTGTACTGTAAAGTGCGAAGTGGTATAACAAAATGATTTGGAGGATGATAAATTACAGTTATGAATTTAGATAGAAGTTGAGACTTTACAGTTGAAAGCGGAGAAGAAATTGGATTAAAATTTTCTAAACCACACTGGATCTGGACAGAGTAGTCACGGAGAAACTATTCCCACTCTAAAAAGGATCCAAAATAAGAGGCATAGATTTAAAGTGGTTAAAGTTAGAAGTAAATGCAAAGAGAGAGAAACAATTTTCACAAAAAACTCAAAGGGTCTTGAATGCACTGCCTGGAAACATGGAGCAGAGGCTGGTTCAACAGCACTTAAGGACATGAGATGACTACTTAATACAAATGTGCTGGGTTTCAGCAAAGGTCGATATATGGCCCCAAGTCACATTACTCATTTGAATATATGATGCTTGAGGTGGTGCAGAAAGAAACCATTTAGCTAGTCTGTGAAATTGAGGATCTACTGAAAAGATATGTTGCACTTATTTTCACTATTAAAGGATAGCAATTACATTCCAGAAATGCATCAAGTTTTGAAACGGAGGGACGATCTTAAAACAATTATAATTACCATGACCATGAAAAAGGGACTGAGTAAATTGCTGTTGCTAAAAGTTGACAAGACCCCATGGCCTGATGAGACATCATAAGTTCAAGAAATGGTTCACAAAAAAAAAAAGAGGTCCCGAGACTGGAAAGCTCCCATGAGCCTGGGAGATCATTCATGTAACTCCGCTATTCAACAAGGTGGGGTGAGCTGATTTAAATATCCTTGGATGCAAACAAACAAGTGGATACAGAGACAATTGATGCACCGGTCATATTATTCCAATAATCTTCACATCCTGGAAAAGTAAAAAGTCCGCAAGATTGTAAAACTGCCACTGTAACATTTATTTAAAAAGGCAAAAGCAATTAAATATAGGCTAGCGAGCCTAACAAAAGCATGGCAGCTCAGTGTTTAACACTGCTGCCTTGGAGGGGATCCAAGATGGCGGCGATCCAGCAAGTCTGAGTCTATAGTGCTCCTCCCAAGACTTGGGTAGAGTGGGTCACCCACCTCCACCACACTCATCAAATCATTCATAATAGCTGTTTAATTTAATTAGTTGCTTAGTATTACATTTAAACAATCTAATATTTAGTAAAAAGACCAAAGGGAAGGGAGCCCGCAGCTCTCAGCAAGCAGGAACCCCTCCCCCACCCTCTCCAGCTGCAGCTGAGGCGTCCACAGCCGCCCCGGGGGACTTACCTACAGTGACAAGTCTTGTGGAAATGATCTCCAAACTGGATGCGAAGATCGATGCTTTTATCGAAGAATCCCGAAATCGATGGGACTCATTCTCGGCCGCGCTGCAGAAGCATGACTAAGACATCCAGGAAATCGAGCGCCGAGTTGGAGGGGCGGAGTTAAAGGCTGCGACCTCCGAAACGACAGCGCAATCGGCCGTGGATCAGGTCCAGAATCTTGAACAGCGACCTTAGAGAATTACATTGACAACCTTGATAATCGAGGTCGTCGAAAAAATATTCGTTTGCTGTGCCTTCCCGAAAGGGAAGAGGAAGGCCAGCTTACAGCATTCCTCGAGCAGTGGCTGCCTCAGCTTTTAAATCCGGAAGCTGGATCAGGCCAGGTAAGGGTGGAATGGGCCTACCGGGTAGCAATACGCGGGCCCGGCTCGAACCAGCGCCCACGCCTGGTCCTGTTCCGGCTGCGGAGCTACAGGGAGAGGCAGATACTCCTAGAAGCTTCTAGAAATCTTGGAAAAGACCCCCAAGCTATGATCTATAAAGGATTCAAGGTCATGTTATTCCAGGACTTTTCCCCAGCTCTGGTCCAAAAGAGGAAGGCATTCGACGAGGTGAAGAAACGTTTAAGGGACTTAAATATTCAGTACTCCTTACGCTACCCAGCGACGCTACGCTTTAACCATGAAGGATCCGTGTATAACTTCAGATCGCCAGAAAAGTCTAAGGAATTCTTGGACTCTCTTAGATACATTGTAAGAGATAATAGATGTTGGTTTGCCTTTCCTCCACTCTGGTTTATATCCCCCCATTTTTTTTCTTTTTTCTTACATTTATTGTTTCATATTATCTTGGGGTGGGGAGAGTTTTTTATTATTCTATGTATGTATGTGGGTATGTATGTGTGTGTATGTATGTTTAGTTAATGTTGGTGGGGGGAGATAGTTACCTTATTCTATTTTACCTCTGTCTCTAGGAGCGGGGTTGTTTTCCCTTGTTATTTTGTATTATTCTATTTAATTATTATTTGTTGAGGTTGTAATTTTTTAGTTATATATGTTTATACATGGTATTAACATTACCAAATATATCCAGGTGTTGGTGTGGGTGGAGGTAGGGTGCTCACTATTAACTCTAGCTTTGTATTATATCTGAATTCTCCTCATTTTATTGAGGAGCGCCTGGGTCAAGGGTGGGGCATTGGTTGGGAGAGGATATGATGGACTTTTGGAAAGGAAGTGATACCCCCTAGGAACAAGGGGGAAAACCTCCACTTAAATATGTTTTATTTTTTTTTATTATTTAGAAATAGTTTTTTATTATACTGTTGTGAGTGTATTAGAGAGCCTTTATTTTTGTAAATTTTATATGCTCTATGCTGGGGATGTTCTGGATAGGGTTTCCCCTCCCGAGGGGTCTCGGATTTGCCCGGATGATTATGGTTGATCAGTTGGTTAAGTGGTGCACCTGGAATGTCAAGGGGAGTAATTCGCCAGTCAAAAGGTTGAAAATATTATCAAATCTTAAGAAAGAAAGAGTTGATATAGCTCTCCTACAGGAGACACACCTGTCGGATAAAGAACACTTGAAATTACGACAGGGTGGATTTGATCGGGCCTTTTTTTCTTCTTTTAGCTCAAAAAGCAGGGGAGTTGTTATTCTTGTTCGGAAGAATTTCCCTTTCAAAATCCTAAATCAGATAAAAGACGAATCTGGTCGATATATTTTGATTAAAGCCCTTATAAATGGAGAGGAATATGGGATTTTAAATTTGTACTGCCCCCCGGCACACCCCTTTAAATTTATAACGGGAGCCTTTTCAAAATTGAAGGCTTTTGGTGCCTGTCATACAATTAAAGTCTCCCCCTATAATTGTATTATGGATCCGGAAATAGATAGGATTCCCAAGAGTACTGCAGGAGTATCTCCCAGATCTAGACAATTGGTGGATCTGAACAAAGAATTAGGATTAGTAGATGTATGGAGATGTCTTCATCCACAGGGTAAAGATTTTTCTTTCTACTCCAATCCACATAAATATCATACCAGAATTGATATGTTTTTTGCCCCCTCGATTTTTTTTTTTAAATTCCATATCATCCTGTAAAATAGGTAGTATAGCAATTTCCGACCACGCTGCTGTATATATGGAAACTAAGGCGAGGAACAATGGGACATCCCCTCGGCATTGGGGTATGGACCCCTTCCAAATGAAAGATAGTAAATTTGTAAAGTACTTCTCTCAAGAATTTAAAACTTTTTTAGAAATTAATTCAGGTACGGCTAGCAACCCATCAATGATGTGGGAGACCATCAAAGCTTACACGCGAGGTTTGATCATCTCCTACGCAGCGACCCAGAAAAAATTGAAGGGAGAACAACAGCATCTGCTTGAAGCTTGCTTAAAAGCAGCTGAAACAGCATACACTGATAGACCTTCTATTATTAAATTGCAAAGGATTACAGCTCTTAGGACAGCTATACGAGCTGATCCTAATATAACGGCCCCGAGGATTGGTACATGTAAACAGAAAATTACCCTGTATGCAGATGATGTTCTTCTATTCCTCAGTAATCCTTTGATGTCCGTACCTCGCCTAATCCAAGTTATTAATACATTTAGCGCATTCTCAGGCTATAAAATTAATTTTTCAAAGTCGGAGTCTATGCCAATGGGTGGCCTTGCTATGATACCCCACTTAGTGGACGGATCCCTTTTTCCCTTTCATTGGTCTCTGGAGGGCTTCTTATATATAGGCATTTTTATCACCCCAATATTTGGTCAGTTGTATAAGATTAATTTTGTGCATTTACTGGAAAGGATAAGGCCGGACCTCCAGCGATGGGGAGACCTTCCAATTTCCTGGTTGGGTAGAATAGCACTAATCAAAATGAATGTCCTGCCCCGTCTCCTATATCCTATGAGAATGCTTCCGGTGATGCTGCCGAGGCTGGCTCTACGTAAATTATATGGCTGGCTGGGTTCCTTTATCTGGAATCATAGACGGCCCCTCATTAAGCCGAAGAAGCTACAGCTTCCACAAGCAAGGGGAGGATTGGACTTCCCAGATTTTAGGAAATATCAGTTAAGTTCCCTATTAAATTACATAGCTGATTGATTGTAGATCAGACAAGACCCAATGTGGTTGGACATAGAGGCCTCTCAAGTAAAATACCCACTTATTAACCTTTTATTTTCAGACAAGAGGAAAATCATTACAGATCACTGTAAAAACCCTATTATACTAAACACAATTAAGGCTTGGAATATAAAATGTGGCAAAATGAGGGTAATTCACATAAAACATCCCCCAATGCACCGATAGTGGGAGCATGGGGATTCCAACCAGGGTTTACAGATGCCACTTTTAAACTCTGGAGATCCAGGGGTATCTCATGTCTCGGGGACCTATTTAAAGATGGGGTTCTGATGTCTTTTGAACAGCTGCATCAGAAATTCGGATTACCTAATGGAGACCTCTTTCGATACTTCCAAATTCGAGACTATATACTGAAGAAGACTACGTTATTAGATAGTCTTTATAAATCAGATAGAGAATATAGTGTCCTACGATCAGTGGGGGTACCTTCCGTCAGTACTATTTATCATTTACTACATGATGAAATATCGGGATATATGGATAATCTGCTTAAAACATGGGATCAGGATTTGGGACTAGAAATCTCTATAGAAACATGGAATGATATTTGGGAAAACGCTAGAAGAATTACTATCTGTAACAGAACCCAGGCTATCCAGCTAAAGATACTTCATAGGGCCCATATAGCACCGGATCGATTGGCAAAATTTAAGGCAGGAGCAACTCCAATGTGTCCTAAATGCAAAATAGAGGTGGGCACTCTTGTACACTGCCCATGGACCTGTCATAAGATCCGTAGATATTGGACTAAAGTAGCAAGTACCCTGACAGAAATTTTAGGAACGGAAATAAAAGTGGACCCCGTATCCCTCCTCTTGGGCTTTTCGAACTTTCCCTCCCTGGACACGTACGGGAAGAGACTATTTTCTATTCTTTCTGTGCAAGGAAAAATATTTTGATGAACTGGGTGGCGGAGGGCCCACCTGGACTTTCAAATTGGCACAGACTAATTATGGAATGTATTCCCCTTGACTTCCTTACAAATAATGGTGCACCGAAAGACCGAATTATTTTATAAAATATGGCAGCCCTTTTTGAATTACATAAATACAGATATTTCGGCTATCCTAACAAGGGCTTTTATTTAATTGAGATTACAAACCTGGCTGGTCCGGGGCCCCTTAGGAGAGGAATCCCGCACGAATACGGGTTTATTACATTTGATGTTAACACATTCTGAGCATGTAAGAGACTTAAATATACACTCTGGTTAGTTGTAGGTTAGAGTAGTAGACAGTTGAGTTTTGTTTTTTCTTCTTTTTTGGTATTTTTTTCTTTTGTTAAATTTTGGCTATTGTATATTTGATTAATTGTATATCAATGTTTGTATTTGAGTGTTTTTGCTTATTTTTGTAAACTTGTAAAAATGTTAAATCTCTAATAAAAATATCTATATAAAAAAAACACTGCTGCCTCAATGCTAGGGCCGTGGGTTCAATTCCACCCTCAGGTTATTGTCTGTGTGCAGTTTTCACGTCCTCCCAAAGTCTGCGTGGTTTCTCTGGGTGTTATGGTTTTCTCCCACAGTCCAAAGGTGTTCATGTTAGGTGGATTAGCCATGGTAATTTGCCCATTGTATAGAGGGATGTGTAGGTTAGGTGCGTTAGCCATAGTCTAGATTAGAGTGGTGCTGGAAAAGCACAGCAGGTCTGGCAGCATCCGAGGAGCAGGAAAAATTGACGTTTCAGGCAAAAGCCTTTCATCAGGAACGAAGGCAGAGAGCCTCCAGGGTGGAGAAATAAATGGGAGAGGGGTGGGGCTGGGAAGAAGGTAGCATAGAGTACAATAGGTGAATGGGGGTGGGGATGGAGGCGATAGGTGGGAAGGGAGATTGGCAGGTAGGACAGGTCATGCTGAGCTGGAAGGTTGGAACTGCGGTAAGTTGGGGGAAGGGGAAATGAGGAAACTGGTGAAGTCCACATTGATGCCCTGGGGTCGAAGTGTTCCGAGGTGGAAGTTGAGGTGTTCTTCCTCCTGGCGTCGGGTGGTAAGGGAGTGGTGGTGGAGGCGGCCCAGGACTTGCAGGTCCTTGGCAGAGTGGGAGGGGGAGGTGAAATGTTGGGCCACAGGGCGGTAGGAAATGCAGGAATACATGGAAAAAAAAGGGTAGGGGATGGGTCTGGATGGGATGCTCTTCAGAGGGTTAGTGTTGACTTGTTGGACCAAATGGCCGGTTTCCACACTGTTGGGATTCTTTGATATGTTATTAGCAAAATATTAGAGTCTACCATAAAGGATATAATAGTGAAGCTTTTAGAAATGCATGATATGATCAACCAGAGTCAGGATGGTTTCATGAAGAAGAAATGAAGGCAAATACATTTACTAGAATTATTTGAAGAGAACAGATAAAGGGGGAAGCAGTGGTTATAATATATTTGGATTTTCAGAAGGCATTTGACGTACCACAAGTTAGGCTACTTAATTACATAAGATCCTGTGGTGTTGGGGCACATCAGCAGACAATTGAGTTAAGGAGGGCAATTTCAGCATCCTATAACGTGTAGTGTACCACAGGGATCAGTGCTTTGGTCACAATTAATTACAATATATAATAATGACATGAATGCGGAAAGTGAATGTACTATACCCAAATTTATGGGTGCTGCAAAGTCTGCAGAGAGATATCCACACGTTATGCAGGTGGGTAAAAATTAGCAGACAGAACATAATGTGAGATTGAGAAATTCGGCTGGATGAATAGGAAAAGATGATTATTATTTAATTACATGCAGTTATAGTTGCCACAGACCAGAAGGATGTGGAGGCTTTGGACAGGATGTTGCCTGGTTTGAAGGATATTAACTATGAGAAACGATTGACAAACTTGGTTGGTTTTCACTTGAATATTGCACGTTGTGGGGTGATCTGACAGAAGTTTACAAAACTGTGACATGCATGGACAGAATGGATAGTTGGACTCTATATCCCAGGGTAGAAATATCAATTACTAGGGGACATGGGTTAAAAAAAAAAGGCAGGGGTTAAAGAAGATGTGAAAGGCAAGCTTGTTTTCCAGAGAGCATTAAGTGCCTGGAATATGCTACCAGAGGTGGTGGTATAAGCAGATATAATAGCAATCTTCAAGGCACATCTTGATGGATACATGAATAGGCATGAGATAAAAAAAGGATACGTACAATGTAGAAACATAACGTTTTTAAGTTGGCACAGGCCTGGTGGGCAAAAGAACTTGTTCCTGTGCAGTACTGTTCTTTGGAAAAGTACAACAAAAACCTACAAGAGGGATTTAGGCATCCTTGCAAATGAATCTTAAAAAGCCAGCATAGAAGCGCAGCAGGAAACAGGGAAGTCAAATTGAACGTTTGCTTTTCTTTTTCCCCAAAAAAGGAATGGAGTATAAAGATAGGGAGGTCTTGTTCACACAATACAAGGCACTAGTCAGACAACAGCTGGAATAGCATGAACAGTTCTACGTCCCTTACCCAAGGAAAGACATACTAGCATTCCAGAGAAGGTTCACAAGGTTGATATCTGGTATGGATGGATACACTTGTAAAAGGAGAGGTTGAGCCTGTACTCAGTGGAGTTCAAAACAATGAGGGGCAACCTTATTGAAACACATCAGATTCTTAAAAGGAGTTGATAGTATAGATGCAGAAGAGTTGCTTCCCCATTTTGGAAGAGTCTAAGATCAGACGGCATAATTCCAGAATAGGGGTCAAACATTTAAAACAGATGTCAGACATTTCTTCTTTCAGAGGGTAGTTAAACTGTGCAATTCTTTACCAAAAAGAGGGCTATTGAGGCTAGGAAGTGAAGTATATTCATGGCTGATAGGCAGATATTTTTAATCAGTCAAGAAATCAAAAGCAATGGGAAAAAGGCAGTTGAGGATTATCAGATCAGCCATGATCTCAATGAATGACAAAGTGAACTCAATGGCTTTAATGACATAGTTCTGCTCCTGCATCTTATAGACAAAAAACACTAAGCCACATCCAAAATGAGCTTAATATCTGGCAGAGAAAATACTGGAATGTATTATTGAGGAGGGCACTTAAAAAATCAAGACACAAAGACAAGGTTATGTGAGAGGAAAATCATGTCTGTACAAATTACTTTGAAGAAATAATAAGAAATGGATTTTCAGAAGGCATTTGATAATATGCTGCAAAGATTACGCATAAATGGGAGCTCATGATGTTGGATGATACTTATTAGCATGAACAGTTGATGGGTTAGCTAACAGATTATTTTTCAGATTCAGATCACGGAATAAGTAGAATGTCACAGGGATCGGTGTTGAGGCCTGGACTATTTACAGACTATATTCATGAATGAATGGCAGGACTAAATGTTAAGATACAAATTGAGTTAAGTAAGTGGGCAAAATGTGGTAAATGTCTATATAATAAGTACAATGTGAATTTACCCACTTTAGCAGCAATAACTAAAATAACAGCATATTATTTTAATGGAAAGACAGTGCAGAACTTTGAGGTCGAGAGCGCTCTGGGTAATATGGAGCTTAATTATGGGGAAAGTATGCAAGTACAGTGAATTAATAAAGTAAGTGAAATGTTGTCTTTTATTGCAAGGAAAATGGAATACAAAAGTCAGAGTTTTGCTACAGATGTACATAGTATTTTAAAGTTATTACCCATAGTTGTATGTCCTTATTTAAGGAACATAAGCCGCTGCATTGGAAGCAGTGAAGATAATATTCATTAGACAAATTCCTGGGGCAAGTGAGTTACTTGCATTGAGAAGAATAAGAATTGGTTTAATTGGAGATCCCAAGGGGACTTGACAGGTGGATAATGGGAGGATTGTGCAAGGGACCAGAACAAGGGGACAGTATAAAAATAAAGGGATGTACCATTTAGGAACAGAAGTAGGCCATTCAGCCCATTATGACTGCCTCACCATTCAATTCTATCATTGTTAACTGAATATCAATGCCTTTTATTCACTCCATTCCCTTAATTCTGCACATCACTGGTAATCAGTTATTTATCAATCTATACTTTAAACATACTCAAAGATCAAGTCTCCACAGTCCTCTGTTGTAGACAATGCCAATTAAATCATAAATGGAACACAGGTGGAAGATGGTAGAGGACGTCTGTTTTCCACACATTAATGAGTCGCCACATATGCTGCCAGACCTGCTGAGCTTTTCCAGCATTTGTCTTTGTTTCTAAATTCCATCCATCGTTCTTTTGGCACTGTCCCCTCACAAAAGACTAATCAAGAGCTCATGGAATCCAAGGCAAAGTAATACGTTGGAGTCAAAATTGGCTGAGAGAGTGCAAAGCTACAGGAGTGATTTTGAGATTCAAAGTTTGTTTCCAGCAGGGTACCACAGGCCTCAGTATCCATTTGCAGTGTACATTAATAACTTGGACTTCAATGTTCACATAATGATGAAATTTGCAAATGACATGAAACTGTTAAGGTAAGAAATAGTTAGGAGGATAGCTGGAAACTACAGGGGGTTATCAACAAACTGGTCAACTGGATAGAGCAGTAACAAATGGAATATAACCTTAAAACATGACAGGGAATGCACTTGGGAGAGCTATCAAAGGTTGGGGATTAAACTACAAAGTGCATGAAGATCAGAGAGACCTTGTGTGCACATCTACAGATTCCTGAAGATAGCAGAGCATAGCAAGGACGCAAAGATGATTAATCAGGATGCGTCTGGACGAGAGGGTCCGAACTGAGGAAATATTGGAGAGGCTGGGGTTGTTTTCTTTGGAACAGTGAAAGTTGAGAGTTACGAGAAGGTATGGATCGGAAGGCACATGTATCCATTAGTAAAAGGGGTCAATTACAAGGGGACAGAGATCAAAGTGCAAGAAATAGAATGCTGTGTGGAATAGTGCAGAAATATTTTTTACATTATCCTAGCATGCTGTACACAACTGGAGCAGACAAAGTGAAAATTTGATAAGAACAGAAAAGTTACATGAGCAATAGTTTTGAGGAGGAAGAGAAAGAAAGATCGAGCAGGAGGAACATCATCTTGATCAAAGATTGTTGCAACATTGGGAGCAACAAGTCAGACAGAACGTAATTGACACCAACTTCCAATATATGAGAAGATAGGTCACCGTTTGTTGACTATAAATTTGTTGCTGTTCAAAATGCATGTAGCCCCTCTTCATTCTCAAATGAAAATGAAGCTTTTTTTCTTTGTTTGTGTCTTGGCTTTTCCTGTTGTTCGATAGAAGTTGACATTAACATTTGAAGGCTTTGCAATGGTGCAACTCTCTGCTGGCTGATCCATACCTTCATAAATGAAGCTGGCTTTTGTTCATGGAGACTGTTCACCTAATCTACAGGATATTACTGTAGGACTTCCTCAAGGTAGGATATTAGGCCCAACCATCTTCAGCTGCTTCAATGACCTTTCCGCCAACAAAAGGTTAGAAAAGGGATGCTTGCTGATGATTGCACAATGTTCATCACAACTTGCAACACCTCACACACTGGATAATAACCACACTAGCCCTGCAGCAACACCCACACCCCATCAACGAACAATAAAATGCCATTCTCTCATGTTATTCTATACCTAGCCTTAGGCAAAGGGTTGGTGGGAATGTGGATTTAACTTCACAATCAGACATGGCATGACGTTATTGAATAGCACAGCATGCTTCAGGTCCGATGTGGTCTTCTGCACAATATGTTTCTATGTTCAGACAGAATTTAACAGTCTGGTTTCATTAGTTTAATTTTGCAGCTGCATTTACTATGGCAGTCAATCAGGCAGGTAACAATGATCAAGAGGCAATCCATTTATAATAGAATCTCACAATGTCTATCCATTCTCTTCCACTTTCTGTACTGTAACAGGCTATTCCTGGCTGGCAACATTTGACCTAGTGCACAGTTGGTCTTGAACTATGGTACCAAGAATGCTAATCTCTAAAAAGGTCCAGGCGGCAGCAAGTTCTTACAAGACAGGTGAGCTCATGCTAGAAAAGCATGGCATCATAGTCGCTTGGAGTATACATAATGAAGTGAGTAGTAGAAAATGAAACTCGGAGAGATTTCCTTCATGAAACTCTCCAAAACAGACTCTTCAGATGTTTTCTAAGATTCAGTCCAAGGCTTCTGTTTGTTTTGAAAATTTGGGGCTGTATTATTTCTTCCATTACTCTCAATCCTCTTCTGCGTCTTGAAGATTGATGCTTAGCTACTTTTGAAAATTTTCCCAAACATCTGACCCACCAGGTGTACCCGAGCACTCTGTGGGAAACTAGAGAAGTGATTGCTGGGGCTCTTGCTGAGATATTTGTATCATCGATAATCACAGGTGAGGTGCCGGAAGACTGGAGGTTGGCAAACGTGGTGTCACTGTTTAAGAAGGGCAGGAAAGACAAGCCAGGGAACTATAGACCGGTGAGCCTGACCTCGGTGGTGGGCAAGTTGTTGGAGGGAATTCTGAGGGACAGGATATAATGTATTTGGAAAGGCAAGGGCTGATTAGGGATAGTCAACATGGCTTTGTGCATGGGAAATCATGACTCTCAAACTTGATTGAGTTTTTTGAAAAAGTAACAAAGATGATTGATGAGGGCAGAGCAGTCTTTGTGATCTATATGGACTTCAATAGACAATAGGTGCAGGAGTAGGCCATTCTGCCCTTTGAGCCTGCACCACCATTCAATACGATCATGGCTGATCATCCTCAATCAGTATCCTGTTCCTGCCTTATCCCCTCTCAGTCTTCTAAGCTCAAGGGTATACAAGCCCAGTCGCTCCAGTCTTTCAGTGTAAGATAATCCCGCCATTCAGTAAGGCGATCAACAAGGTTCCCCATGAGAGCCTGATTAGCAAGGTTAGATCTCATGGAATACAGGGAGAACTAGCCATTTGGATACAGAACTGACTCAAAAGGTCGAAGACAGAGGGTGGTGGCGGTGGAAGGTTGTTTTTCAGACTGGAGGCCTGTGACCAGTGGAATGCCACAAGGATCGGTGCTGGGCCCTCTACTTTTTGTCATTTACATAAATGATTTGGATGCGAGCATAAGAGGTACAGTTAGTAAATTTGCAGATGACACCAAAATTGGAAGTGTAGTGGAGAGCGAAGAGGGTTACCTCAGATTACAACAGGATCTGGACCAGATGGGCCAATGGGCTGAAAAATGACAGATGGAGTTCAGCTCAGATAAATGAGAGGTGCTGCATTTTGGGAAAGCAAATCTTAGCAGTACTTATACACTTAATGGTAAGGTCCTAGCGAGTGTTGCTGAAGTTGAACAGGCTGGGGCTCTTTTCCCTGGAGCGTTGGAGGCTGAGGGGTGATCTTATAGAGGTCTATAAAATAATGAGGGGCATGGATAGGATAAATAGGATAAATAGACAAAGTCTTTTCCCTGGGGAGTCCAGACCTAGAGGGCATTGGTTTAGGGTGATAAGGGAAAGATATAAAAGAGACCTAAGGGGCAACATTTTCACGCAGAGGGTGGTACGTGTATGGAATGAGCTGGAGGTTGGTTCAAGTGCAACATTTAAGAGGCATTTGGATGGGTATATGAATAGGAAGGGTTTTGAGGGATATGGGCCGGGTGCTGGCAGGTTTGGACGGGTTGGACCGAAGAGTCTGTTTCCATGCTGTACATCTCTATAACTCTATGACCATAACTCTATCAGCATTCACTAATTTTATTTCAATTTGATACCATCTGTTGGATGCCAAGTCTCTTCACTCTCCTTGATCATCTAAAATAGCTTCCGTTTTTCAAAAATACCTATATTCATCAAATGTCACAAAACATCAATGCTTCAGATAATCAAGCATGATTTTTCTATACCATTTCAAATTCCTCTACAGTTTCATCCTCCTCAACTCAGTTACCAGCTCTTGCTGCATGTATACACAGTTAAAGATGATCATTCAAGCTCATTTATTTGGGCCCCATAACGTACTGCCTTGCCTTCAAAAACATTTCTTTCTGAACCTACCAATGTGAATATTGTTGCCTCTCCTGCTCTTCTTTTGCAAATCAATATTTACTGTCCCAATATGTCTTTCTGAATGCTGTGAATGTAGTATAAATATAAGTTGCTGATATTAAATTTAACAGCAATGTGGAAATAACTTCATAAACTCAAATTAATAAAATGGGAAGAGCTTTCAGGGCAAGAACTTTTTTCATTTAAAAACAGATTCCTCTGGTAGCAGCTTCATGCTGAGAAAGACAATTATTCTTGATATCTTTGAACTGATCATATTCCTGATCATATTTGAACACAGTCACAGTCCCGAAAACAAGTGCACATTTCATATAGATCTGGACTGAGCACAAATAATTAGAGTATCTTAAACTTTTCCAAATGGTCTGTCCCAAAATCCACATACAAGTTATTAACAATAAGTGGAATGTACCTAACTAAAAGGGGGCGGCACAGTGGGTCAGTGGTTAGCACTGCTGCCTCACAGCACCAGAGTCCCAGGTTCGATTCTAGCCTTGGGCGACTGTCTGTGTGGAGTTTGCACATTCTCCATGTCTGCATGGGTTTCCTCTGGGTGCTCCAGTTTCCTCCCACAGTCCAGAAATGTGCAGGTCAGGTGAATTGGCCATGCTAAATTGCCCAGTGTTAGCTGTATTAGTCAGAGGGAAATGAGTCTGGGTGGGTCACTCTTCAGAGAGTTGGTGTGGACTTGTTGGGCCAAAGGGACTGTTTCCATACTGTAGGGAATCTAATCTAATCTAATCTAATCCTAAAAGAATTAGCTCACAGACAATTACCAAAGCTGTCCCAAAGTGCTTGTTTATTGTGTTAAAATTACATACAAAGTAATACAAGCTCGAAGAAAAAGATTTTTCAGTCAGTCGGCAAAAAGAAGTTATAAGATCAATGAAGCAAGCACTATAAATTCGTGTGAGGTAATTAGGTGCATTTGTGTGGAGTAAAATGGCTTAGAAGTTTGATTAAAAGGTGAGCAAGTGATGCCATCTTTTGAAAAAGAAACATATGTTGGACCTCATGATTTGGGTCTATTTGCAAAACATGTGTCAGAATCTGGTCTTAAGTTAAATTTTAGTGGCACAAGATAATCAGGTTTTAAATGTTAAGATCTGATATTGAAAATATGAAATCCTAAATTGCTACACGGAAGACGACTTTGCAAAGAACAACAGCTGAATCGCATTTTTACATTAACTGTCATTGCAGGGTGCACTCAGCAACTACAATGATACGCTTGTAAAACTGATAATCTCAGAGTTGAGGCACCACTCGCCGGCAGTAACTACAATGAGAATTCATTCTTTCAAATGGATGTGTAACTAACCCCCATAACTGGGCTATGACGACTGAAATAAAAACAATACTGCAAATGCTGAAAAATCTGAAACTGACGAAACGCTGGAAAAGCTTAGCAGGACTGCTAGCATCTGTGGAGAGAGAGCTAACTTTCTTCAGGATGAGAACGAAGGAGCCATATCAGACTCAAAACATTAACGGTTTCTCTCCACAGAGACTGCCAGACGTGCCAAATGTCTCCAGCATATTCTGTGTTGGGTCTCGGACGAGTATTTTAAAACTAAAGGCGGCCAATGATGTGGGCATGAAAGAGGAGTTGTGTAAAGTGAATTAGTACACTTTGCTAAATGAAAAGAGTGGTAAACACTGAACAGAACATTGCAAAATATTCCAATTTAAAATTGAGCTGAAATATTCTTAAAGGAGAACCCACCGTCCATGACTAACTGAAGTTACAATTGCACAAAAAATGAGTGGCAGGTCAGATAACCAAGTAGAATACAATGACCAGCGAAGAACGACTAAAAAGTTGATCAAAAAACAAATTACAGCATGAGAAGCTAACTAGGAATGTAAAACAGTATCTACAGGAAAGAGAAAGTAGCCATTTGGTCCTCGACAAAAGGGAAGATGGAAAGCTAACAGATAAGGAAATGACAGATGAAATTAAAAATATTTTGATTCTGCCTTCAAAGAGAATACAATTCCAGTAACAGCTGCAAATCAAAAAGGGTGAAATAGTGCCATGAGGATTACTGATGGATACAATCCTGGCTATCCTGCAGAAAACAGGATGTTATGCATAATTGGATTGTACCTGATCAGCAGTGTCTGCTAAATGGAGACCTGTGAGGGCCTTTGCTCGGTCCTCAGCATTTCAGTTTCCATCACTGACACAGATAATGGAATCAAAACCACAGTATTTAAATCTACAGACAATATCAAGATAAGCAGGACCGTATGTTGTGAAGACAATGAAGTTGCAGAAGAATACAGATAGGTTAACTGGGTGGGCAAAATTCTGGCATTATGAAGTATAACGTGGGAAAATGCCAAGTTGTGCATATGGCAGGAAGAATAAAATATTAGAACATAGAACCACACGAAAAGAAACAAGCTGTCCAGCTGATGAGCATATTCCACCATGTTACATGATTATAGTGATCAAACACTTGAATGCCTTTTACCCAAACTATCCCCATGATCCTTCACAATGCTGATAGATTTTTGAGTATGTTCAAGGTCGAGATTAGTCATTATTGAGCCAGCTTCTACAGCCCTATGTGGTAGTGAACCCCAAAGATTCATAACCTATTGAGAGAAGAGATTGTACCTCATCGAGGTGTTAGATTTGGAGGGAGGTGCGTTCTTTGGCAATACTGACCACAATTCAGTTATGTTTACTTTAGCGATGGAAAGGGATTGGTATATACTGCAGGGCAAAAGTTATAACTAAGGGAAAAGGCAATTATGATGCAAATAGGCAAGATTTAGGATGCATGCGATGGGGAAGGAAATTGCAGGGGATGGGCACAATTGAGATGCGGAGCTAATTCAAAGGACAGTTACTGCGTGTCCTTAATTATGTACCTGTCAGGCAGGGAGGAAGTGGTCAAGTGAGGGAGTCGTGGTTTACTAAGGAAGTTGAGTCTCTTGTCAAGAGGAAGGCAGCGGCTTATGTTTGGATGAGCCACGAAGACTCAGTTAGGACGCTTGAGAGTTACAAGAAAGATCTAAAGAGAGAACTAAGAGGAGCCAGGAGGGGGCATGAGAAGTCATTGGTCGATAGGATCAAGGAAAACGCTAAAGCTTTCTATCAGTTTATCAGGACTAAAGGAATGACTAGAGAAAGATTAGGGCCAATCAAGGACAATTGTGGAAAGTTGTGCATGGAGTCCAAGGAGTTAGAAGCAGCGCTAAATAAATATTTTTCGTTGGTATTCACACTGGAAAAAGACCAGGTTGTCAAAGAGAATACTGAGGTACAGGCTACTAGACAAGACAGGATTGAAATTCACAAGGAGAGGTTCAGCAATTCCGGAAAGTAAATAAGTCCGCTGGGCTGAAGATCCTGTGTTGCACACTCTATGGCAATAATATCCTTCCCGAAGTAAGGAGGCCAAATCTATACACAGTACTCCATCCTTACCGGATGTTATCCTTCATTAAAAACAAATTGAACATAAAGTAAGAAATTGGTGAGACCTCATCTTCAATGTCGTATGCAGTTTAGGTCTATTTTTAATTTAAGGAAGGAGCTAACTGCATTCAAGACAGTCGAGAGGAGATCTATTACATTGAAAATGTCCCACTGGAGTTCACAAGAGTGAGGGGTGACTTAATTAAAGTGCATAAGATCCTGAACAGACTTAACACTGTGGATGTGAAAAGCGCATTTCCACTTGTGGATCATTTCAGAACTTGGGGCTAATGTTTTAAAATAGAGGTCATTATTCCATTATAGAGACAAGGAAAATTTATTTTCCCTAGGGTTCTACATTTTTGGATGTCTGCCTCAGAAGGTGGCGGAGGTCAGACTTGGAATATTTTTAAGACATAGCGGGATAGATTCTCGTTAGGCAATGGAATGGAAGATTATCGAGGGTGGATGGAAACGTAGATTTTGTAACAAAAATTAACTGTGATCATGCTGAATACCACAGCAGGTTCAAGGGGCTAGATGGTCTAATTGCATTCATATTTCTTCTGCTTGAATGGTTCAAAAGGAAGTCTGCTTGAAAATTACTGGAAAAGTAGACATTTGCTCGGACTTATGACACAGCAGTGAACACTTCTCCTAATTAAACCAAATACCCAGAAAAGCTCACCTCGCCTCATAACCTGTTAAAGTACAAATGATAGCAAACTGCCAATGTCCACTATTTAAATAAAATATTTCAATTTATTCTTTAACTCTAAAAGTGAACATTAAACAACCATTTACAATTCTAAACCTCCTTTCCCTTAAATGTTTGTTATCTACCTCCCATTCTAAGAATATACCGATCCAATAATCACCCCTATTAAAATTACATCAAATTAATTTTCAAAACCCTACAGTGGCTTTAGTCTCTGGTGGCTATTTTCCTCTGGCTATAGGTCTCACTGGGTCATCTTCGGTCTTTTGCTGCAAAGATGTTTCATATGAAAAGATACCTTTGATAGTGTGTGTGTGTGTGTTTGGTGGGCCCTTACTCTGACGATGGCAGTTGGTCGATCTCTCTCTGGTTAACTCTCAAAATGCCGGCTTGTTTCATAGCCCACACATTGGAATGTCTCATTGGTTTGAAGTTGTCAAAACAGTAAAATTCAAATTCGACTGGGTTTTACTATCCTGGCGCATAATTTAAACTGATGGGCTAAATTCAAACTGTTGTGAACACACAGCAACCAAATGTTACATATTTTCAATTTTCCATTATGTTCTGAGACTGTCAGTCAGTCAGATGACATGTGCCTGCAAGCTCTCAGTGCAAAACAGCCTTCGCTCTCAAATATACAATACTTGCCTTCAACTTCATAACAGACTTTAGTACATAAAAATGCAGAAATTCTAACTGATGATTATCTTCATGAAGACATGCAAGTTACGGAACTCAACAAGTGGAGTGCTATTAAGGTAGCAGTTAATGCGCATTTGCTTTTTTTTTTAAAACACAAGAACTTGGACGCCATAAGAAAGTGGAACCGGAGTAGACTATAGAGTATTCAGCCACAACAAAATGGATTTTCTGCATCAAATCCATTTTCTTGCCAGCCTCATTCATGCCATTTCCTCAGAGTCCCAAAATCTGCTTTTCTCCACCTTATAGATGCTGAACATTTGGAACATTGACAATTCCAAAGGTACAGCATTAAAAATACTTCTCACTCTGGTGACTTAAGTTTCCTACCTCAGTCATGTGTGACCAATTTCTGAGACTTGAATCTCTGTATCCTCGATCTTTTAACTAAAATGAACAATATTTACATCCATTCTGTCAGGAGCTTTAGAATATTTGGAATGAAATAGAATAAAATCTTGGCTTAAATCAAGTAAATGTTAAGATGCTATTCCATTCAGAACCTTATGCCAGGCTGCAAACAAAGAAGTTTGTCTAGGTAGCAGAAAAAATGTATTTCAAGCAGGACACTCACATCTAGAACTCTGGTCGAGCCATAGGATCATTAGAAACAGCAACAGCAATAGGTTATTCACCCTTTGAGCCCATTCCACCATTTGAAAGGATCATGGCTGATCTGACATTCTTCACATCCATTTTTCTGCCTTTGCCCAGTAACCCTTGATGCCTTGAATTTGCCCTCACAGTTCTGTGGCAAGAAATTCCAAAGACACTCAAACTTCAGAGTAGAACTTCCTCATCGCTGAGTCTTAAATTAGCTCCCCCTTATTCTGAGACAATGCCTGCTGGCTCTTTACTCTCGCATGAGGAGCAACATCTCGGAGAAACATCTTTCAATCCCTTTCACATCTTTTATGTTTCACAAAGTGATGTTGGGCCTGCACTAAATGAAAAAGCAAAGATAAGGCTTTCTCTGCAGTCAACAAGCTGGAAGGGACATATGAAGATTCATTATAAAACTAAGTAGTTCGGCTTCTTTCACAAGTAATCTTCTACCCAACTCCACAACTCATTCCATTCATCTAACAAGGACCGAGTATCAAGGAACTGAATGTGTGCACTGCTACAGAGATAAGGGAATGACAGATGTATTTACAAAATTAATAAAAATCCATAAAAGGTAAAGAAAGAATTAAACTGAGTAGATATAAACAATCTGGAACATGTAATTTTCTTGCAGGGAAAGAATGCTATTGTCGTTGAAAGATTACAGAATCAAACTTCTTGATATCATGAATGGAAACTTGATGCATCTCAAGTAAATAAAGGCTCAAAGTAATGCCTTGATATGCAATCGGACCCTATGGCAAATTTAATTTTTAAAATTCTAAACCTCACACCATAAAACTATTTTGTATTTGTAGTATTAATTTGTACTTCAATTTAAACAGAATCTTTTCCTGAAGCATCTTTCTTCCCAACAACTTTCCAATATGGTTAGTATCATCTCCCTTCACAAGACAAATGAACAGCAAAAATTGCATGTGCTATTAACACAAAGCAGTGCTTCCGTAATCAGTCTTTAACAACAATTTATGGATCATCAATGAGGAGAAAACAAGTTTTAAAAAAAATGAAAGAATGCAATGAAATGAACTGACAAAGCAGACTTCTACTTCCTACTGATTTTGAAGTCTCTTTAATATGGGTCTGATACAAATTAACTTCAATGAGCACTACAAAAAAGGTCATCTGGTCGTAAAATACAGTACATGGTCAGTTTTATGTAAGTTTGCCAAAAGGGATGCAAACCAGGACAATCTCAAACTGCGACACAGGATTGAAGTGAATTAAAAAACTTTTTTTCTCATCCATTGTGCTGTCTTTTTGCTCAGGTTTATAGACAGTTTGAGCACCAATATTGGCCTTTTCACTTCCATCTGGTGGATCTAATTAATTAGGCAAGGAAATCACTGCAATTTTCATACTGCTCTTTTTATTAATCGACTTCTTTTTCCCCAAGCATTCCACTTAGACACAAACTCACAGCTGCTACATTGGAGTTGTGTTTTGTAATGTCTGGATAATTAGAATAATTGGTTAGGATACTGATGTCATCCGACTGTTGATGAACATGTGGATAATATCACCCTCAGATTATGTTCACAGATTAATACGAGCAAAATGTCACAACAGAGACACTTGCTCTGCATTATCGATAAAATTGATAAGCTCATAACTATGTATCTGGTGTTGCTCATTGCCCTCAGAAACTGGAACTCAACACAACTGTTCAACAAATAATTGATTGCACTCCTCAATTTGCCTGTATAACCAGTTATAAATGTTTAGGTTTTGCTAATCAATTCAGCCATCCCTGACTAAGTAGTTTCCCACTTCAATTTCATAATAAACTGTCACATCAATAAGTCCAAAGTAAAAAAAAAAATTGTAAATATTTCTGAAATTTCAAATATATTCATGAACCTGGTTAAATGTTTTGTTTGCATACGGGACAACTCAACAGCTCAATTCATTTTAAAAGCCATTTGTTGCAATACAACCTGATGCCTGGCTTATACAACAATAACTTTTGCATAGTCACAGTCAAGACTGGCAAGAGGAATCTAGGTCACACAAGTTCCAGATGATAGAGTCATAGAGATGTACAGCACGGAAACAGACCCTTCAGTCCAACTCGTCCATGCCGACCAGATATCCCAACCTAATCTAGCCCAGTTTTCTAGCACTTGGCCAATATCCCTCCAAACCCTTCCTATTCATATACCCATCCTGATGTCGTCTTTTAAATGTTGCGATTGCACTAACTTCCGCCACTTCCTCTGGCAGCTCATTCTAAACATGCACCACCCTCCATGTGAAACATTTGCCCCTTAGGCTCCTTTTATGTATTTCCCCGCTCACCCCAACACTATGCCCTCTAGTTTTGGACTTCTCCACCCAGGGAAAAAAACCTTGTCTATTTAGGGTGTAGGTTTGCTCGCTGAGCTGTAGATTTGATATCCAGACGTTTCGTTACCTGGCTAGTTAACATCATCAGTGGCGACCTCCAAGTGAAGCCAAGCTGTTGTCTCCTGCTTTCTATTGATAGGTTTGTCCTGTATGGGGTTCCTGGGGTTTGTAGTGATGTCATTTCCTGTTCGTTTTCTGAGGGGTTGATAAATGGTATCTAGATCTATGTGTTTGTTTATGGCGTTGTGGTTGGAGTGCCAGGCCTCTAGGAATTCTCTGGCATGTCTTTGCTTATCCTGTCCCAGGATAGACGTGTTGTCTCAGTCGAATTGGTGTTTTTTTTCATCCATGTGTAGAGCTACGAGGGAGAGAGGGTCGTGTTTTTTTGTGGCTAGCTGGTGTTCGTGTATCCTGGTGGCTAACTTTCTTCCCGTTTGTCCTACATGTTTGTGGCAGTCCTTGCATGGAACTTTGTAGATGACGTTGGTTTTGTCCATGGGTTGTACTGGGTCTTTTAAGTTTGTTAGTTTTTGTTTGAGAGTGTTGGTGGGTTTGTGCGCTACTAGGATTCCAAGGGATCATAGTACTCTGGCTGTCGTTTCTGAAACTCCTGTGGTGTATGGTAAGGTGGTTAGGGTTTCTGATTGTGTTTGGTCTGCTGGTCATGGTTTGTTCTTGAAGAATCAAGATGTTACCTTGCCAGGTAATGAAACGTCTGGATATCAAACCAACAGCTCAGCGAGCAAACCTCCACCCTAAACCTCAACCTGAGCTACAAATCTTGCACCTTGCTATTTATCCAGTCCATGCTCCTCATGATTTTATAACCTCTAAGGTCACCCCTCAACCTCCAACACTCCAGGAAAATAGCTCCAGCCTATTCAGCTTCTCCCTATTTCGCAACTCCTTCAACCCAGGCAACATCCTTGTAGACCTTCTCTGAACCTTGAGGTTTCACAACATCCTTCCTGAAGGAGAGAAACTAGAATTGCACACAATATTCCAAAACTGGCCTAACCAATGTCCTGTACAGTTGCAACATGACTTCCCAACTCCTATACTCAATGCTCTGACCGATAAAAGGAAAGCACATCAAACACCACCTTCACTATCCTACTTACTTACAACTCTACTTTCAAGGAACCATGAACCTACAGTCCAAGGTCTACTCTAAACTCAAAAATTTACAATTGTAATTATAATCACAATACAAACTCCAACTGTGCAACAAGAGGAAGAATAAAGCAAGTCTGAATTGGCCAGATCAATGTTATAAGACTACAAGTACAGCTCCCTATAATTACAGCTAAATACTGTTATATACTATTTTACAAGCAACAAATCCATTACTTTTACAAAAAGGTGACATTATGTGAAATCCAGATGAACAATCATTTGTCATGGCATTCATCTTTCCAATTAGAATCTTTCAGAATAGCTTTTAACTTCATAAATTTCATTTCTTTTTCAGAATACAAAAACAATTAAGCTGTGCTCAACTTTTATAAATCACTGGTTTGAACTCAACCGAAGTATGCTGTCCAGTAAAGACACATTGGGAATGCAGAACTATGTCACAAGTATAACAGGATGAGCGCCATCAGTTAAGGAAAAACATGGGGAGAATATTCACTAAACCAGTGAAGGTTACAGGTTACATTAAGCAAAATGCTCATGATTATGAGGGTTTAAAATGCAGTAAATAAAGTTGAACTATTCCCAATGGCAGAAGGACTGGTAACCAGAAGTCACAGGTACCAGATAATTGGCAAAGATAAAGGACCTGAGGAAATTGGAAAATATTATTTTTAAAACATAGTAAAATATGATGGTCTGGATGTCTTTAATGCATCATTAACGTCATCTTTAGATCACATTGGCAAATTGGAAATGTAAGGGTAGCAAGAGATAAAAGCCATCAAGTCAATTTAGAAAAGATAACTTTGCATCAGTGCACTCACCAATGGAGCCAGAATCAAACAGGGATGATTCTGATGAGATAAAAAACCCAACTGTCAAGGTAGAAAATATATTTGCCAGACTTTTGGGGCTGAACACAAAAGTAACTCACTAGCCGGCAAGCAATATGTACATTTAATCACTTCACGTCCAGTAGATTAACTTCAGTTTTGAAATAAGGAACTAGGCTACAATATAAAAAATGAACAGGAAGAGACTACATTAGTCTGTTTAGCGAGCTCTGTCATTGAACACAATCATGACTGATCTTGGATTTCATCTCTACTTTCCCAACCTCACCACATGTCCCACGATTCCCTGAGACAAAGATCTGCATCTCAACCTCGAATATTTTAACTGCAGCGCATTTAATACCCTCTGGGGTACAGAATTCCAAATATACACAACCCTTAAGTTAAGGATCTCCATTCCAAATGATTGTTATCTGGAGATTCTCATGCGAAACTAAATTCCCCAGCAGGAGAAGCAAATTCTACCTACTGTCAGGGTACCTATTGAGATGTTGTATATTTCAATAAGCTCACCTCTAATTCTTCCCTGAGAGGACAGACCCAATTTACTCAGTCTCACACCATAGGAAAACTCTCTTATCCCAGTGGCCAATCTAGTGCATGTTAACTGTAATGTCTCTCATGCAATTATAATTACTCATTTTAAAGGTGTTGTCTCACTTGAGCCCTGGACAAGCATCCCAAGGCTTCTTGACTGTTGCACTCTAATCCTTTCACGAGAGAGACTAACATGCTCCATTTTCCTCCTATTGAAATACTGCAACTGCACACTAACTTACTGAATTTCTTGTATGGTACCCCAAAGTCCCCCCTAAAACCAGCATTTAAGTTCTTATCTGAATGCCAAGTTCCTGCACAATCCTCACATTCCCTGATATCATTAGTCCCCACCTTGCTGGAGTTAAAGACTGCATTTATTAGTTACTACAATTAGTGGAAAACTAAAATACAACATGTAACTCAGACTATAAACAAGACACAAGTTGTAAAGAAATACGAAGCCATCTTTGGGCTGCAGCAGCCATGAAATTGGGTGATATGTGGCACTGAAACTGACAATTGGCTTGGAAATTCTGGGTTCTGCAGATTTGTCGTGAAAAATTGTTCCAATTCCTGGTCAAGTTTGGCTTTTGATTGAAGATGTACTTCCAACAATCAGAAATGGAGGGGGACATTCTACCCTTTGATTTTTTTTAAACAAACCTGCAAACAGAGTGATGTATGTATAAGCTTAGCTGTATTGTTCACTAAACATTATAGCACTAGACGACCAGACAACCATAAACACATGCACATACACACCAGAGATGGAGCTGGTTTTCAACCTTTTCTCTTGTACATTTCTGGCTGGGGAAAACAAATGGGTCTTTCACCCAGGCAACTTTATTTCACTTCACATGCACTCAATCTGGAGATGTAACCAACAGAAGTTGGTTCAGTTTTTTCTGTATTATATCTCTTCCTCAAATTTTTCTCAAATTCCTTAAGATCTTTCAAGATGCAACATTCTAAGAATGACATCAAGGCTAAATGCAAGCCACACAGGAATTTTCCAGACAGACACTAAATTGCATTCACGGCTATCTATGCCTTGTAGGTCTTTTTATTTTCAAAAAGACCTGTACTATTTAAAAATTCAAGTAACCAAGGCAGGAATTGATTTTGAGGTCACGACAACTGTCACTGAACTCTATCCTTCCTGACAAAAGGCTCAAAAGCTGTACGTAGTATGCTGGGTGAGGTCACAAGGTTTCATACAACTGCAGCAATGAATCCTAACTGCTACACTGAAATCCCCTCGTAATGAAGTGCACCAAACAATTTGCCTTCTTGATTGCTTGATGCAGGTACACAACAATTTTTAGTTACTCAAGAACAAGGACAACAAAGGTTCCATTGGACCTGAACATTTCCAAAATGTTTACGATTTTAAAAAATACTGTTTATTCCTCCACTCCAAACTAAGGTGAAAATGTTCCCACGTCACAGTACATTTCATGTTCTGGTCCCCTCATTTTAACTGTCCAAGTTCTCTTGAACTTCTTGCATTCTCTTCAGACTGCATGCAAGTACAATTGGATGTCTTCGGTGAATTTGGAACAAGTAAAATTGGTGTCCTTTTCTCCTTATTTTTCAAATCAACCTATTCGGAAATGTTATTACACATTGCTGGAGTATGTGGAACTTCAACTGGGCTCCCCGGTCCAGCAGTAGAGCCACTACCACTGTGCATCAAGAGGGCCCCCCCATTTTGAACTCTGATCCCTGGATTCGGAATCCAGAGTGCTAACTATTCCACCCTGGGAATCCCAAGTCTGTTTTGCTTTATTTTGTTTTGCGTTCCTTTTTTTCGCACTTCTGAAGCAGATGGGACTTGAACACAGACCTCCTGGTTCTGGGATAAGTATTGAAACACACTGAACAGTTCTGGACTGAGAAAGTTCCACAGAGACCAGTGTCCCACCACCAAGTCACCCTCTATTTACAAATGGGAGTCCTCAACACTAAGCCAGCTCCCTCAGAGCTAGCTCTCAGAAAGAACAGGATGTCTGACACACTGGTTCTCATCTGTCAGAGCTGAAAAATGTGTTACTGGAAAAACGCAGCAGGTCAGGCAGCATCCAAGGAGTAGGAGAATCAACATTTTGGGCATAAGCCCTTCTTCAGGAATGAGGAAGGTGTGCCAAGCAGGCTAAGATAAAAGGTAGGGAGGAGGGACTTGGGGGAGGGGCGTTGGGAATGCGATAGGTGGAAGGAGGTTAAGGTGAGGGTGATAGGCCGGAGAGGG
>NC_057714.1:101749162-101770700 GCF_004010195.1 Chiloscyllium plagiosum | reverse complement strand
GGGTCTGTTTGGAGGTGGTGGAAATGACGAAGGATGATACGATGTATCTGGAGGTTGGTGGGGTGGTAGGTGAGGACCAGTGGGGTTCTGTCCTGGTGGCGATTGCAGGGGCGGGGTTCAAGGGCAGAGGAGTAGGAAGTGGAGGAGATGCGGTGGAGAGCATCGTCAACCATGTCTGAGGGGAAATTGCAGTCTTTGAAGAAGGCGGCCATCTGGGTTGTTCGATATTGGAATTGTTCCTCCTTGGAACAGATGTGGTGGAGGCAAAGGAATTGAGAATATGGGATGGCGTTTTTACAAGGGGCAGGGTGGGAGGACACCAAGATCACTTCAGTCTTCTAAGCCCCAATGAATATGGGCTCAAACTTTAACTATTTCTCATAAGTCAACCCCTTACTCCCTTCAACTCTTAATGAACCTTCTCCAAATTGCCATGATATTATCCCACTGAAGTTAAAAATGGCTAAAATGTACATAGTACTCTGATGTGGTCTTGGCAACATCCTGTACATTTGTAGCAAGATCCCACTGTACAAGAGCACTCTAATCTCTCAGCATTTCAGCAATATTCTGTTCTATTCTTCTTGCCACATTTCCCCATGTTATACTCCATTTGCCAAGGTTTTACCCAGTCATATAACCCACAAGAAATTAGTCAAACCATTTCACCTTCACAGGAAAACCATCTTGACTCTTTATAATGGCACTGAGTTTGTAAATGTAACATTACAGCCTCCTTAAAATGAATTCCTGCATTTTCTGAAGAATCACCACACTCAAAATGTTAACTCTGCTTTCTTTCCACAGATGCTGCCAGACCTGATGAGTTTCTCTAGCAATTTGTGTCTTTTTCAGATCTCCAGCGTTCAGAGCACTTTGTTTTATTCCTGCATCTTCTCCCCCATTTTGAATTGGCTGTAAGATACATGTGCCATTATAGTGTGTCACTTTCAAACTTGATATGGATTTCAACTACATTATAATTACTATTCACAATAATTCTTTTGACTGAGATTATCACGTAACCCTGCCTCATGACATAAAAGATTAAAATAGCATTATCCTTTGTTTCCTAAAGTAATACATTATGGGACAGACTACCAGAAAAAACGGTTCAAAGTCATCCTCTATACCACATTTGCCAATTTTGGTTATGTGAACAGTCATAACTAGGATGTATTAAAGGCAACAATCTCCAATACTTTCTTCCTTAATGTTCTCTCCAATGGTATAATTATTGTTAGAAGACCTGTAAACTAATCCGGTGTTTTCTGGCCATTCGTGATCTTAATCCAGAACCGTAATGGTTTTCATTCTTCATCTCTCAGCCAAGATCCTCTCTTACTAATATATTTCTTTCCTGACCTACTAACAGCACTACCCTTTCTTTTTCCTGTTCTGTTAAGTCTTTTCCAAATATTGAGCACCCTGGAACTTTCACTTTCGTCACCTTGTGCACATGGGTAAGCACTGGTAATTCCCTCAAAACTTTTTGATTTGATTTATTATTGTCACATGAACCAAGATACAGTGAAAAGTAGTGCATTGCATCCTATTCAGGCAAATCATACCTTACATAAGTACATTAGGGTAACAATAGAACATTAAAAAAAGCATTACAACCAGAGGAAGAAAATATAATCAATTCTTTTGTAGCACTGCTAAATCTGTTTAGTGGAAGTCTTCATACATTCCAATAAAGAGACTTAAAATTTATTTTCTTAGTACCTTTTGCATCAAACTAATTCCCTTTTAATCTATTTCCCACCCTCCCCATTTTTATTCACACAGCTTATGTCGTTCATTAGATTTCATAGTCTCTTGTCTTCTGAACTCTCTCCATCCCTCTTATTTTAGAGCTCTTGGCAGCCCGAGATAAATGATTTGCAATGACACCGATCAGAGCACAGTTTAAGTGAAACCCATCCTGGCATAATAGCTCCCTGTTTCCAACAAACTGATGCAAAAGCTCCTTTTTTTTCCAAATCAGTCTTTTAGCTATATTTTTGATTATTCATTTATGGGAGTTGTTATTGGCGAGATCAACATGCATTGTCCATCCCCAATTGTTATTAAAAGGTGCACAGCTGCCTTATTGAAAACCATTGCAGACCTCAGGATGTACAGACATCCCCATAATATTAGGGTTGAAATCCAAGGAGTTTGACCGAGTCAGAGAAAGAACGAAAAGTCAGGATGGTTGTGGCTTGAAGAACTTGGTTCTCATTCATCTACAGCCATTTGTCCTTATAGATCAAATAAATTCTAAGTTTGGAAGGCACTATCAAAGCAGACTTAATGAGTTCCAACAATCCATCTTGTAGGCAGAACCATTGCTGCCACTAGGCACTGGTGAAGGGGAGAGGAATGTTGAATGTGATGGAGAGGGTGCCAATCAAGCTGTGATAGTGTCAAAGCTTATGTTTATTAAAGGCGTATTCCATCATAATTCCAATTAATTAATCACAGCAGATTTGAGAGTCAAGACAAAAGCTTTTTGCTGTATAATTACTACCCTTAAAGCTAATTATCATCTTTGCCTCATTTATATGGCTGGTCCAGTTCAGTGTTTAGTCAATCTTAACCAGAGGATGTTAACAGTGTGGGATTCAGCACCAGTAAAACGATTGAATGTCAAGGGTAAACGATGACCTAAAGCAGCAGCACTCTGAAAGCATGAGATTTCAAAAACTCCTGCTGGAACATAAACTGGTGTCGTGTGATCTCTGGCCATGTTGCAGATGGTCACTGCTTGGCACTTGTGCTGCAAATAATATTTGCGCCACACATTAGCCTATGCCTGGATGTTATGAGTGTCTTGCATCATATGGACAATCTGCTTTAGTCACAAATGGTACAGAATCTTGTACAATGAGCAGAGAACATGTCCTTCCATCCATTTTTGACCTTATTTGTATATTTAAGATCACAGAAGCAGCAGCAGGAGGAAATGATTAGGCAAGAATGCTACCATGAGAAACGTACAATGATGTCATGGAGCCAAAATGATTTGCCTCCAACAACCACAAATCTCTAGCATTGCGCAAGGTCTCACTCCAACCAGTGGAGAGGTTGGCCCAGTCGTTGACTCCAGTTATGTTAGACTCCCTGATGTCACATTCTAACAAATGCTGCCTTGACATCAATAAATGGTCACGCTAACTTTACCTCTGGAATTCAACTATTTTATCTATGTTTAAACCAAGGCTGTAATGAGGTCAGGAGCTGAGTGGCCTTAATGGAACTCAAACGGAGGGTCACTGAGCACATTGAGAGCTAAGTGCTGCTTAATCACACTGATAACGACCTCTTCCAGTATTTTGCTGACAGAGCCCAGCCAATTAGTGCTCTTTGTGCTGCTTTTAGAGAACAGGGCATACCTGGAGAGCTTTCCACATGGCGAGGGAGGTGTGCGCGCCATAACTGTATTAAAACAGCTTGGCAAGGGTAGTAGATATTTCTGCAGCACAAATTTTCAGTAATATTGACAATATTGTCAGGGTCTACTGCAATGGCAGCATCCAGTGCATTCAGGGAACATCACATAGAATGAATCAAATTGGTTGAACAAAATTAAACATCACACAACACTGTTTTAGTACAAGTAGTTTATTTGGAAGCACAAGCTTTCAGAGCGCTGCTCCTTCATGAGGTGGTTGAAGACAGCCATCTGTGATGGTAGGGTTCTCAGAAGACCAAGATGGATCATCCACTTGGCGTTGCTGAATGAAGGTAGAGGTGAGTGCTTAAGCTTCACCTCCCGCATTGACGCACTGGGCTCTCCTGTTGTTATGAATGAGGATAGTTGTAGAGTAGTTCCCCTCCTGCTTGTTCATTATCCACTATCATTCACAACTAGATGTTGCAGGACTTCAGATCAGACCCACTGTTTACAGAATCACCTAGCTCAGTCTATTTTCTGCTGCTTCAACATTTTGGCATGCAAGTCGTCACGTGTCATCTCTTCAGCAGTTGACACCTTATCCTTAGTTAGGCTCAGGACTCTCCTGGCTCACTCTCCTCCACTCTACATTGAACTAGTTTCCATAGTTACTGTTCAGTAGACAATACTGCTATGGATCTGACAAAGGGAAACATTCTCCCTCTTCAGCTGCCATCGAACCACAGAATGCCTACATTCCAAAACAAGAGGGCATAGGTTTAAGCTGAGAGGGAAAAGATTTAAAACAGACCTAAGGGGCAACTTTTTCACGCAGATTGTGGTGGGTGCATGGAATGAGCTGCCAAAAGTAGTGGTGGAGGCTAGTACAATTACAACATGTAAGAGGCATCTGGATGGGTATATGAATAGGAAGGGGTTCAAGGGATATGGGCGAAGTACTGGCAAATGGGACTAGATTAAGTTAGGATACCTGGTCGATATGGACAAGTTGAACTAAAGGGTCTGTTTGTGCTGTACGTCACTATAAACTATGTCCCATGATCATTGATCACTTAATCACGTGGAAAACTTCCTTCCTGTTTATCCTATCTCGGTCTTTACAATTTGAGACATCTCAATCACGTCCCTTCTCAAACTCTCCTGCTCTAAGGAAAACAACCCCAGTCTGTCCAATCTCTGTTCAAACTCTCCATCCCAGAAAACAACCTGGTAAAGCTCCTCTGCACCCTCTCCAGTGCTACCACATGGATTCCAGAACTGCACACAAAACTCTAGCTGTGGCCTAAGCAACATATTATACAGTTCCAGCATAATCTCTCTATTCTTTAATGCTCTGCCTCAACTAATAAAGGTAAGTATACCATATGCCTTCTTAAATCACTTTATCCACGTGTACCGATATCTTAACGGACTGGTTTTCATGAGCATCAAGGTTGGTCTGATCCTGGGTGTTTTGCAGGTTCCTATCAATCATACTATATTCTTTGCCTTGTTTACTCTGCCCAAGTGATGTTCGATATGAAGCAGTCAAGGAGGGCATTAGATAGCAATAAACATTATCCTTGCCTATATCTGACCTGATGCCATGAGACTTTGCGGTCCAATGTCAATGGTGAGAGCTCCCAAGACAACTCCCTTCCCAATGTATAACACGGCGCACCACTTCTGCTGGGTATATGCTGCCTGTGGGATAGGACATACTGTGGAAAGGTAATGTCTGGAGGTTTACCTGTAAGGTATGATTCCACTCGACTATGTCCAGCTGTTGACTTCCAATTTTGGCTCTAACCTCCAGGTGCAGAAGGATTCTGCAGGATTGAGTTTGCAGTTGTTGTTTCTGAAGCCCAGATTGATGTCAGGTCGCCCACTTAAGTTTTTTTCCTTACATGGCTTTAGACTTTGTGATGGCTTGATGCAAATGAATGGCTTTCTCGGCCATTTCAGAGGGCAGTTAAGACTACCAGTTGTTCTACTGTAATGCGCGCCTCCTCAACAAGAATTAGCTACAACATGATTGATGAATTGTGTGTTGTTTAGATCACATGAACTTTCCACTGAACGGGTACAGCGATCTTCTACTGCGCAATTTTCTACAGCAGTTTTCCATAGCGAAATTTTCTATATCATGAGATTGCAGAGGAAACAATTGTCATGTTATAGCAGAAGATCTGTAAGTCAAGCTATGGTCTGAGTCACATCTATCTAAGACCAGATGAGGACAACAGATATCTTGCCCCAAAGGAAATTAGACAAACTGAGTTGTTTTGGTTGACAACAGTTGATACTGGTCAGTTACCTGGTCTCCATTAGACTCACTTTTAAATGTTAGTTCATTTTGCTGAATTCAAATTTTACCATCTGCCAATGTGGGATTTGAACCCATGCCACATAATTCGTCGACAGCTCTGACTACTTTTTCACAAACAATACCATTATGCCACACCTCCCCAGTTGTAAAATCTGTTTACCCAATGCCAATTAGTGTGCAGCTCAAGCAAATATCCAAAATGATTACGTTTGAGGTTCTGAATATTATTTTTGTACCCTAATTTGTCGTCTCTACCAAACAGCATACCCAATTTTAGGTGTGTCATTTGTTCTTACATGGGCCACTACAACTGGATCAGCCTCATCCCATTTCAAGATCAAATCTAGAGTTAAGAAGCTGGCTTAACTCTGGCGCACAAGTGACCCATCCCAACGCATTCTTTTCATTCCCACATTCCCCAAGGAGTCAATCCTCTCCAGCCCACTGTGAAAACAAAGTATTCTTGATCATGATTGGAACATTTATGAGAAAATGGTATTAAGACGCTAGGTTTTTTTTGGTTGGGAGGTAGAGATCTCCTATCTTACTGACAGTTTCAATTCACAGACATGCAGATAAATTTTAATTCTGTTAAGCCCCTATACAAATGATGACAATTAGAAATTTAAAACAAAAAAAACATACCTTCTTTGATCCAGCAAATCCTTCAGATTCCAAGAAAAAATAGGCAAAAGGCATCAGCACAAACAGGGAAAGGTTGGAGAACAGGGATACAAGATTCCACAGTCCTAAAGTAGACATGATCAAAAATATTTTGCATAAATAAAGGGACTAGGCAATAGCCCTAAACAAAAAATTATGTTTATATAGTGAAATACTTTTAAACCAATTTCATCACCTGCACTAATTCACACAGTAATTCACACTCTTCCTCAGGATATAAAAAGGCATGCTAACTTACAAAATAATGAAAGTGATTACAGAACTAAAGTAAATTTGACAAGTTAAAAACAATGTGTCAATGTTTACAGATTTACATGTTCAATTCTTCAACAAAAAACAAACTTTCTGACGAGAATATTCTGATATGGTATTCCAGTTTGATCTTCCAACAAGATAAGGGTTTTGTTGCACAACTAAATGTTAGGGCCTACAGGATGCTATGGGAACCAAAGAAATCTTGATTTATACTTCCAACAAATGTAGCAGTGGCAGAGTCATAACATTCGACTAGTAACCTGGAATCAGAAACTGACGATTTCTGCAGTCATGACCTCGAATTCAACCATGGAAAGGTGGTGACATTTGAATCCAATTTTAAAAAATGGAATTAGAACTGTGCGTCTCATGGCAACTACATAACCACTGTCAACTTGACTCGCCAATTAAGGAAGGAAACCTATCCCTTCTTTACTCTACCTGGCCTACATGCAACTCCAGACCCACAACACTACAGTGGCATTCTCTTCAAGGGGCAGTGATTAATCAAGTCTGAAAAGTTAAAACAAATGAGCTCCTTTACAGTTGGGAGCTAGGGAAACAATACGGAACAAGGAAATTGCAGAAGAATTGAATACACATTTTGGTTCTGTCTTCACTAAACAGGGCACAAATAATCTTCCAGAAACAAGGTAAGCAAGAGTCCAAGGAAAGTGTGAAACTGAAGGAAATCAGCATGACTAAGAAAAAGTGCTGGGGAAATTAATGGAGTAAAAGGCTGAAAATCACCAAGGCCATTTTAGCAATGATTGAGAATTGGCTGACAGACAGCAGAGAGCTGAAATAGGCAGAAGTGGGTACTGCAGATGCTGTAGATTAGAGTGGTGCTAGAAAAGCACAGCAGGTCAGGCAGTAGCAGAGAAGCAGAAAATTAGACTTTTGGTCAAAGGCAGTCAGTGATGAATGGGATACTGCAACAGTGTTTGGGCCACAGTTAGTCACAAGATCTATAAATGACCTGGATCAGGAAGCCAAATACATTTCAAAAATTGCTAATGGGTAGGAATGAGAGTTATGTGGAGAATACAAAGAGGTTTCAAAGTGATTTGACAAATTGAGTGTGTGCACAAACATGAGGCACATCCAGTACATGGCAATTAGAAAGCAATTAGAAGGCAAACCTTATAGTAACATTCATTGCTACTTCTGAACTCAAATCCTCTTGCAAAATCTTACTGCAGGTATACAGGGCCTTCAACAGACCACACTTGGGGTGTTGTGACAATTTCACTCTCCCCACCCAAGAAAGGATATACATGTCATTGAGGGAGTGCAGAGAAGCTTCATTAAGCGAGTGGCAGGGCTGTTGTTCGAGGAGAGACTGGTTCAACTGAGTGTGTGTATTCACAAGAACTCTCTCTCAATTCACTAGAGATCAGCAAGACAAGAACAGATCTGACTAAAACTCTAAACAGGGCTGCACATACTATATGCAGGGAGATTTGTTTCCCCAGCCATAGAGTGAAGAACCAAAAGGACAGTCTCAGAAAATACAGGACAGATCATTCAGGACTGAGATAAGAGAAAACAGCTTCATTCAAAAGGTAGTAAACCTGTGGAATTCTCTACCATAGCAGGCTGTGGAGGGCATGTCACTGAACATATTCAAAAAAAGCAACAGACACATTTTAGATCTCAAAAGCATCAAGGAGTATGGAGAGAAAGCAGGAATATGACATTGAGATACAGGACCACATTCATGGTCCTACTGAATGCAAAGCATGCTTTAAGGGTTGAATGCTCCTAGTTTTTAAATGTCTTATGGCAGCGTGAATTTGTTAAAGCATTGTCGAAACAAATTTTGACCAATTCCATCAATTTTTGTTTGAAAAAGGTAACAGGAATATTAGGGTAATGCATTTGATGTAGTCTATATGGACTCTAAAGTAGCATGGTCAAGAAAATAACAGTCTATGGGATCCAAGGCTGAGCGAGACACTGAATCCAAAACTGCCTAAGGAGCAAGAAGCAGAGGGTGATGGTAAATCTGTGACTGGAAGCCTGTTTCCAGTGGAGTTCCACAGGGCTCATTGTTGGAGCCCTTGCTTTTTGTGGTTGCCTTAATGACTTAGACTTATATGTAGGGAATGTAATCAAGAAGTTCATTGATGACATGAAAACTGGCGGTGTGGTAAATAACAAAGGGAACAGCTCAACACTGCAGGAGGATAACTGGACTGCTCAGTTGGGCAGAGCAGTGAAAAATGAAATTCAACCCTGAAAAAAAAGGGTAAGGTACTATATTGGGGAAGATGTATAAAATAAGGAATTACACTGATTCGTAGCGATGTTGTGGAGGTGCCAGTGTTGGGCTAGGGTGGACAAAGTTAAAAATCACACAACACCAGGTTATAGTCCAATAGATTTAAATGGAAGCACTAGCTTTCAGAGCACTGCTTCTTCATCAGGTAACTAAAGATTACAGCAACCTTGACGTGGATATCCACAGATCCCTGGAGGTAGCAGAGTAGGGAAATAAAGTGATTAGAAAGCTGGAGGAATACTTGCTTTTATCACATGAGGCACTGAATACAATAGTAAGGAGGATATGTTGGAACTACATAAAATGCTGATTAGATCACAACTGGAGCATTGTATGTAGCCTTGGTCACCACATTAAAAGGAAGGATGCGACTGTGCAGAAGAGGATGCAGAGAAGAAATACCAGGATGCTGCTAAAAGAGGTAGCTACAGAGATACTTTGATGCACTGGTTGTAATTTTTCAAAAATCCTTGTACACTGGAACGAGTACCTGACAATAGGAAATCTGCCAATATGACACCCCTATTCAAAAAGGGGGAGACACAAAAATGTGGACAATTACAAGCTGATGAGCCTTACATCACATTGTTGCAAAAATGTGGGGCTCAATTATTAAGGAAGGAAAGCATCACGTCAACATGGCTTCATGAATCTTGTCTATTTTATTAGAGTTATAAGCAAGCCTCAACCAGAGTGGAGAGAGGGAAACCAGTAGATGTCTTGTCTTTGGACTTGCAGAGCATATGACAATGCTACCCCTTTAACAAGGTTATGTTGTCCTTGTTTCTATTCCCCCCCCCCCCCCCAAGAAGGGTTGTAAAGAGAGGTGCAGATTTGTCTGCAAATGGTTACATTGAACAACAGCAGGGGAGTGGCCTGTTCTCCCAGTTCAAGTTTTTTTTCTAGTTTGGTTGGTTTTAGCAGGCAGTCAGAAAAACTGCTGGGGACCGAGCAAAACAGCTACAGTGCAAAGAGGTTCCATGGTTCAACAGAGGTCTTGCTTCAACATTCTCTCTGAAAACTGTTTTGCCTGCAAGAACCTATGTTTGAATTGACCTTTTGCCAATTCGGGCGTTGCAGGAATTGGAACAGCTTCGTTAAATTATGATACAGTCCATTGGGTTATCAAATAAGTTGTTATTCTAAATTCTGTTTTCTCTTATTCCTGCTTGAAGTGCAATGTGTAAATAAATTCTCTTTTGCTTGACCAGATGCATCACTCCTGGAACATCCTCTTTTTTTTTTTAAAGGCAGGTGTAAAGAGTTCGAGTCTTGGCTACCCAAAAAGATTGAGGGGGTCTGCCTTGGTCCATAACAAAGGCATTTGACAAGGTACCTCAAACAGATACTTGGCAAATGGGCAGGAAAGAGCAGGTGAAGAGAGGTACTTTTTCTGGTTGACAACCTGTAAGCAATGCATTCCACAGGGATCAGTGTTTGAACCATAACTGTTTACAATATATATTGATGACTTGAAACAAGTGCAGTCATGCTTGCAGATGACAAAAATGGGTGGAAAGGCAAATTGCAAGGGGGATACAAACAAACAGTTTCCAGGGAAATATTGATAGTCTTCATTAAATGGGCAAAAAAATTGGCAAATGGAGTATAATGTAGGAAAATGAGAGCGCAAGAGTGGTAAGGCCGTGGAATGCTCTTCCTGCTAATGTAGTCAACTCAGCCACATATGGGAGATTTAAACAATCCTTAGATAAGCACATGGATGATTTTGGGATAGTGTAGGGGGACGAGCTGAGAATAATTCACAGGTCGGCGCAACATCGAGGGCCGAAGGGCCTGTTCTGCACTGCATTGTTCTATGTTCAAGCCAGGGCAGCAGAGAAATTTAAATATACAATACTTACCTTGTGAATCAGAGCGAAGGCTGAACAGGAGCGGAAGTGAATACAGAGACTGCTGGGTAAATGAACTAATATATTCCGGCAGTGGCAAAACGCAAAAATACTACACATGCAGTGTCTCCCACCCATCCTCCTCATCGAACAAAAAAGAAAATGACTATGCAGAGGGTTGGTAAGGCAAGTTTTTTTTTTAAACCTTCGAGCAGAAGGCGATTTCGAGCAGAAGGGATGGAAGCTCGAGCAGTTGCATGCTCCTCTTGCAGGATGTAGGAGGTAAGGGTCACCACTGGCTCCCTGCTGACTTCACCTGCAAGAAGTGCTGCCAACTCCAGCTCCTCACAGACCACGTTAAAGAACTAGAACTGGAGTTGCAACTGGCAGAACTTTGGATCATTCCAGAGGTTGAGGGGGTGATAGAGGAATTATAAGGAAGTAGTCAAACCTGAGTTACAGGATAAAGGTAACTGGGTGACCATCAGGAGAGGGAGAGGGAAAGTGAACAGGCAGACAGTGCAGGGATCCCCTGTGGCCACTGCCCTCAATGATAAGTATACTGTTTTGGATACTGTTGGAGGAGAGGACATAGAGAAAGCCACATTGGTCAGGTCTCTGGCACAGAGACTGGCTCTGTGACTTAGACAGTGGTGGTGGTTTGGGGGCGCGGGGGGGGGGGGAGCATGGGTACAATTGTGATAGGAGATTCAATGGTTAGAGGAACAGACAAGAGATTCTGTAGTCGCAACAGGAACTCCCAGATGTTACATTGTCTCCCAGGTGCCAGGGTCAGGGATGTCTCAGATCGAGTCAATAGGATTCTCATGGCAAATAGTGAGCAGCCAAAAGTCGTGGGATACATCGGTACTAACAACATAGCTAGGACAAGGGATGAGTACCTGAAAAGTGAATATAGGAGTTGGAAGGTAAAAGGCAGGATGAGCAGAGTAGCAACTTCAGGATTGCTACTAGTGCCATGGGTGAGTGAGGCTAGGAACAGAGAGCAAGTGAAGGAGAACACATGAATGCAGAGCTCGTCTAAGAGGGGGGACTTTCAGATGTGGATCATTGGGATACCTTCTGGGGAAAGTGGAACCTGTACAAGGAGGACAGGTTGTATCAGCACTGGAGGGCAATATTCTGGTCAGGAGGTTTGCCAGAGCTCTTCAGGAGAGTTTAAACTAGTTTGCCAGGAATAGGAATCAGAGCATGAGGCAGCTGGTGAACAGGCAGATACAGCATGCAAAGAGTGCAACCAGAATTCTAACAACAAAGATATCGAGTTAGACTCCCATGTACCACCCCCTGAGAAAAGGAACAGGAAGTGACTTCACCACAGGAAATAAAACCACAACAGGAAATGACATCACCAACCCAAAACAAATAGAAAGCAGGAATTTTCATCATTGTTTCGCCTGAGGCCCACTAAAAATGTTTACCGAGTAGGGTAACAAAACGAGTGGAAATGAACCTTTCAGCTCAGCAAGCAAACCTACATCCAAAACCTCAACCTGAGCTAGACATTTTGTCAAAAACTCCAAGTGTGCAGAGAGTTTGTGACGAAGGATAGACAATTGATAGAGCAAGGTTATATCCAGTGTGATGGGTTGAAGTATATCTATTTTAACCATAGTAGTGTCAGGAAGAAGGGTGATGAACTTAGACCATGGATCAGTATTTTGAACTACAATATTGTGGCGATTACGGACACTTGGATATCACAAGGACAGGAATGGTTGTTGGATGTTTCGATGTTTCAAAAGGAATAGGGGAGGGAAGGAAAGCAGTGGGGGAATAGCATTGCTAATCAGGGATAGTCTCACAGCTGCAGAAAGGGAGGTGGTCTGAGAGGGTTGTTGGAGTCAGAATGTGTGGAAGTCAGAAACAGGAAAAGAACAATCAATTTATTGGGAGTTTTCTGTTGACCCTCCAATAGCAACAAGGAACAGATTGGGAGGCATATCTTAGAAAGGTGCAGAAGTAACAGGGTTGTTGTCATGGATGACTTCAACTTCCCTACTATTGATTTGAACCTCCTTAGCACAAATAGCTTGGGTGGAACAGATATTGCCTGATATTGACTCAAGAATCCTTCCTGGACATATGTAGACAGGCCAACTAGAGGAGAGGCCATATTGGATTTGGTGCTTGACAATGAACCATATCAGATGTCACATTTCTCGATGGGTGAATACTTCAGTCAAAGTGACCACAGTTCCCTGACCTTGACCCTACTCAGAGACGGATAGGAGATGATATGGGAAAGGTGTTTAATTGGAGAAGGGGAATTACAATGTGGAGCATAAACTGGGAGCAGATATTCTCAGGGAAATGCATGACAAATGTCTGGATACAGAATTGGCTGGCCCATAGAAGACAGAGGGTGGTAGTAGATGGAAAATATTCATCCTCATGCTCAGTGACCAGTGATGTTCCACAGGGATCTGTTCTAGGACCTCTGCTCTTTGTGATTTTTGTAAATGACTTGGATGAGGAAGTGGAAGGGTATGTTTGCAAGATTGCCGATGTCACGAAGGTTGGAGGAGTTATGGACAGTGTGGAGGGCTGTTGTAGGTTACAAAAGGACATTGACAGGATGCAGAGCTGGGTTGAGAAGTGGCAGATGGAGTTCAACCCAGTCAAGCATGAAGTGGTTCATTTTGGAAGGTGGAGTTTGAATGCAGAATACAGGGTGACAGGCAGGATTCTTGGCAGTGTGGAGGAACAGAGGGATCTTGGGGTCCATGTCCATAGATCGCTCAAAGTTGCCACCCAAGTTGATAGGGTTATTCAGAAGGCATATGGTGTGTTGGTGTTCATTAGCAGGAGGATGGAGTTTAAGAGCAGCGAGATTATGCTGTTGCTCTACAAAGCCCTGGTTAGACCACCATTGGAATATTGTGTTCAGTTCTGGTCACTCTTTAGAGGAAAGATGTGGAAGCTTTAGAGAGGGTGCAAAGGAGATTTACCAGGATGCTGCCTGGACTGGAGCACATGTCTTATGAAGAAATGTTGAGGGAGTTAGGGCTTTTCTCATTGGAGCAGAGAATAATAAAAGGTGACTTAACAAAGGTGCACGAGAAGATGAGAGGCATAGATAGCCAGAGATATTTTCCAAGGTGCAAATGGCTATCACAAGGAGGCATAATTTTAAAGCAATTGGAGGAAGGTTTAAGGGAGATGTCAGAGGGAAGTTCTTAACACAGTGGTAGGTGCGTGGAATGCACTGCCAGCAGTAGTAGTCACATACATTAGGGACATTTAAGTGACTCTTGGATAGACACAATGATGATAGTGAAATGAAAAGCATGTACGTTACTTTGATCTGAGTAGGATAAAAGGTCAGCACAATATTGAGGGTCAAAGGGCCTGTACTGTTCTATGGAAGGGAGAAGAAAAGAACAGTATTATTCAAGTGCTGAAAAACAGAAAGCTGAAACAGAAAGGGACTTGAGGGCACTTGTGCACAAAACACAAAGCAGAAGTGTAGCCAGTAATCAGGAAGTCCACTTGAATAGCAGATTGGAATATAAGAATAGAGAATTTTTACTGCAATTGTACATGATGCTGCTGAGATCACATCTGGAGTATTGTGACCAGTTTGAGTCCCCTCATCTGAGGCAAGTGATTAATTCATTGGAGGAAATTCAGAGATTCACATGGATGGGATGGAGCAACTGTCTGATCAGCAAAGACTAAACAAGCTGGGACTCTGCTCAGTAGAATTTAGAAGAACAATGAAACATCATATCACTGAAACCAAGACAATTCTTAAGGTAATTGCTAAGATGATGTTACCATTTTTAGATATCCATCCTACTATAGTGGTGGTGGTCAGCGAACTTATAGAAAGCATTTATTTGGAATTTGGCAACACTCCTGGGTGTACAGGGAGTAGAGAAGGGAGCTGAGGACGCATCTTGGGGATGCTCCATTGTGTGTGTTATTGTGGAGGAGGAGGTGCAGTTGTCCAACTTCACTGATTGTGGTCTGTGGGTCAGAAAGTGGAGGATCCAGTTGCAGAAGTGAGTTTGTGGAAGAGTTTAGGACTGGAGGGCAAGGTTCCAAAATTAGAAAAAAGGAGGTGCCAATTTAAGACGGCGGTGAGGAGGAATTTCTTTGGTCAGATGGTTGACTGACTTTGGAACGCCTTGTTACAAAAGAGTGGGTGCAGGGTCCTTCTTTATACTTCAGGGCTGGCTGACATGAACAGATTTTTGATCAGTATAAGAGTCAACGTTTATGTGGAACCTGCACGAAAATGGTCGTGAGGAATGTCAGATCAGCCTATAGCGGTTAGAGGGGCTGAACACCCGACTCCGGCTCCTATTTCTTCTGAACAGTTTAGATAGGATCAATACGAAGGCACTTTATCCATTAGCCAAGGGGTCAATAACCAGTGAGCTTGGATTTACGCTGAGGTAGATGGTGAAGAAAAGTGTTGAAGAGCTTTTTCTCCCACCTGGAGGGTGGGTGGACTATGGTACTCACCCCTGAAAAAGTGTGATCGAGTCAGAAAGTCTTCTAACACTTGAATAATAATATTTAGATATAACATGTTTCCATAATCTTCAGGGCTACAAGCCAAAAATTGAAAACAGATCAGTGGACTCAGACCTTTGTTGACCAGTAAAGATACAGCAGAACTAATTGCATACTTCTGTGTTGTAAATTTCTCTATGAAATGGCCTATCAAATGACTCAAATCAAGGGTAACCACGGTTGCAAAATACATGTTAGCCAGGCAGCAATATTCGCATCCCATGAATGAACAAAGAAAACTCACTCTCTCCACTGACAATATTTCAATGGACTGTATCCTATAGGACACCTATGTCTGACTCCTGCTCATTGACTACAGCTACACCTTCAACACCACTATCCCTCAAGACTGATCTCTAAAGTCAGACCTTAGTCATCTGCAAATAGATCCTCAGCTTTCTGACCCATAGACCACAGTGAAGATGGACAACTGCACCTCCTCCACAATAACACTCACACTGGAACACCTCCCGGGATGCATACTCAGCTCCCTACTATAACTCTGTTCACCCAGTACTGTATTGCCAAATTCCAAACAAATAATATCTCTAAGTTCGCTGACGCCACCACCATAGTAGGATGGATATCTAACAACAGCAAGCCAAAATACAGAAAGAATGTAGAGGGCTTGGTGCCATGGTGCAATGAGAATAACCTCACTCTCTCAACATTGGCAAAGCTAAAGAACTGATCATTGATTTCAGAAAGAAAAAAAGAGGAGAAGAACATGCCGCCATCTACATTAACAGAGGTGAGGTTGAGAGGGTGGATTGCGTCAAGTTCCTCAGTGACAATAACCAACAACCTGTCCTGGACTTCTCACAGATGCAACAGCGCCTCTTGTTCCCCAGGCAGCTCAGGAAATTTATATGTCCATAAGGACCCTCACCAACTTCCACAGATGCATCATAGAAAGCATACTGTCCAGATGCATTACAGCCTGGCTTGGCAACCGCTCTGCCCAGAATCGTAAGAAATTTCAGAAGGTGGTATGCACAGCCCTGGCCATTATAGAAGCCAACCTTAAGTCCAGCATTCCATTTACATAGCTTGTTGATGCAGAAAAGCTGCAACATTATCAAAGACCCTTGGCACCCCAATCACGGTCTCCTATAACCTCTTCTGTCAGCCAAAAGATACAGAAGCCTGAACACATACCAGCAGGTTCAGGAACAGCTTTTTCTCGCCCATTAAAAGACTAATGAATGGACTCTCTAGCCTCAAATAATGCTGATCTTGCTAGCATTGAACACTCTTGTATGCCCTGTGCAATGTAACCCGTATGCCTTGGTCTAAACTTTTTGTTCTATTCATCCTGGCTTACTATGATCTGCCTGTACTGCTTGTAAACAAAGTTTTTCACTGTATTTCAGGACATGTCACATTAAAATCAATCACACAATATTGACAGTACAAACAGGAGGAGAAAATGTTCTTGACAGCTAAATCTCAAAAGTAGTTCAGAAATTCCCAAGAACAAATAGTTATTCAATGTTAAGCTTACAGTGTGAAATTCTGAGGAATCTCTTTCCAATGGTCTTGGAATGCCCACCATGGTTCAGTTATACAGCACAACTCCAAATCATCAAGTCTCATGTCAAGTTTATCTCCAGGGCATGAGTACAAAAAATGAAGACTAATGTATATTGCAGTATCAGAAGTGACGTCTTACAGATGAGATGTTAAGCAGAGGACCCATCTGCCAACTGTTATGGATTCAAAAGATCCCACGACATAATTTCAAAGCAGAGTTATCTTAAGTGAACTGACCAGTCTTAATAAGGAAACAATGCAAAAAAAAAACACATCTAGGTCATCATAACACTGCTCTTTACCAAATGCAAAAGGGTGTTCACCCTTTCCTATATTACTACATTGACTGCACTTCAAAAAAAAAACTTTTGTCTGCTTTGAGAATCTAGTGATCATGCAAAATATCATAAACAAAAGCCTTTCTTCCTCCGAAAGTGATTTTACAGGTAAAGGACTAATCACTTGGAAGAAACTTTCAACATTGCAACCCCATATCACAACATTTAAACCTGTCACACAAAACTGTCTCGTGGCTGCTAGCAGATCCTTGCAAAACAGTTCATCCACTCCATGTCTTTCAGGCTGCCTTGGTCCATTGGCTATTCCAGACTAAATTAGCTTGTAGAATGGAATCAAGTGGATTCCATTTTCTGGGTTGCAATGTATCACCAGCTAAACCTCCCTTTGAGTTTTAATTCATCATGTTTGAGAAAAATTAACCGGGTAAAATCATGCTAGTTGCATTTGGCTGCACAATGTCATCTGTTACCAAGGGATAGAATAAACAAATTAACAGCACAGCGGGAGAAAAGTAAATCACTGAAGACACTGCAGCTAAATTGGGAAGAATGAATAAATGAGGCTGGACCCACTCATTTAAATGGGGATCATAAACTTAAGGACTGAGGCAAGGAAAGTTAAGTTGGCAGAGGCAAAAGATAACAAAGACAGGGGGCAATAGTAGATTGCTTTAAGCAGGTTAGGTGAGATTATAATGCTTGTTAAAGCAACGAGCCAGTTTGTAAAATGGTACCATATACAATGGAATTTCTTGGGGTTGAATGCTAAAAAGAGACAAAGCCGAAGTTTTACATATTGTATTCATCAGGATTGAAACAAGAATACCAATTTTAGAAAGGAATCAACAACTGTGCATCATGGGAAGAAGATGGCAAGTGCTTAGACTATAGTTGGGATGGAGATGGCAGGAACTGTTACCTATCAACATTAATAAACTAATTAAGATCCAACCAAGCAAATAGATTCTAATTGGTCAGGGTATACATGAGTGAATGGCCCGCTCCATCTCTTCCAGACTGAAAAAAGTGTAAAGTCTGAACATATTCCATTTGCCTGTTTAAAAAATGTTAGCATGTGGCTTCTAGCATGTGCAAATAAATCACAATTCAATTTAACCATAAATTGGTTTCTGTCCTATTCTTAGCATAGTCAGGTTTTTTTACAAAATGCTATACAACTGCAGAATCACATCCAACACTATACGCTGTACAGGCGCCCCCTCCCCGTATCCGGTGACATGTTCCAAGACCGACCGCAAATGCCCGAAACCACAGATAGTAGCAAACCCTATCATTTAAATGGGAAACTTAACTCCCCAGCAGCACCCTGGAATTATTTCTGGAATGTTCCATGTAATATTTTCGGACTGCAGTAAACTACGGATAGTTGAAACTGCAGAAACAGAATCGTGGAAACGGGTGTTTTGGAAGGATAGGTGGTTGCAGCAGTGGGCACACTTCCTCCCATGGAGAGTCAAGGGTATGCATGGTTTGAAATGGTTCACCAGCCATCAGGACATACGCTTAACTTATATGGCATCACAGGCAATGAAGCCTACATTACATTAATTGTTTGTTTGGTAGCTGGAACATCATTTTGACTTTATGGCAAAACCCTGTTAGTCGAATGCACCATGCGGATATTTGTGTATTTATGATAGGTGTTTTCAGAAAAGCAGCAGCACAAGATAAATTGGCTTCACCTGATACTTAAATTCTTGGGTCACCTTCCCCTTCCAGGAAAATCTTGGATCAACTGAACTTGTGGAACCAAACGTAGAGTCTCAAAGACAATACATGAGTTGGCACAAGAGACAGTAAGCAATGATTGGATACAGGCAGCTATTCCTCTGCAGCCTAATTTGGATATGTCTGACCTCAGCATCAAGATCACATGGCAAACAAACGGTTCGGGGATTATTCATGAGCTTGCCAATGAAGCCAATCTTATAGCATCTGAAACCGTAAAAATCCCAATGCATATAATCTGTAAAACAGGCATGCAGTGGATAGTTGCAGATAATTCAGTGGCAAATACACACCACTTGTTTGGGAGTAAAGTAGCAAAAATGGAAACCTAAAAAGACAAAATCCACAATTAAATTAAATATTTTCCATTAACTCTAATCTAGGAGTATCAAATTCTTAATTAATCTGGAATGTGTCTCAGCTTTGCTTTAAGTCTTATAAAACAAAGCAGCCTGCTCAATTAGCACCCCATCCACTCCATTCACCACTAACGCTCAGCCCAGCAGTCTGGACCAGCTACAAGATGTAAATTAACCAAAGATCCTTCACCTTCCACAACCACTTCCATCTGGAAGGTAAGGATAGCAGATACATGGGAACATCACCATCTGCAAGCTCCCCTCCAAGCCACTCATCATCCTGACTAGGAAATATACTGCCATTCCTTCCATGCAATTGGAGTCAAAATATTGAAACTCCTTCCCTCATAGCACTATGGGTCTACCAATAGCACATGGAATACAATGGTTTAAGGCAGCAGATCACCACCATCTTCTCAAAGGCAAATAGGGATGGACAATAAATCGTGTCAGCAATGCCAAAGCCAAAGTCCCATGAGTGAATTTTTAAAAATTAGCCAATATTTTCTGGAATCGAGGCTCAACATTTGACAAATTGAGTCTAGATTAAAGTTGTGCTGGAAAAGCACAGCAGGTCAGACAGCATCCGAGGAGCAGGAAAAATCGGTATTTTGGGCAAAAGCATATATCAGGAGTGCCTTCATCAGACATTGACAAAAGCCCAAAAACTAAAATTACCTGATTGCCAAAAGCAACCATTTTTAAAGAGGCAACTTTAATTTGTTTTGTCGATTGTTAAGAGAGGTTTTAAAATGACAGATAAAAGCACTTCAAAAATTCCTGATCCTCCACTGTCAGGATGGTCAAGTGAAACCAGTATTGACACAAATCTCATTTCAACAACTCTGGTTCCACTTTGGAATGGGGTCAAAACCAGAACAGATGCAGATTGTTTCTGAAGATAGCACTAGAAGAGCAGAAAATGTCAGAGCCATGTATTAACTAAGATGCTTAATTTCACATTCACATTTCAAACCTCTCATATTACTGACAATAAGAACTTTGACAGCTGTGACAAATGACAACTAACGATAAAGCATTAGTACTGTTGTGCACTCCCGCCACCTGCTGGTATTTGTGATGCAATGCAGCATGTCAGATAAAATACATAATTTATAGATCTTCCAACTTTCAATTCAATGGAACAAGTGAACATAAGCTTACTCACACTCATTTCTGTACTGATGTTCAGCAAAAGATATTTATGGGTAGTGTGAAGTATGAGCTTTAAATAAATAAATACCTATTATAAGGAAATTTACTACAAAAGAAAATGACCAAAAAGTTAAAGATTTTATAACAAATGGAGAAAGAAGGGTAATCAATTTGGGCCATTAAGCCTCCTTCACCATTCAATATGATCATCTATTTTGCTCCATATCCCTCAATGCCTTTAAAACTTAAAAATTTGTCAACTTTTCTTCAGTCAGTAACATGACCTCCTCAGCCTTCTGTGGTGGCAAATTCCATAGGTTGACCACCCAAGCGAAGGCAATTCCTCACCTCAGTCTTGAATGGCTGAGCCCACAGAAAGAGATTGTGACCCATGGTTCACAACGACCCAACCAGAATCTTCCTTCACCTTGCTTGTTGAGATATTAGGATTTAAATTTATTTCTGATTCCCTGCTCATTCTTCTGAATGCTATTGGATTTGAGGGGTTTGTGACCACAGTTACTTAATATAAGTAGTGACAATTTGCAAATTTTTTTTAGAATCAGCAGTTTAGATAAGATACTGCTATTCACCTGAAATGTTATCACCGGTTTCAGTCACGGTTCTAGGCATGATTGTACCTGCTTAAAAGTGCAAATGTATATATTGGATGAGGACAGGATTAGGCTGAGTAGTCCTGGACACACAGGAACAAATCAGTGTACTTGAGATATTCAAAAGTTTGCCCTAGTATAATATAGCTGTGTCTCAACAAAGACCTATGTTGAGGAGGGAAATAAGGGAAATCAATATGAATCATGGTCCATGTTAAGACCATAAGACATAGGAGTGGAAGTAAGGCCATTCGGCCCATCAAGTCCACTCCGCCATTCAATCATGGCTGATGCGCATTTCAGCTCCACTTACCAGCGTTCTCCCCGTAGCCCTTAATTCCTCGAGACAACAAGAATCTATCAATCTCGGCCTTGAAGACATCTTCATTGAGTTGTAGAAATGAGTTGAGTTGCTATAAATGTGTTTTGCTTATTGCTGATGTCTTTTCGAAGTGGATTGAAGCCTACCCTCCTCCTAACGCTACTGCTGAGACTGT
>NC_057714.1:101698527-101748950 GCF_004010195.1 Chiloscyllium plagiosum | reverse complement strand
CTTTTATTCTTTTTTCCAAAGTGCAAGACCTCGCACTTGCTCACGTTAAATTCCATCAGCCATTTCCTGGGCCACTCTCCCAACCTGTCTAGATCCTTCTGTAGCCTCCCCCCTTCCTCAGTACTACCTGCCTGTCCACCTAACTTTGTATCATCGGCAAACTTCGCTAGAATGCCCCCGGTTCCCTCATCCAAATCGTTAATATATAATGCGAACAGCTGTGGCCCCAGCACCGAACCCTGCGGGACACCGCTCGTCACCGGCTGCCATTCTGAAAAAGAACCTTTTATCCCAACTCTCTGCCTTCTGTTAGACAGCCAATCCTCAATCCATCCCAGCAGCTCACCTCGAACACCATGGGCCCTCACCTTGCTCAGCAGCCTCCCGTGTGGCACCTTATCAAAGGCCTTTTGAAAGTCTAGATAGACCACATCCACTGGGTTTCCCTGGTCTAACCTACTTGTTCATGTTACAATGATGACATGCTGAATCAATGTGAGGAATTCAATGTGCATTGGGATTTTGCTGACAGTCAAATCCCAACTGGGCAAGGAGGAGGCTGGAAGAATGCAGCAAGCCAGGCAGCATCTTATCTACTTTGGATTCAACATCTGCAGTTTGGTCTCTAACTAAAACTCCAACAGCAGTCAGGAAATAAACTACATAAGGCCATGGACCATCTGTGACTACTGTTTCAACTATTGATTTTGTTGTGGTTCTGTTCGCCGGTAAGTGTTCAAAGTTTGTGCGAAGATTTGTAGCTCGGGTGCTTGTTGATTTTTGGCTGGGGCTCACTAAGTCGGTGGCTCATGCTGCTTTCATTATTGTAGAAGTTTAATTTGAGTCATGCTGCTCAACCATTTTACACGTGCATCATTTGGACTTGATCTGATGAATTATCTTAAAGCTTTATTATAAAAGTATTTTATATGCATATTTTGTTGCATATTGATTTATTGTTTGCTTGGCTCTGTTAGCACCTCTGCATATAAATCAAATGCTGTAAATTCAAGCCTCCCCTAGAATTTAAGCATTTGCCTGGCCTGACACTTGGGTGCATACAAGGAGGTTTCGTTGGGAATGCTGCCTTTCAAATAAGATGCTAAGTTTTTTGCTTGTTCATGTGTGTAAAAGATTGTTGTTGTATTTGCCTTCATCTCCCTGAGGAAGGTTACCTGTCAGAGCAGATCAGCTGCCTGATGTAGAATTGGAGCTCAGTGGGATGAAAATTGGTGTTTTGTAACAGGCTGGCAATCATTCCACCACATTACCATCCAGTCAATGCAAGTATCTATTATCCCTTCTGTGGCATCATTTGAAGAGTATCAAGTTCTCTTGGTATCCTGCCAACCCTATTGCCTTAACTCAATATCGCCAAAACAAATTTACTGGATATTTATCTCATTATTATTTGGAGAATCTTCTTTAGTGTAACAGGTGTTGAAAGCAAATTGTGCTTTAAAAGTGCTCTGAAAAGTGATATTAAATGTCAATTCCTATTTTTACTAACTTTGGGAATGTTTTAAAAACTAAGACACAAAGTTCTGAGCATTAGATTTAAATACTTGCCACCAGTCAAAGGAAATTAAGAGGTGGCCTATTTGGGAATTTTGGACATTGCCACTTTTTGTGACTTGTTGCATTACATATAACCTATATTTATTTCATAGTATGACAAACATAGAAACAAGCCATGTGGCACAACAGGTCCAGGCCATCTTTAGTCTCCATATCTGTTAACGAATCACAAGCCAAATAATGAAATAGGAATCAGGCACAAATCAATAGCAAGTTCATTTATAGGATGCAATATTACATTTGTCCAGCTGCTGTGTATCTACCAACTAACTTGGTGTCCTCACAATCCTGCTTTGTATGCTTTGTTAAAACATCAAACAATACATATTTTTCAGTTCTCTGTAGGAAGAGAAGTTTGACCCATAAGCACCATGCTTGATACCACAGGTCGGGCAAAGAATGTCCAAATTCGATCCACAGTAGCAGCTTTGGGAAGTCATTGTCAGGAGCAGCGTTAGCACGCCATTTGGCATACAGACTTTCCACATGGCTGCGAAGTTTAGAGGGAACATTAGTAAGGAGACAGGTCCTCTATGATTGGTCCACAGGGTTCAATCTAATCTACACTAACTGTCCAGCCAACTGAACTAACAATATATTTCCCAGAACCTGTCCCGGTCTCTATTTATACTTTGAGTGAAGGAATTAAACAATTTAGCTAATTATCAACCCTTAGGTATTGTGACAATAATCAAAACTTTAAAGCAAATGTATTAAATTGGAGTTTAATGCAGACAAGTGTGAGGGGATTCACTTTGGTTGGAGTAACCGGAATGCAAAGTACTGGGCTAATGGTAAGATTCTTGGTAGTGTAGATGAGCAGAGAGATCTCGGTCTCCATGTACACAGATCCTTGAAAGTTGCCACCCAGGTTGACAGAGTTGTCAAGGCAGCATACAGTGTTAACTTATATTAACAGAGGGATCGAGTTCCGGAACCATGAGGTTATGCTACAGCTGTACAAAACTCTGGTGCGGCCGCACTTGAAGTATTGTGTACAGTTCTGGTCACCGCATTATAAGGAGGATGTGGAAGCTTTGGAAAGGGTGCAGAGGAGATTTACTAGGATGTTGCCTGGTATGGAGGGAAGGTCTTACGAGGAAAGGCTGAGGGACTTCAGGCTGTTTTCGTTAGAGAGAAGAAAGTTGAGAGGTGACTTAGAGACATAAGATAATCAGAGGGTTAGATAGGGTGGACAGGGAGAGCCTTTTTCCAAGAATGGGGACGGCAAGCACGAGGGGGTATAGCTTTAAATTGAGGGGTAATAGATATAGGACAGATGTCAGAGGTAGTTTCTTTACTCAGAGAGTAGTAAAGGTATGGAATGCTTTGCCTGCAACGGTGGTAGATTCGCCAAGTTTAAGTCATCATTGGACAAGCATATGGACGTACAAGGAATAGTGTAGGTTAGATAGGCTTCAGGTTGGTATGATAGGTCGGCGCAACATCGAGGGCCGAAGGGCCTGTACTGCGCTGTAATGTTCTATGTTCTAAATTGAAGTAACATTCCCAGGATTGTTTACAGAAACTATTCGCTTCTTATACTCTTAAGCAATCAAAACAGTAATTAATCACATAACAAACAACCTGAAAAGGGCACAGCGATCAAAACAAAACATTAAGGAAATTTAGCAAAATTAACAAAAACAGGGACAAAGAAATTAGCTATTAATTGTTATCTTAAAGAGGCACTGTAACTCAAATCAAATTGTAAAATTAAACTAATAAAGTTTAAAACTTGGTTTCGAGATAGTCATAGGTGGGGTGCCAGAAGACTGAAGGTTGGCTAACATGGAACATAATCTAGATTAGAGCGGTGCTGGAAAAGCACAGCCAGTCAAGCAGCATCCGAGAAGCATGAAAATCAAAGTTTCGGGCAAAAGCCGTTCATCAGGATAGAACAATACAGAGCAGAACAGGCACTTTGGCCCTCGCTGTTGTGCCGACCTGTAGACTAATCTAAACTCACCCCCCTGCACTATCCCATCATTATCATCCAACATGGTGCCACTATTTAAGAAAATGTGGTAAAGAAAAGCCATGGAACTAGAGACCAGTCAGCCAGACATCTGTGGTGGGCAATTTTTTGGAGGGAATCATAAGGGACTGCATTTGCATGAATTTGGAAAGGCAAGAATTAAGGATAGTGAGCATTGCTTTATGCATGGGAGCTTCATTGAGTTTCTTGAAGAAGTAACAAAGAGGATTGATGAGGACAAAATGGCAGACATGATCTATTTGGACTTCAGCTAGGTGTTCGAAAGGTTCCTCATGGGAGACTGGAGCAAGATTAGATCTCATTAAATACAGGGAGAACTGGCCATGTGGATGCAGAACTGGCTCCAAAGTAGAAGACAGAGGGTGGTAGTGGAGGATTACATTTCAGACTGGAAGCCTGAGATCAGTGGTGTGCCACAAGGATCAGTGCTGGGTCTACTTTTCATCATTTGGATTTGAACATAGAGGTACACTTAGGAACTTTGCAGATTACACCAAAATTGGAGGTGTCGTGGTCAGGGAAGAAGGTTACCACAGTACAATGGGATCTTGAACAGATGGGCCAATGGGCTGAATAGTGGCAGATGGAGTTTAATTTAGCTAAATGCGAGGTGTTGCATTTTAGAAAAGCAAATTGCAGTAGGACTTACACACTTAATGGTAAGGTCTGAGGGAGTGTTGCTGAACAAAGACTTGGGAGTGCAAGTTCATACTTCCATGTAAGTAGAGTGGCAGGTAGGTAGGATAGTGAAGAATGCATTTGGTAATCTTTCCTTTATTGGTCAGAGCACTGACTAGAAGAGCTGGGAGGTCATTTTGCAGCTGTACAGGACATTAGTTAGGCCACTGTTGGAATATTGCGTGCAATTCTGGTCTCCTTCCTATCAGAAAGATGTTGTGAAACGTGAAAGGGTTCAGAAAAGATTTACAAGGATGTTGCCAGGGTTGGAGGATTTGAGCAATAGGAAGAGGCTGAACAAGCTGGGGCTGTTTTCCCTGGAGCGTCGGAGGCTGAGGGGTGACCTTAGAGGTTTATAAAGTCATGAGGGGCATGGATAGGATAAATAGACAAGGTCTTTTTCCTGGAGTGGGGGAGTCCAGAACGAGAGGGCATAGGTTTAGAGCGAGAAGGGAAGGATTATAAATAGTGACCCAAGGGGCAACTTTTTCCACACAAGATGGTGAGTGTATGGAATGAGCTTGCAGAGGAAGTGGAGGAGGCTGGGACAATTACAGCATTTAAAAGGCATTTGGATGGGTATATGAATAGGAAGGGTTGAGCACAATATTGGCCAAGTGCTGGCAAATGGGACTAGGTTAGGTTAAGATATCTGGTCGGTATGGACAAGTTGGACCGAAGGGTCTGTTTCTGTGCTCTACTTTTCTATGACTCCATGATTCTAAGATACCATGAGTTAAATTAGAAAAGAAAGCATACAACCTCAACAATTGGGAATGGTTCACTAACACCACAGGACAAAAAGTCCTTTAATAATGTTCCCCAATTCATCATTACCAACTCAATTTCCTATATTCAGTTTGTTTCAGATTTAACTTCTACACACTCCACCTTTTTGGGACAGCTACATCATTTTATGGTCATTCTTCACAAACAGACCTTGAACAACAGACAGTTAATTCAGCCCCTCTCAATGCATGAAACCCAATCCAAGATAGATTTATACGCCATATTTTTATTACAGCTATCTATCATTACAGTTGTACCATAATTGCATGTGTCTCTCATCTTTTTAATGCCTTCCCTGACATGTCTGCTACTGTTTGGGACCCAATAGCCAACCCACGGTTTTCTGCCCTTTGAGGATTCTTATCCCCACCCATCCAGAATTCACAATTTTCTGAGAACATGCCTTTCCTCACTATTGCATTAACTTCCTCCATTATGAACAATGCACTCTTCCTTTGTCCTTCCTGAAAATTGAACATGAATATTTAGTTGCCATACTTGGTCATCGCGTTGCCATGTCTCCATATTATGACATGTCTATGCAGTTGGACTGGTAATTAACTACCTAATTGCAAATGCCCTGCATATTGAGACAAAATACATGCAGACTTGTCCTTTTAACCCTGTTAGTCACCTTGGCTTAAATTTTACTCTATGGCCCTAATTGTTTTTTGCCATCCACTTTTGCTTCTTAATTTTCAATCTTTTCTTTCTATCATTCATTACCCGTTTTGTCTCCTACTCAAGTTCACAATCCTCTGCCATTTATCCCTGATTTTATTGCAGCCTTCACAACACCTCCCTTTTCCTATAACCTTTAACTCCCTTGTCAAGGTTGGTAGTTGAACACACTAAATGGACCTCTGATATTGAAATTCAAGTCCACATTAGACAGTTGAAACAAAATTCTTACCTGCCTGCAAACAGCTCAACATTAACAAGTCTAGGCAGTCTAACCATGGGCACCCATTACCAACAGCAATAACTTTGTCTAAATTCAGCATTGCCTTGGGAAGATCACACAAAAGTTACAGAACAATTGGTGATGAAAAAGTGCAAAATGTGGTGTAATTCGGAGACTGCTAGAGGGATCTGGTTAGCTTGGAGCAGATGAGATTTAATTTGGCTTTCAACCATGATGAAAGTAATCTCAGAACATGTGAGGCTAACCCAAGTGCCATACTCAAAATTGAAAATTCCATAATAGTACATCTGTATCCTTAAAATACAATGCTCACAAAACAAACTCAAAATGTCTGCTATTGACATAATAACGTGCAAAGACTAGAGGTTTGGTCTCATTGAGCACTTAGACAAGATAGATAATATCATGTAAAGCAGGTATATTGACAGGGAAAAAAAAATAGCTGTTAGGAGATGAGAAGGTGCAATAGCAAGGATAGCTTAAGAAAAATTGTTGATTCCTGCTATATTATTTCCATTTATGGAACTTCCAACCCCCTTTATCAAGCGATTCCATTGACATTCAAACAGGACACGACACTAAATTCAAGGAATTAACTCAGGCAAAACCGGTCCAATAAATATTTAGCATCTTGTTACAAAGATGTAATTTGACAACTGAAATGTTTTAGGAGTATAACTTAATTAAATGGAAAATAAATTTTAAAAGACCTGCTCACAAGCGGAGGTGATGGCAAAGTGGTATTGTTGCTGGATTATTACTACAGAGGTCCAAGTCAGGTTCTGGAGACCAGAGTTCAAATCCCATCATGGCAGATGGTGGAATCTGAATTAATTTTTAAAAAAATCTGGGATTAAGAGTCTAACGATGACCATGACTCAATTGTCAATTGTCAGAAAACCCCATCTGGGTCATTAAATGTCCTTGAGGGAAGAAACTGCCATCCTTACCCGATCTGGTCTACATAGGACTCCAGATTCACAGCTATGTGGTGGACTCTTAACTACTCAGGATGGGCAATAAATGTTGGCCTAGCCAGTGACACCCTCATATCATGAATGAATTAAAGAAAGTGTTGCATTTCTCTTTTTCAAATAACAGCAAAGCCAGTTTGAATGCCTCAACTGAACCGGATTCCATCACACTCAGCAAATGTATCCCAGACTCGAGCTACTCATCAAATAAGAAAGCTTTTTCTCAAATTACTTTTGCTTCTTATGTCAATTACTTCAAATCTACACCCTCTTGCAGTTCTAAAGAAGGATCAGTGAACATAAAGCATGGACTCTGCTTTCTCATCACAGATGTTGCCAGACCTGCTGAGTTTCTCCAATAATTACTGGTTTTGTTTCAATATAACCATCCTGCTCTGGTATTTTATGTCCCAATTTTTAAAAAGCACACGGTACTGTGTGTTTTAATAATCCTCTCAACATCTGCCCTTTTGAAAAGGAAAAGGCAGAAAAGGGTGATGAGGGTGCATTGTTGGTAATACGATGAAGCAAGCACAAGGGCAAGAAATGGTTTTGGATCAGAAGACAGAATCCATATGGGTGGAGGTAAGAAATAAGGGAAAGAAAGCACTGGCAGGAATAATTGATAGGCTCTCTAACTATTGATTTACAGTGGGACAGAATAAACCAGGAGATACTGAGGGCATTATAATAAAGACAGCACATTAATCATGGGTGACTTCAATCTTCATGTAGATTGGGATAATCAGATTAGCAGAAAGAGCCATGAGGAATAATTTAGACTGTATTCAGGTCAGCTTCCTAGAACATAATGTGCATGCAAAAACAAAAACAGTAATTGCTGAAGAGACTCAGTAGGTCTGGCAACATTTGTTGTGAAAGAAACAGTCAACATCCAATGACCCTTCTCCAGAATTAATCATTTGTTACTACAATTCTTCAGAAGGGTCTTTGTAAACCTTGTTTCTCTTTCCAGATGCAACCAAACCTGCTGAGTTTATCTAGCAATTCCTGATTTTGTTTCAGATTTCCAGCAACCGGAGACAAAGATACTGGATGTACATTGGCTCATTGAGCTGGAAGGTTCATTTTCAGATGTTTTGTCACCACACTAGGTAATCATCAGTGAGCTTCTAGTGAAGCACTGGTGTTATGACCTATTTTCTATGTGTGTGTTTAGGTTTCCTACAGTTGATGTCATTTCCTGTTCTTTTCCTCAAAAGGTGGCAGAAGATGGTAAATAGGGTCCAAGTCGATGCATTTGTTGATAGAGTCCCAGTTGGAATGCCATGCTTCTTGGAATTCTCATGCACATCAACAGAATGTGGGTCATAACACCAGGGCTTCACTAGAGGCTCGCTGATGTTGCCTAGTATGGTGATGAAACTGCTGAAAACAAAGCTTCCAGCTCAGTGAGCAAGCTTACATCCAGAACCTCAACCGGAGCTAGAAATCTTAGAACTCGCTGAGACAAAGATAGCTTGGATTTGGTCATGTGAAATGACACAAGTTGAATAAATGGTGTTAGAGTGAAAGATCCCACAGGGAAACAGTGGCCATAATGAGGCAGAATCTATCTTTCAGTTTGTAAGGGGAGGAACTTGTTGGAAGCAACTGTACTAATTTTACACAAGGATAACTACAAAAAAAGAGTGACAGCAGAATTGGCTAGAGTGGACTGGGAATGGAGTTCAGCAGCAAAGACAGATAAGGAACCATGACAGATGTTTAAGAAACTAGTTCATAGCTCACAAAAAAGACAAGTGAAAAAGAATTATAGGAAGGGGATAATCTAACAATGATTCACCAGACAAGTTGAGGAGAACATCAATTTGAAAGAAGATGCAAATACAAATGTGGTAAACCAGAGGACTGGGAAGTTTTAAAAACCAAAAAAGATACCCCAAAAAAATAATAAAGTGGAGAAAATATTTGAGGGTGAACTCAGACATAATACCAAGATGGATCACTTCTAAAGATGCGTAAAGAAGAAAAAAGCCAAAGGGAATATTGGCCCTTTCGGGAATATGGCTGGGGAAATAATAATAGGGACTGAAGAAATGGTAGAGGAGTTAAATGACTTGATTCAGTCTTTGCAGTAGAAAATTCCAAAAGCATTCCAAAATTACTGCACAATTATGAAGTAAAAGGACCACAAGCAATAAATATAATGATAATCACTCCACCTCATCTTCTCCACTTCCCGCTCCTCCGCCCTAGAGACCCGCCCCTCCAATCGCCACCAGGACAGAACCCCACCTGGTCCTCACCTACCATCCCACCAACCTCCATATACATTGTATCATCCGTCACCTCCCCCCTTACTTCCCTCCAAGACCCCAAGGGATCCTTCCATATCCGCCACAAATTCACCTGCACCTCCACACACCATTTACTGCATCCGCTGCAACCGATGTGGCCTCCTCTACAGGCCGCCTACTTGCGGAACGTTTCAGAGAACACCTCTGAGACACCCAGACCAACCACCCAGTGGTTCAACACTTCAACTCCCCCTCCCACTCCACCAAGGACATGCAGGTCTTTGGACTCCATCGCCAGACCATAGCAACACGACGGCTGGAGGAAGAGCGCATCATCTTCCGCCTAGGAACCCTCCAACCATGAGGGATGAACTCAGATTTCTCCAGTTTCAGTTCCCCTCCCTCCCACCTTGTCTCAGTCCCAACCCTCGAACTCAGCACCACCTTCCTAACTTGCAATCTTCTTCCTGACCTCTCCGCCCCCACCCCCATCTGTCCTATCACCCTCACCTTGACCTCCTTCCACCTATTGCATTTCCAACGCCCCTCGCCCAAGTCCCTCCTCCCTAACTTTTATCTTAGCCTGCTTGGCACACTTTCCTCATTCCTGAAGAAGGGCTCATGCCCGAAACGGCAATTCTCCTACTCCTTGGATGCTGCCTGACCTGCTGCGCTTTTCCAGAAACACATTTTCAGCTCTGACCTCCAGCATCTGCAGTCCTCACTTTCTACTAAAAAGAACGTGCCAGGGAAAATAATGGGGTGAAAAACCGAAAAGTACCCGACACCTATGGGATGCATTCTTTGAAGTAGCTACAGATACAGTGAATGCATTGGTAGCAATCCTCCAAGAATCCCAAAGTCCTAGACTTGATTTCACAAGGAAAGCAGACAAAAAAAAAGTAAATACAAATCAATTAGCTTAGCAAATCTTATTGGAAATAAAGTTTGAATCTATTCTGAAAAAAGTAATAACAAAGCATTTCAAAATACATAGTATGATCAAGCAGAGTCAGCATGGCTCCATGAAGGGTAAATCATGCCTGACAAACATATTAGAATTATTTGAGGTGGTAATGAGCAAGTTAGATAAAGTGGAAGCAGTGGATGAGTTAAGATTAGTATTTTTGATTTCTAGAAGGCATTTGATAAAGATATCGCACATTAACTTACTTTTCGATAAGAGCCCATAATGCTGAAGGTAGTATATTAACATGCACAGACGATTCGCTAATAAATAGTTTGCAAAAAGGGAGGTATTTTCAGAATGTCACCCTATAACTAGTGGTGTGCCACAGGGATTAAGCCATAATTACTTACAACATATCAACGACTTGAACGAGTCAGGTGAATTAACTACAGCCAAGTTTGCAGATGACACAAAAATGTGTGCAAGGGCAACTGCTGAGGATGACAGTCTGCAGAGGAAAAAAAGACAGGTGACGTGAGTGGGCCAAAACTTGGCAAATGGAATACAGCTTGGAAAATGTGAGGTTATGCACTCTGGAAAGACGAGAGAAGCCAAACTTTTATTTACGTGGAAAAGGATGGCAGAAAGCTGTAGAAAAGGGATTTGGAACTTATCTAAGAATTACAAAAGGCTGGCATCTAAGTTCAACAGGTAAGAGAGCTGGAATGCTAGCCTTTATTGCTAAAAGTGGGGAAGCTGTGTTAAATTGCACAAGGCACTAGTTCAGACCATAGATGGAATACTGTAAACACTTTTGAGCCTCTCACCTATGTGAATAACCTTTTATTGTCACATGCATTCAATATATACTGTTGCTGGAGGCAAACCAGAGAAGATTCAGTAGCTGCTACCACATATGGAAGGAGTTTCTGATGAAGAGAGCTTGAGTAGATTGGGCCTGTGCTCATTTGAATTAAGAATGACAGGCAATCTTATTGAAACATACAGAATTCTTGGGGGACACGACAAGGCTAATTCAGAACAATCATTTCTCCTTATGGGAGAATTTAAGATAAAAAAATTGCAGCAAAATAAGGGGGTTGCACGTTTAAGACAGATGAGGAGGAATGTCTTCGTAGGATAGTAAATCCGTGGAATTCTATAACATAGCAAGCTCCCAAGGCGGAGTCAAGTTTGAGATAGACAGATTTTTAATCAGTATGGGAATGAAAGCTTAATGGGAATAGGTGGGAAAATGGAGTTGAGGATTATCAGATCAACCATGATCTCACGGATTGGCAAATAGTGCTCCTTAATTTTACAGCCTTCGCTAGTCCAGCGATCTGCATCAACTTACATACATTTACATTCAAACCTCTCTGCTCCTTCAACTACTTTAGAATAGTGTTATTTCTTTTATGTTGTCTCTTCTTCATGGCATCAAATTAAAGGCAAGCAAGAAAACCTCCTGTTGCTCACCATACACAGTCTTCCCTCGACTGATGAAATCAGTACGCTTCCATGTTGAAAAATATTTGAAGTACTGAACATGACACGGGCACAGAATATACAGTAAGTGGGGGATTTCAAAGTCCTCCACAAACAGTGGTTCAGCAGCATCACTGTGGAGATCAACAAGTCATATAGGTAATTGCTAATAGACTGGGGACTTCAGGTGGTGGAAGAACCAAAAAAAGGGAAAAAGATACTTGACCTCATTATTGCCAGTTTACCAGCTGCAGATACATTGGTAATGTCAGCAAGAGTGACCACTGCACAGTTTTTGTGGAGATGAGCTCCGATGTGAGACATTTTGAACAGATCCATCAACTCAAGACTGGGCATCCATGAGGTGCTGTGGACCATCAGCAATAGGAGGATCATATTCCAGAGTCCACAATCTCATGGTCCACATAAGATTACCATTACCAGTGAGCCAAGAAGCAACTCTAATTTGAAGAGTGCAGGAAGGTATGCCAACAGCAGCACAAGACAATAACTAAAAATGAGGTGAAGGTACAAGACAGGATGACGTGCACGCCAAACAGCATAAGCAGGTGGTGAAAGGGCAGAGTGCTTAACCAACAGCTCAGATCCAAGCTCTGCAGTCCTGTTGTGAATAGTAGAGGACAATTTAATAACTCACTGGCACAGACAGCTCCATAAATATCCCCCCACCCCCTCCCACCATCCTCAATGACGAAAGAGCTCAACATTAGTGCAAAAGACAAAAGCAAAAGCAGTCAGAAACATCTTCAGCCAAAAATGTCAAGTGGATGATCCATGTCAGCCTTCTCAAGAGGTCCCCAATACAAACACCAGTCTTCAGCCAAGTGAATTCACTGCACAGGATATCAAGAAATGGTTGGATTCACTGCAGACAGCAAAATATGGTGAAAGGGAGGACTGCAGATGCCAGAGATCAGAGTAAATTAGAGTGGTGCTAGAAATGCACACCAGGTCAGGCAGCATCTGAGAAGTAGGAAAAAATTGACGTTTCGGGCAAAAGTTCTTCATCAACAAATTATGGGCCCTGACAAAGTTCCAGCAATAGTACTGAAGTCCACCCATTCCACCAACTTATTTGTTCTTACACAGTCCACCTCAATTGACAATACTTCCAAGTTTCATAACATGTATAAATTTTGAAACTGTGTTCGATACATCTGGACACCAAGGCTGAATTCATTAACATACTTCACTAAAATAAAAGATCACAACACTGATTCCTCGAGGGGTCGAGAGTATGTTGCTGGGAAAGCACAGCAAGTCAGGCAGCATCTGAGGAGCAGGGGTGAAAAAAAACAAGAAAAAAAAAATCACGTATAGGGCATAAGCCCTTCATCAGTAATGAGGCTTGTTGACCGGGGATGAGAGATAAATGGGAGGGGATGGGGTTGGGGAGAGGTAGTTGGGAAAATGATAGGTGGATGAAGGTGAGGGAGAATGTGGCAGGTCAGAGGGTGGAGTGATGGACAGGTCTGGAGGGCGGTACAGAGTTGGAGGCTTGGGGCTGGGATAGTGTGGGGAGAGGGGAAATGAGGAAGCTGTTGAAATCCATATTTATCCCGAGAGATTGCAGGGTACAAGGCAGAATAGGAGGCGTTCTTCCTCCAGGCGTCAGTTTGGCGGTGGAGGCGGCCTAGGACCAGCATGTCCTTATCAAAAAGTGGAGGGGAGAGTTGAAGTGTTCAGCCACGGAGCGGTGGGGTTGGTGAGTGCGGGTATCCCAGAGATGTTCTCTGAAACTATTTGCAAGAAGGCGTCCTGTCTCCCCGATGTCATCTACTGCATCCATTGCACCCAGTGTGGTCTCCTCTAATCGGGGAGACAGGACACCTTCTTGCGAATTGTCTCAGAGAATATCTCTGGGATACCCGCACTCACCAATCCCATCGCCCCGTGGCTGAACACTTCAACTCTCCCATCCCACTGTCAAGGACATGCTGGTCCTAGGCCACCTCCACCACCAAACTGACACCTGGAGGAAGAACACCTCATATTCCGCCTTGTACCCAATCTCACAGGATAAATGTGGATTTCAACAGCTTCCTCATTTCCCCCCACCCCATCCCAGTCCCAAGCCTCCAACTCAGCATCACCCTCCGGATCTGTCCATCACTCCCCCATCTGTGGCTGAGCACTTCAACTATCCCTCCCACTCCATCAAGGACTTGCAGGTCCTGGGCCGCCTCCAACACCAAACCGTTATCACCTGACACCTGGAGGAAGAACGCCTCATATTCCACCTTGGGACCCTGCAACCACACGGGATAAATGTGGATTTCAACAGCTTCCTCATCATCCCACTCTCAAGCCTCCAACTCAGCACTGACCGCCGGACCTGTCCTCACTCCCCCATCTGACCTATCAAAGTCTCCATCAATTTCATCCACCTATCGGTTTTTCAGCTACCTTCCCCCCACCCCATCCCCTCCCATTCTCTCTCAGCCCCAGCCCATTCCTGACCAAGGGCTTATGCCTGAAATGTTGATTCTGCTGCTCCTCGGATGCTGCCTGATCTGCTGTGCTTTCCTAGCAACACACTATCGACTCGGATCTCCAGCATCTGTAGTCCTCAGTTTCTCCCTCCTGATTCCTCCAATACAAACCTTCCTACAGTCTAAATATACATGCATTAGCATTCTATTTTGAATCACTTTTGAAGTCAATTTTGCATCAATCTTGCTACTGCACTTTATTGCATGGCCTTCAACTTTGTTGGTAAGCCTGCTGTATTGAATAGCTTTTGTGATGTACATGTATGTCACATCTACACCACCTTCTTCAGGTCTTTCTTAAAAAAAGTCTCCCAGTTTGTCAACAACAGTTTTCCTTCATTAATCTGCACTTGTCCATGTGACTATTAATTGTATCCTGAATTATTACTTCGAGTAGCTACCCCATCACCAAAATTAAAGCAACTGGTCTGTAAGTTGTTGATTAATAAGGGTGTTATAATAGGAATGTCCAGCCTCTGGCACTACCAGACTCTAATGAACATTAAAGAATGGTGAATAATGCATTCACAATTTTCACCATCACTTTCCTCAGTATCCTAGTCTATCTCTCATCAGTCCCAGTGCTTATAAACTTTAGAAGTACAAACACACTATCCTATCGGAGAGAATTACTGCAAATGCTGTAATCTGTGCTGAAAGCAACAAATGCTGGAGATCACAGTGGGTCAGGCAGCATCCATGGAGAGAGAGAAGCTAACGTAGAGTCCAGATAAAGAATAATCTAGACTCAAAATTTAGCTTGCTCTCTTTCCATGGTTGCTGCCTGATCCACTGTGATCTCCAGCATTTGTGCTTTACATACTATCCTATAGTTTTCCACTCAAAAAGCTCTGGTTTTGCTTGCCTTACTTTGCCATTTAAGGAAATCTACTTCACCACCTGAACTCAATTCTTTGTGGGAAGCACAATCTGAGGCTACCAATTTCCTTCGAATCAATTGATTCAGCCCAGATCTACTTATACCCATTGACATTGAATTTTGTTGTTTATTCAAGGTTTCTTAAATGATTTTTTTCTGGACATCACCCTGAACTTTACGATACAATGATTGCAGTCCCTAAATTCTTGCCTGATTAATGCATAATGGCCCATTACTCACCCACCGCATCGCTAAGAACCAAGTCTTGGAGTGTCTCCTTTTTTATTGGACTCTTAAATATATTTTAGCAATTTTTCTTGGACATTCCTTTGGAGCACTTGCCCCTTTTACCTTCCACACTGCAATTACCAAGTCTATATTCGGATAACTGAAATTCCCCCCCGTATAATTACTGTATAATGGTGGTCATTTTTAGTGATTTCACTGCAAACTTGTTCCTCTGTCATTCGCACTAGTTGGAGACCTATAAGCTATACTGAGCTGTAATGCAGACATTCCAGAAGGGAGGCAGCTGGTAAAGCCACTTTTACATAAAACAGAATTTATTTACACGATTACTAAATAAAACAAACAAAAAAAGAACAGAATACAGAATAACTTAACCTACCCGAGAAACCAACAGATTATACCAACTCAATGATGCTGTTCCAAATTCCTACAACAATCCCCCTTAAACACCCCTTGGCAAAAAAGGTAAAAATCAAACAGGACAGAAGTCAGAGAGCGGGGGCACATGGAATAGCCTCTTTCATGTAGGTGTTTCTTGGATCAGCAGCCTCAAAATTACCTGACTGCTTTCAGCAAATAGCCAAACTGCCAAAACCAAATCAAATCAGAAAAGCTGAGCTGGGAGAACTGGTCACTCCCCTTTCATTGTACAAGTATGTTTTTTAAAAAACTTGAAAGCCTTTTAGCGAGTTAAGATTTGTAGCTCAGATAGAGGTTCTGGACGTAGGATTGCTCGCTGAGTTGGAAGGTTCATTTCCAGATGTTTCATCACCATACTAGGTAACATCTTCAGTGGGCTGCCAGGCAAAGCATTGCTGGTGATTCCTGCTTTCTAAAAGGGTTTGCCTTTTGCATGAGGAAATACCCGCTAGCTATGATCAAATTGGCCCTAAAACAACATAACACTACACCAAGAAATCCTGCAGTGGTGCCTCAGGACTGAGATGAATGACCTCCAACAACCACAGCCATCTTCCATTATGCTAGGTATGAATCAAATAAGTGAAAAGCTCCCATACCACTCATTTTGATAAGGCTTATTGACACATGCCTGGAAAGACAGTAGAAGCAAAGAACCTTATAACCTTTTAAAAAAAGATAATTAAGCAGGCACTTAAAATAACATTAAAGGCTATGACCAAGTGCTGAACAGTGTGATTCACGCAGACAGATGGTGTTTTTCTCTCAGTGCAGACTCAATCAGCTGAAAGACTTTTTCTATACTCTCTGACCCCATGTCTCAGTCCTTGACGTCAAGGGCAATCACTGTCAATTCATCTCTCGACTTCAGCTCTGTGCATGCAATTTTAACAAAGTCACAACCTGAGGACTGACCCTGCTGAAACGAAAACAGAATATCAGCGAACAAGATATTGCTAAGTAGGTATCATGACAGTATCACAACCCTTTCCATTACTTAGCCGATGATTTGAGAGTTGACTGTTTGTCCCATTTAGATTTATTCTCTCACCACCCTACCTTGTAGCAAGGATAAAACTGGGCAATTGTCAGTTAGAGATCACTGTGGTAGCTTTAGCACAACCCAGTTTGTAGAGAGCTGTGGCTAATTCTGAAGTCCAGGTTTCCGTGCTATTGTAAGAAAGTGATCAGTATCTAATGCAACTGCAATATCCAGCATTTTCAACAGTAGCTTGACATCATGTGGAACAAATTGAATTAGCTGAAGACTGATCCCTATGACCTATCGGAAAGATGTTGTAAAACTTGAAAGGGTTCAGAAAAGATTTACAAGGATGTTGCCAGGGTTGGAGGATCTGAGCTACAGGGAGAGGCTGAACAGGTTGGGGCTGTTTTCCCTGAAGCGTCGGAGGCTGAGGGATGACCTTATAGAGGTTTACAAAATTATGAGGGGGATAGATAGGATAAATAGGCAAAATCTTTTCCCTGGGGTCGGGGAGTCCAGAACTAGAGGGCATAAGTTTAGGGTGAGAGGGGAAAGATATAAGAGACCTAAGGGGCAACTTTTTCACGCAGAGAGTACGTGTACGGAATGAGCTGCCAGAGGAAGTGGTGGAGGCTGGTACAATTGCAACATTTAAGAGGCATTTGGATGGGTATATGAATAGGAAGGGTCTGGAGAGATATGGGCTGGGTGCTGGCAGGTGGGACTAGATTGGTTTGGGATATCTGGTCGGCATGGACGGGTTGGATCGAAGGGTCTGTTTCCATGCTGGAAATCTCGGACTCTATAACTCCACATGGTGATGGACTTAGAGTCTGCAAGATATGACTGCATGAATATGACCATGACTGCCCTCCAAATTTTGGCATAGGGCTCCAGATGTTCTTGAGGACTTGACAGAAGTTTGCTTTTGTAGATTCTGGTGCCTCGGTTTATGACTGATTATCCATCTTGTTTTATTATTTACCATAGCAGCGTAATACAGCAATGTGGCTTGCAAGGCCATATCCAATGTGTTTAATTGTTAAATGCCATCAGTGTGACTATTCATTCAGATACAGGTTGATCATGTTTTGAAGAAAGGGGACCGAGTAAACCAGATGGATTTTCAAAATTTGAAAGGACATGCTAGGTCACCTTTAGGCTAGCTTTTAGTCCCAGATTTATTCCACCAGCTGCAGTGGTCAGATGTTTGTCCACATTCCAGAGGCCATTGCTCTGAACAATTGGTCCAGTGACATGATCACAACACCACCAACCCACTCATTTGAACAATGGTAATCTTGCTAACAAGATAGGGTAACGAGTGATAAACTCATGCCAGTCACAAGGAAGGAAAGATTAAAAACAGTTTGAGAATGTGACCACAGACGAATTCATTCAGCATGACGAATACAGTTTCTGAAAGTCCGCAAAGAGGTTTGCTTCAGCCATGCCAGTATTTTGCTGAGGAAGTGAAGATTAATCAAAGATCGCACATCAGACAGATCGTCTGACAGCAGAAAGGAAAAAGCTGAGGAATCCAAATGCTTTTCATTCTGGTAGTTAAATCACCAAGTGGAGAAACCAGACTTTGAAGGCATTTTTTCAAAAAGTATCATAAGTTCTTGGTTATACCACAAGATGGAGTCCTATAGTAATCAAAACTGCCAAGTTAAGTTTACTAAAACATTTCCAAATCAGGATGTTTCAGCTATTGTCATCACTGAAATGGCAACATGAAGCTTACAAATTGTAACTATATAAGCAACTTTGATAGAGGGGCAGTGTTTTTTTTTAAAACAACGTCATTCATTCAGGACCATGGACATCACTGACACATTGCGTGGAAAGTTAAAAATCAGTCTAAACATCATGGCACAGACAGAACACAAGGGGCTCACACCTTCAAACATATTGTTTAGCTAACACCAATTGTTACAGTTAACCTGAGAATGCAATTTTTTAAAAAAAGGTTGTGATTTACACATGAAACAAGTGAAACTATCATGGTATTCTAACAAATGAAAGACTCAACAAACAATCAAGGTATTTTTCAACGTATAATTTCAGTTTCATCACACTAAATTTTTGCGAAAAATTCTGTGCCTTAAAATCGCCCGATTAACAAGCGGCGCTCCGAGCGCCAGTGCACTTCCAATTAAACTGTTGGACTATAAGCTGGTGTTGAGAGATTTTTAACTTTGTACACCGCAGTCCAACGCCGGCATCTCCAAATATTGACATCGTGTGGAAAATGGGAAGCCAATAAAGAAGGCTACTTTGTGCTATCTGGAGTCAAGCTTCTCAATTGTTGTTGGAGCTGTACTCATCTAGGTAAACAGTATTTCATCACTCTTTCCAGTTGGTGGGCAGGCACTGGGAAGAGGGGAAGGGAGTTGCTCACCAAGAATTTCCAGAATCTGAACTGCTCCAGCAGCCAGCTCAGATTCAGTGCTCATGCAACTTCCCGATGACAATTCCATGGAGCACTCAAAGTTCCAACACCAATATTCTGGAGAGATTCATTAAACACAGTTTCTGTGAAGCACTTAAATTAAGCAAAAGCACCAAATTAGTACAGCTATAGTCTTGACATAAAAAACAAGACCCAAGTAGACCATTCAACCTTCAACCCTGCTCTATCATTCAAAAAAAATCATTGCTGATCATCTGGTGTTCCCAATTCCCCATTCCCACCTTCCCAAAGATAAATCTGGATTCTGCCTAACAAGAGTGTATCCAAATCTTTCTTGAAAATGTTCAATTATCCCACCTCCAACACACTCTGAGGCAGAGTTACAAAGTGACACAACCTTCTGGTTAACTAATGTTCTTATAGGGAAAGAAACTACTATCCTTACCTGGTCTGGCCTACATGCGCGCTTAGAGCCAAAACAATATGGTTGACTCTTAACTGCCCTCTGAGCAATTAGAGAGGGGCAATAAATGCTGGCCTAGCTAGTGATGCCATCAAGTGAATGAATTAAAAAAAGATGCACTGCAGAAATTCAAAAGATGCTCAGGCAGCACCTTCCAAACTCATAATCATGTCCTTCAAGAAGGATAAAGGCAGCAAATACATGGGAACACCACCACCGACAAGTTCCCTCCAAGTCACTCACTGTTCTGATTTGGGACTATATCAGTTTCTTCACTGTTGCTGGGTCAAAATCCTGAAATTCCTTGCTTACATCATTGTGGGGCAACCTCCAGTACATGGACCAGAGCAGTTCAAGAAGGCACCACCTCACCACCTTCAAGGGCAACTAGGGACAGGTAACAAATGCTGGCAAGCCAGCAACACACAGCCATGAGTGAATTTTAAAAAAACCTTCAGCACCTTGTCAAATACCTCCTGGAAATATCAACATATGTCATTTAAAGAACCTCATTATCTACTTTGCTGGTTACATCTTGGAAGAACGGTAGCAAAATCAGTCTAACAATTTACACAGGCAGCTGACTGTGTGGAGTTTGCACATTCTCCCAGTGTCTGCATGGGTTTCCTCCGGGTGCTCCGGTTTCCTCCCACAGTCCAAAAATGTGCAGGTTAGGTGAATTGGCCACACTAAATTGCCTGTAGTGTTAGGGGTAGGGGTAAATGTAGGGGAATGGGTCGGGGTGGGTGCGCTTTGGTGGGTCGGTGTGGACTTGTTGGGCCGAAGGGCCTGTTTCCACACTAAGTAATCTAATGTAAGTAATCTAGTCTAACACTACACTGACTCAGGTTTTGACTTTCCAGTTATTAATTCTTTAGTATGTAATGGAGTTTGACAATTACCCAATGATAGACATTAAACTAACAGGTTTCACAGGTCAGCACAATGTCAAGGGCCGAAGGTCCTGCACTGCGCCGTAATGTTCTATTTTCTAACAGTCTAGAAGACCAGAAGACCCAGGAGCAGAAATTACACCATTGAGCCCATCAAGTCAACTCCACCATTCAAATCATAACTACTAAGTTTCTTTTTTTAAAAAAAAATACGTACCACAATATCAAATACCTGCTGAAAATGCAGAGCTCTCACTTTAGATGTCGAGAGTGTGGAGCTGGAAAGAGACAGCATGTCAGACAGAATCAGAGGAGGAGAATCGACGTTTCAGACACAAGCTCTTCATGAGGAAAATCCTGATGAAGGGCTCATGCCCGAAACATCGATTCTCCTAGTCCTCCGATGCTGACTGACCTGCTGTATCTTTTCAGCACCATATTCTCGAATCTGATCTCAAGCATCTGTCGTCCAAACTCTCACTTTAGATGATCAATACCCTCTTCAGAAACTCGAGATATTGGTCTTGACTTCTAGCTAGCTGCATGTCAATCTAATTTCTTCCTCCTGGATTACCTGTTTGGCTAGTCTCTGCTGCTCTTTACATTCTAAACAATCATTTGACATGCCACTCCTTACTGAAGTCTGGCTTTGTTTCTATGCATTAGAAAGATGCACTTGTGGTAACAATATTGGAAAAAAAATTGAATTATGGCAGAAGCAGGAAATTCCAAGCTTCTTCGTTGTGATTTGGTTATAGACAATCCTGGCAAAGCAGGGTTATGAAAGAAATCACAACAGGACCATTGCGACAGATAACGGTCACCAAACCAATTTAATTGAGTACAGATATACATGCAGGTTTTAAATTGGACATTCAAAAGAAAGATGAAATCAAAAATTTCAACCAAAGACATGTAAACAGCAAAAACCAATGAGTTACTACGACATTCTGGCTGCACGACTGACATGGTGCCCTCCAAATGTGCTGCATCACTAGGAAGGCTACCCCATTTTCTCAGGAAATCCTTCAGCCACACTCCAGCTTTTTTCCCCCTCTACTCCCCCAACACTTTTGACCTCTCAAAGTCTATTTCTTTCTCAAAGATATTCAGTGATAGCCTCCACAGCCTTACGGTTGACAATTCCACAAACGATCGCCCTCGAGGTGAAAAGTTTCTTAGCACTGCACTCTTAAATGGCCAGAGATCCTGAGATTGAGACTATTCGGTTGGGGAAACACCAGCTCCAGATCCAGTCTGTCAAGCCCTGCCAGAATTTAACAAATTTCAATGAAATCCTCACTCATTCTTCTAAACTTCAGCAAAAATAGGCTTAGTCAACCCAATCTCTACTCAGAGGAGAAATCTGCCTTCCCAGGAAGGAGTGTGGTGAGCCTTCATTGTATTTCCACTTAAGCAAATATACCTTTTCTTGGATGAGACGACCATAATTGCACACACTACTCCAGGTTTAGTCTTCTTTGAGCTAATAAGCAGGATCGATAAATGGAAAGCAGTGAATGTAATACATTTGGATTTTCAGAAGGTGTTTAATAAGGTGCCCACACTTAAGGTATGGGCCCCATGGTATTTGAGGTAGTGTATTAGCACGGATAGAAGATCGGCTAACTAATAAATGAGTGGTATGAGGGTAGTATTTTCAGGATGAGAACCTGTAATCAATGGAAATGTCTCAGGGATCAGTGTAAGATCACCATGTTTTTTTTATTTATTCATTTTTGTGGGATGTCAGCATTGCTAGCTGGCTAGTATTTATTGCCTACTGTTGATGGGCATTTATGTTACAATACAGATTAATGACTAGAATGACTAAAGTGAACGTACTACAGACAAGTTTCAGGATAACCAAAGTGGGTGAAAAGGCAAGCAGTGAGGGTGACAAAGTTTGCAGTTTAAGCGAAAGAACAAAAACTTTGCAGTTGGAATATAACGTGGAAAGATTTGAGGTTATGTACTTTGGCAGGAAGAATAGAGGAGCTGACTATTATTCAAATTGAGAAAAATTACAGAAAACTACAGAACAGAGGGATTTGCGAGTCCTTGTCCACGAAACAAAAAGCATACAAGTTCAGTGGGTAATAGCAAATGCAATGTTGGTCCTTACTTCAAAGGAAGGAGAGTATAAAAGTCGTGCATTTTTGCTAAAACTATATAAAGCTTTCATCAGACAACAGCTGGAATACATTTTGGTACTCTTCTTGGAGGAAAGAAAATGGCACAGGAGGCAGTCCAGAGAACATTCACTAGGTTGATAACAGGTACAGAACTGCCTTGAGAAAAGAGTTCAGATAGGAAGATAAGAAATGGGAACAAGTAAGCCATTTCAGTTCCTTGAACCTGCTTAGACATTCCTCATGTCCACTTTTCAGCAGATTCCCCAAAACCCTCAGATTCACAAACTGATCGACAATTTGTCCATCTCAGCCTTAAATATATACATAAGGAGAGTGCTCCCAAAAGCTGTCCATGGCAAGGAGTCGCAAAGACTCTTAATCCTAAGAGAGACGTTCCTCGCCTCAATCTCAAATTAGTGCCCTATTACGCAAAAAAGTGATATTCAACTTCTAAGGCTCTGTAGATCCTCCTTAATACGCTCAATCACATCTTGTTTTGTCTTCAGCTCAGTTGGAAATACCACAACTCCTCTTCCAAATCATTGATATTTATTACGAATTGCTGGGCCCAAGTAGTGATCTCAGGGACTCCCACTTGTCACCACCTTCCATGCAATGACACTAAGACCATACTGTTGGGGGATGGACATGTTAAAGGGATTGCACTCATGAAACACTTCTTCCTACTCTTTTGTATCTGCTAACCAATTCTCAAAAATGCCACTAAGTTACCACACCACCACACCCCCCCTACCCAGCCATGGTTAGACTTTGCACACTAATCTCGTCTTATCAAAAGTTTCCCGAAAATCTAAATACATCACACCCACCAGTTCTCCAATATCTGTTCTTCATCCATCATTAAAATGCAAAACACTTGTCTAATATGATTTTCCTTTCACAAACCCACAATGACTCCATGTAATCCAAATTCAGCTACTTCAATGACCTTCCTTGAATAAGCTGATGGTTGCACAAACTTCAGCACCATTTACAACTGGTCAGAAACAGAAACAGTCTGCATTCAAATGCAGCAAGACCTGGACAAGGCGAGGGCTAAGTGGCAAATAACATTTGCCACCAATGACTATCGCCAACGAGAGAAGCTAACCATCACTCCTTGACATTCCATGGCATTACCATTGAATTCCCCAATATCAACACCCCGAGGTTCAAGATTGTGCACAAACTGAACTGGACTCCCCACATAAACAGCGGCCAGAAGAGGAGGTTAGAGGCTAGGAATATTGCGGCAAGTAAAGCACCAGACACCTGCCCACCATCTGCAAGGTACACGTAATGACAGTGATGGAATATTCCCCATTTGCCCTGGATGAGTGCAACTTCAGCAACACAACCTCCAGGACAAAATGAAGCACTTGATTGGCTCCATAGCAACAAATACTCACTCTCTTCAGTACGGATATTTAGTAGCAGCAGTCTGTACCATCTATAAGATGCATTGCAAAAATTCACCAAGTCAGCATTATTGAAACCCACGATCACTATCATCTCAAAGGATAAAGGCTAGAAAGACACAGGAACACCACTAGCAAGTTCCCCTCCAGACCAATGACCACCCTGACTTGGAAATACATCCTTCAGTTCCTTCACTGGATCAACATTCAGGAGCACCCTGAGAAAAAGTGAGGACTGCAGATGCTGGAAACCAGAGTTTAGATTAGAGTGGTGCTGGAAAAGCACAGGTCAGACAGCATCTGAGTAGCAGGAAAATCGATGTTTCGGGCAAAAGCCCTTCATCTTCCTGAAGGGCTTTTGCCCGAAACACCAATTTTCCTGCTCCTCGGATACTGCCTGACCTGCTGTGCTTTTCCAGCACCACTCTAATCTAAATCCTGGAACTCCCTCCCAAATGATTTGTGGGTTTACCACTATCAAATGGATTGCAGCAATTCAAGGCAGCAATTCACCATCAACTTCAAGGCATGAGGGATGGTCATTAAATGAGCGAATTTTTAAGAAGTCATGTGTGATGGATGAGTGCAATTCCAGCAATACTCAAGGAACTTTAAAAAAGCACTTTATCAGCACCTCATTTACCACTTAGTGGCAGCAGTGTTCACCATTTACAACATGTCCTCCAGTACCTCACCAAGGCTCTTTCAACATCATCTCCAAAACCCATAATCTCTTTCACCCAAAGCATAAGGATAGCAAACACATGGGATCACCAAGTGGAAGTTCTCTTCAAAACTATATCATTATTCCTTCAATTTTATTCAGTCAAAAACCTGGAATTTCCTTTTGTAATAGCACTGTGCCAATATTTATACTATATGGAATGCAGCGGATCACTTGGCAGATCACCACTACTTTGTCAAAGGCAATTAGGGGTTGGGCAATTAAATGCTGGATTTGCCAGCAATGCCAAAACCCCCACAGATGAAAAAAAAAGGCTAGGAGCTCCCAAAGGTCGCAACTGTTCACACTAATATTCATGACAAGGGCTATGCATCCAAACAAGAATTCATTTTTTAAAGTAGCATGCTGTCTAAGACATAGGTTTGCACTGAATAGAACAGATTGAAGTTGGTCATTCGCATCAACATGGGAGTCTCCACATGTTATAGATAGCAATACATACTAACCATGAATTAACGAACCATTCAGCCATTGTATGTAGTAATTTTGTGGAAAGGAAAGCAGGATCTCATTGCTGACAATTGAAAATGGCAACAGCAAGACCGCACCAGCTGAAACAGCCAAAGTAAATGTGCACAGGTACAACCTGAAAAAGATCAGAAACATTAAAAATAGTGAATACTAAAAACTTTTCAACGAACAATGACAAAAACATAACAAGCCACGCAGTAGTCTCAGCGTATCTGGTTGCAAACTGTACAACACTACTGTCAAGGTTTCTACCATCTGCAAATGTAAAAATAGTCAGTCATCCTCCCAGCTAAAACACATCTATTTTCAATGGCAATTCAATACGAATTAAAACTTGGACAGAAACAATCATTTTCTAAATAATTAGCAAAGTCACACAGCAGATAAATATACTTGTATACTTGGGAGGCAGACACATTCAAACTGATTTAATATTTCATGTTCTCGTCGTTTTGGTCCCAACATATAAATGTAATGATATTATTTAAGGAAAAGGACTGCTCATTTTAAAGATCATAGATATACAGCATGCTTAAAACTTGTATGCGAGCACATGTTGCTGTTCTTGCTGAATCAGATAAAAAAAATGCAATCAAATTTCACTAACATTATTAATTCCAATTTAAAAGAACCCCAAGGCATACATAATCATCTGACAGGAGATTCTTCTGCATTCTTCCAAATCTTAACTTGCACATTAAATTTTAAACACTACAGAGAAATAATACGGAGTGAGTCTAATTGCTGGATCAGAGAGCTGGCATGGGCATGTTGGGCTAAATTGTTGTTCTCTTGAAGGCTCTGGTAAAGGATTCAACTGAAACAAATCATGACCCCTTGTAATACATAACTCTACAAGTGAATGTACAATAACACTTCCTAATCTAACAAGAATTTTCGTCTGTCTATTTATACATCTTTTCATCCTTCAGGATGATGTCTAGTAAGGAGAAGCTGAGGAGAGAACAGCAGCAGAAAACCAGCTGCTCCGGTTTCCTCCCACAGTCCAAAGATGTGCAAGTTAGGTGAATTGGCTATTCTAAATTGCCCATAGTGTTAGGTGCATTAGTCAGAGGGAAATGGGTGGGTTACTCTTCGCAGGGTCGGTGTGGACTTGTTGAGCCAAAGGGCCTGTTTCCACACTGTAGGGAATCTAATCTAATCTACAATAAAGATTTAAAAGGAAATTGCCAAAGTAATATTCCCAGTAGTGCATTTGCACCCAGTCTCATTCATCCCCTCTTTCCATTCCTCTCCCTCACTCCCAGCAGAAGAGAAGCAAGTCTTGAGGCAAACAGCAACATTTACAATGAAGTCCCAGTTAAGGTTCACAACCTGGATATGCACCTGGTTATTCAATTATCATGTTTCTTTCTTTCTCTCCTCATAAAAAATTGTGTTAAGGTCACATTTGTTTCATGAAGACTGTGGAAAATGAAGAAAATATTTTCAAGGTAGCTGCCATTGTTCCAGCAGAACTATATATCATATAGAACCAAAAATTTGCCTGCATGAAATTTTGTCTTGACAAAATTATCAAAACTGATGCTGTACTGACTAAAGAATCCCCAAAAAGAATTTTATTAAACTTTTGCCGAAGGGGTTTTTTCTTTACTGGAGTACTGTGTAAAGTTCTGATCATTCTGTTACAGGAAGTATATTATTTAACTGGAGAGGGTTCAGAAAAGATTTACTAGGATGTTGCCAGGAGTGGAGGATTTGAGATATAAAAATAGACTGATAAAAGTTGGGACTTGTTTCACTGGAGCATAATAGGTTAAGAGGAGATCTTTTTACGTTTATAAAATCATGAGGAACATAGATAATGAGAATTGCAAAGGTCTTTTCCTTAAAGTGGAGAAGTTCAAAACTCGGGGGCATATTTTTAAGGAGAGACTAAAAGGATTTAAAAAGGACACATGGGGCAATGTTTTTACACAGTGGTTCATGCGTCGAATGAACTGCCAGACAAAGTGGTGGTGCAGGTACAGTTACAACGTTCAGAAGACATTTGGAGAAGTTCATAAATAGGAAAGGTTTGCAGGGATATGGGCCAAGTGCAGACTGGTGGGACTAGTTTAGTTTGGGAGCATGGTTGGCATGGACTGCTTGGACCAAAGGGTCTGTTTCACTGTTGTATGACTCTGACTCCCTGTTTGGAGGGGCTGTGTCTGTTCCAAAGTCTGTCAGTGTGAGACGATGCATTTTAAGTATTTAACACATGAACCTTCTCAACCTTCAAAGAACTCTCAGAATAATCACTATCAATTGACAGCATCCAACTCACCAAACAACAAAAAAAAACTTAATTTCTGACGGACAATGCAGAGGTTTGATCTTGGTTTCTCTATGGTACGGCTATTACATCACTCTTCCACTCTGATTCTTTGCATTTGCTTCAGGCTCCAAGAACAGACAATAATCATATGCAGACAACTTATTGTTTTCTGCCATTTTTCACAATGGCTATAAAGGTTGCAGTATATGGTCTAAATTTCACAGCTTCCAACCTTCATCTTTAGGTGACTGCACTCTGCTGCGACATTCTTCTCAGGTGAAGGCTAGAACTTGAACCATTCTTCACACACTTATTTTCAGAGGAACACATAGCACATATCTCCTAAATCAAATCCCACAGTTCTGGTCAGCAATCTCTAAACACTAAAGTGAGCTTTCAGATTCTTGTCCTCCATTTGCAAATGAGGTGAATCCAAGCGAACAGGAAAGAGCTCAGATGTAAACAAAGCGAACTTTGTGGTGAGTTTCTAAAGTTTTGCTTGTTTTTACTCCCTCACTCTAAAATAGTTATAAAGATAGCTGGAATGCTCACCTGCATCTTAATGCTAGAATACAAAAATGAGCATGTGATGTTTCAGAGCAATTCAGTGTACAAACCAAGGGAAAGATAAACAAGGCATGGGAATCCTAAAGTACTGATCAGGTGGGCAGAAAAGTAGTAAATGAAATCCAACCTAGAGAGGTGCAAGGTGATGTATTTGCAAAGGTCAAACGGCTTCCCCCAACTATCTGATCGTCCAGCTGAATTCAAAGTTCCACAGCGTATTTCTGAAACTTCATCAATGGATATTCGGCCCAAAAAATGCAGGACATACCTCGGCTAATAAAGTAGGTGCGAGGGGTACTCTTGGAAGTTTTGGGTCCAATGCGGATATGCACACCAGCACAGTCCAAGGAAGTGCTGGACTCCAAGTTTCTCGATTTTTTGATCTTTCATAACAAAAGAACATTGTTTTATATCAAAAGAACAACCCAAAAGAGCAGGAGTTGCATGCCTGGTCAATGCTCATCTCTCAACCAACACCTAAAAGCTTATGTCCTAGTCATTACTATTTGAAAGAAATGGCCAAGTACAAACTGGCCAACATCTCCTTTTAAGCACAATTACACTTTGGGTCATCCAAATAAATGCAAGTTTATTCTTTTTTTCAGATATAAAGTGAGTGAATTAGCAAGCGTAGGATCTTGGCAGATCAATGTTGCAGGCACAGAGAGAGATCAGAATGGATAAGAGGCCAGAATTTGGAGATATAGATTTTTAGAGGAGTGGATTGTGCAGAAATTAAATGTTGAGTTTGTCTGGGTCCATGTGTTTGATTTATGGTATAAAGAAAAATTTTCAAATACATCTAGCTACATACTTATCACTAACACACATCACTCCCTTCTGTTAGAGCATTTACTCTACAAGCTGATTTGAAGATTTTTTGGGGGGCTATTGGAGTTGCTCTGCACGAGTTGTTTTTGTCCCAAGGGAAGTTGATTTATAACTTAATTCAATGCCATTGAGTTGAAGAGCAGAACTGTCTACTAAATCACAGCACAACACACAGAGTCCTTGTGCCAATCTAGCACACTTAGCCTCACCACAGCTAAAACAACAACATAGCGAAGGGGAGAAATCAAAAGATTTTTTTAAATTTCTAGGTACATACGAAATTCTGTTGACAATGGCATCTTCATCTTCATGATCATCTGCAAAATTAGAAACAAAACTAATCAGCAGATTCATAATGTACGAGTAGAAGTAACAGATCCAGAATCTGTAATAAATTAAGCAATTGCTGAAAAACAAACAAGTCAAACTGAATAAATAGAGAAAGAGAGAGAAAGGATTAATGTGCCAATGGATCACAAAGAGGATTGCTTTCCTTAGAAATTACTTGACTTGGGCATTCTCTAAGCAGCTATAGTGAAGCAGTGAATTAACTTTATAAAGGAGATTTCAGAAACAGAGACAGTAAGTGAAGGAGTAGGTTGTTCGGCTTATCAAGCCTGCCATTCAACAAAATTATGGCTTATCATCCAACTTGGTGCCCTGTTCTCACTTTCTTCCCTTACCCTCTCTCACCCATAAACTCTGGGTGAAGAAATTTCTTCTCTAGGACTAAATAGCCTATCCTATATCATTAGCCAGTGAACCCAGGCTCTGGATTCCCTGGTCACTGGCAACATCCCTCCAAAATGTACACTGTCTATTCCTGGAGAATGATCCATGGGATCCCTTCTCATTTTTCTAAACTCCAGTGAATACAGCCTGCACTGATCCAGTCTCTCTTCATACTTCAGTACTGCCATCTCTGGAATCAGTCTGGTAAACATTTTTTCCACTCTTACAATCCTCAGATAAGACAACCAAAACTACACACAAATTCTCCAGGTGTAATCTCACCAAGGCCCTATACAACAGCAGGAAGATATTCTTGCTCCTGGACTCGAATCCTCTTGTTATGAAAACAGAGATTCCAAATGATCTTCCTCACCACCTGGCACACCTGGGATCATTGAAACGTTTTCAGGTAGAAGAAGTGACCCAAACTGGAAAGGGACTAGTTTCCTGGCAGGGAGATATGCCAGAGCTGCTCAGGAGGATTTCAACTCGTAAAATAGGGAGGGGCAACTCAGGGAGACAGTGAGGAACATGATCAGTCTGACACTGGTACAGTTGGGGGAACAAAAGAGTACATCAAATAGACAGGACAGGCAGGAACAAAGTACAGAAGAAGGAGGTATAACTAATAAATTAAACTGCATTTATTTCAATACAACAGGCTAAGCAAGATGAACTCAGGGCATGGTTGGGAACATGGAACAGGGATATCAAAGCAATTACAGAGACGTAGCTCAGGGATGGACACGACTGGCAGTTTAATGCTCTGGAGGATTATCAGCCAACAGAGAAGGGGGAGCTGCATTTTTGATTCAGGATAACATTGCGGCTGTATTTAGGGAGGATATTCCTGGGAATACATTCAGGAAAGCTATTTGGGTGGAACTGAGAAATAACGAAGAGTTGATCACCTTATCAGTGATAAGTTAAGGTTTTGCAAAAACAAAAAAAAAGGTGCCATCTGAGCTCAGACAATGCCTTAAAAAGGGGTGAGGTCAGATTCTGACCTTTAAAGGCATTATCTGAGCTGAGATGGCACCTTTTTTTAAAAAATAAAACCTTAACTTATCTTGAGAACATGACTTAAAAGTAGTTCCGGGATTGAAGTCTTAATGAACCCAAACTTGTAACCCATTCTAAAAGATGGGAGACTTAGCAACAATAGAGATTTGTTATATGTATAATTTTACTTGCATGACACTGTAACCTTTTGCTATAAATTCTGTGTCTTATGGTCCTACTCCACAACCACTTGAAAAAAAAAAATTCGGTGCTCCGATAGCTAGTGCTTCCAAATAAACCTGTTGTACTATAACCTGGTGTTGAGAGATTTTTGTCCACCCCAGTCCATCACCAGCTCCTCCACGTCATGACTCTATGTGCACACCTCCCCCCTTTCAAATCTATTGCAATTCAGATATTAAATCGGCCTTCCTGTTTTTGCTACCAAAGTGGATAGGGTCAGGGTTACTTCATGTACCATGCATTTGCCCAGTCACTAAACTTGTACAAACCACACTGAAGAATCTTCGCACAATCCTCACCACCTCAACCACCCATCCAGCTTTGTGTCATCTGCAAAAACCACAGTACTTCACTGGTCATTGCCTGCCACTCAGAACAAGACCAGCTCATTGCTAATTTTTGTTTCCTGTCTGTCAACCAGACTATCCCAATCCCTGCACCTTAAAACTTTACATGCTCATGTGTTACAACAGAGGTGAAACCCTTTGTTAATTAAACCAAGCACAGGAAAATCTCACCTCGCCTTGCAATTTGTTAAAATGAGTGACAGAGAACTCCCAAATGTCACTATTTAAAGAAAATATCAACTTATGTTTTAACTGAAAGTGAACATTAAACAACTATTCACAACTCTAAGCCCCTCTTTGTCTTAACTGTTTACTACCTGCCACCAACTTTACAAAAACAGTGTTCCAATAAGATTCTTATGAAAATTACATCAACTTAATTTCAAAACACACAGCCGCTGTTGTCTTGTGTTTTTCTTCTTCCAGCTGAGGAACTCCCTGGATCACCTTCCTTCCTTCCTTTTACTGCAAGTATGTTTCATATGAAAAGGTACCTTTGATAGAGTGTTTCCTAATTTCTTAGAGAAGATGTTAGCTCACCCTCCATTTATCTCAATGGTAGTTGCTCTCTCCAATTTTCAAAAATATCTGCATTTTCATATCCCCAACATCAGATTGTCTCATTGGGTCAACGTTGGCAACATAATAAATGCAAACTCAAATCGGGTTTTAGTAGCCTGGGGCATAATTTAAATGGATTGGTTAAATTTGAATCATTGTCAAAACAACAATGAACTCAGGTATCCATTTCACAGCCAAATGTTACATATTTTCAACTTTCCAATACACTCTGGGACAGCCATCTAGTCATATATACAGGTGCTTGTAAGCTCAGTTCAGAACAGCATTCACTCTCTCAAAGTGATAGTACACGCTTTCAACTTCATAACACATGAGACTTTATCAAAAACCTTGTGAAAGTCTAAGTAAATCACATCTACTGGCTCTCCCTAATCCAAACTCCTGGTTGCATCCTCAAAAGATTCCACTAGATTTATCAAGCATGATTTTCTTTCTTAAATCCATGCTGACTTTGTCCAAACCAAATAGTGTTCTGCTATTAATCTTCTATAATGGACTTGAGCATTTTCCCCACTACCGGCCAACCAGTCTAAGGTTCCCTGTTTTCCCACTACCTCCTTTTTAAAAATGGGATAACATTAGCTACCATCCCCTCTATGAAACGTCTCAGGATCTGTAGGATCTTGAAAGATGACCATCAACGCATCTATTTTGAGGGCCACTTCAAGTATTCTGGGAAACAGATTACCAGACAACGAGGACTTAAATCTGTCTTTAATCTCAATTTCCCCTGCTAACAGAAATTTCCTTAAGTTCATCCGTTGAGATACCCTATGTTCCCCAACATTTTTGGAACATAACCAAACTATGCCTTTTTGATCCCCATTATAAACCTCCCCTATTCCGGACGTTCATTTAATACTTCTGGACCAATAGAAATTCAAAAAAAAAAACCATGGTAAAGTCAGAACCCAGCTCAGACACTATGTAGCTCAAATAAACAAATTGGTAGGGAATACAACACAATATTGGAGAGTTCTTAGTATCATACATTATGTTGTAAACAGTCATAGCTCTAAAACGATGAATGTTGGAGATTGCATTATATTTCACCCAATTTGAAAATACCATCCATGCTTGGGTGAAGATAAGCAAGGACATTTTAGGATCTTGTGGAATGCCAACCTAAAGTCACAGGTTTCAATCTTAGCAACCATATTTATTGAAATAATTTTACCTCAATGCTATTGTGCAATATCTTACAGCATCTTATCAGCTAACCCTATCTGTATCACATGCAAATGCTGCAGAGTCCTTGGAGTGACAATCTAACCCAAGTTAACATTTCAAAAGCACCATTAAAAACAAAATAGGAGCTGCAATTTAAGATGTGTTGAAGTGACACTGTCTTGCTGTTGCCAATCCTTTTCCTTTAAAGGAAAGGCAATGAAGAACACATGCATAAAAAACTTCCAATACATTTGATTGACTGTACTGTCCAATCCAATAAATTAACTTAGAACCTACTGCAAAACTTTCAATGAAATCACAATTAGGTGCGATAAGTAAAAACATGCCTCACTGAATCAAATAGAAAAGAGTCCAAGGCTTTAACACATTCAGTTTACAACCATTTGTTTAACTCATGATAATTCCTTTCACAAGATACTGCATATAGTGCGAAATAAAATAAGAATCCATGGTGTTGGGGGCAAGATACTGGCATGGATAGAGGATTGCCTGATTGGCAGAAGGCAGAGATGGGGTATAAAGGGTTATTTTTTGGATGGCAGCCAGTTATAGTGGAATTCGGCAGGGGTCTGCGTTAGGCTTACAACTTTCCCATTATACATTAACGATCTAGCCGAAGGAACAGAGGGAATTGTCTCACCTGCAACATTAGCAAAAGATAGTTGGAGAGGCAGATATTGTTGAGGAAACTGGGACACTGCAGTGGACTTGGACATGCTGGAAGACAGGGCAAGGAAATGGCAGATGGAATAGAAAATGGGCAAATGGGAGTTTATGCACTTTGAAAGGGAAAACAGAGTCATAGAGATGTACAGCATGGAAACAGACCCTTCGGTCCAACCTGTCCATGCCAACCAGATATCCCAAACCAATCTAGTCCCACCTACTAGCAGCCGGCCCATATCCCTCCAAAACCTTCCTATTCATATACCCATCTAAATGCCTCTTAAACGTTGCAATTGTACCAGCCTCCACCACTTCCTCTGGCAGCTCATTCCATACAAGTACCATCCTCTGGGTGAAAAAGTTGCCCCTTAGGTCCCTTTTATATCTTTCCTAAAACGGGGAAAAGCTTCAGAAATCTGAAGCAAAAAGGGTTTGGGGAGTCCGAGTGCTGTATGGGTAACATGCAGATTCAGTTGGCAGTAAAGACAAAATTAATATTAACAATAATTTCAAGAGGGCTAGAGTACAAGAGCAAAAGGCACTGCTGAACTGGTATGAGCATTGGTCTGTGAGCAGTTTTGGGCCCGTATCCAAGAATGAACGTCCTGGCATTCCAGACAGTGCACAGGAGGTTTACAAGAATCATCCTAGAGATGAAGGGCTTGCCAGATGAGGAGTGGCTGAGGACTCTGGGCCTATACTTAAAGGACTTTAGAAGGATTGGATATGGGCAGGGTTTGATGAGATCAGATTGAAACTTACTGTATACTAAGAAGCCTTGATGGAGTGGACTTGTGGAAGATGTTTCCACAAGTTGGAGACACCACATACTGAGGGCACAGCCTCAGATTGATGAGACGACGCTTTAGAATGAACAGGAGGAATTTATTCAGCCAGAGGGAGGTGAATCTGTAGGAGTCATTGCTGCAGAAGACTGTGGATTACCGGTCAATAAGTTCATTTAAGACAGCGATAGATAGGTTCTTAATTAGTAAGGGGATCAAGGCTTACTGGGTCAAATGGCAGAGCAGGCCTGATGGACTGAATTGCCTAATTTTGTTACAAGATCTTATTGTCTTCGAAAACTAAAGAACATGACTAAATTAAAAGAGAGAAGACACTGGGCATCAAGTACATAAAAGAATGGAGACAATTCTTAGTCTGTACAATCAACTTCATATTGGTGTGAACAATAGGCGTCCATATTCCATAAATTAATTTTTTTAACAAAAAAATCAGTTTGCAACATCTCAATAGAACATAAAAAATCATTCACACCCAATTGCAAGATACGTACATATTAATTTCAAAGACTGTTGCTCAACAAACACTACTTAGTGCATTAAAAGTTAATTTTAAACTGAAAAGATTGTGAAGTTTCTCTCAAAATAGGAGACATGTCTAGCTTTAGTGAAGAATTCAAGTTTCACTCTAAAATAGCCAGTGTAATCCAAGCTGGCATGTCCATGCCAAATAGATATTCAGTGCTAAAATCACCTCGTTTGACATTGCTTAATTTTAAGATTCAGCTACAGTAGCTAATGCAAGTACAGCGACTCTTCCCAGTGGCTATACTGCTGGCCGAGACCTGCAGCAGCGATCCCAGAGCTGCTTCTCCAAGAGGGTAGTTACTTCAATTGGCTGGAAGGTTGGTTTGTGATGCAGAATGATACCAACAGCATGGGCTCAATTCTAGTCTCATTGAAGTTACCATGAAGGACTCTCCTTCTCAATCTCACCCTCACCTCAAAGTCCAGTGGCCCTCAGATTAAACCATCACCATTCGAGAACAGCCCTACGGCCCTTCAGCCCAACAAGTCCACACTGACCATCTGAAGAGTAACTCACCCAGACCCATTTCCTGCTGACTAATGCATCTAACACTATGGGCAACTTAGCTTTGGCTAATTCACCTGACGTGAGCACTTTTTGAAGAAACCAGAACATACAGAGGATATCCATGCAGACACAGGGAGAATGTGCAAACTGCACACAGCCCAAGGCTGGAATTGAACCTGGGCCCCTGGCGCTTTGGGGCAGTACTAACCACTGAGCCACCGTGCCTTCTTTAATTTTGTTCAGGGTCTATTTCTACCTTCTTAATTGGCCTTGCATCCATTTTATCCATTAAACATTGTCGTCCCATTTCCCTATCCCCGTTTCAGTCGGAGCAAACACTCAGACACACTATGGCTCGACCTTCTTCAGCCTTATTCCGGGCCCTGGAGAGAAAGAGAGAACGATCGCTCATGTGCACAGAGACAGGAGTTCTTGGTCTTCTCTCGAACAGCAGATTCTTAAGGAATTAAATGGTCACTTATAGGGAGCAGATTCCAAATAAGGCAACAACAATGTTGTAATGGTCACACAAGTGCAAGTAACCTAATCTATCAATCAACGAACATCAACAGTAAAGATTATGTCATGGGTGTTCCTCACCTCGTTAACTGGCATGATACAATGGATGTTCTTTTCCTTGTTAAACCACTACCCTTGCCTCCAGCACCTCATTGACCAGATAAGAATGTGCAGGAAACAAAGTCATGCAAACTGAGCCTTTGTCAAGCAACCCTAAGCTTGACTTTCTCAACATGCTTTCGTCATTTGTACTGACGTATTTGCTGGTCTTTCATCTTTAATTAACTCAACTGGTCTAAAACAATTATCTGCACTTTTGCTCACCTATATTGGATTTCAGCCAAATAATTATTTAAAATTTTAAAATCTCAAATTCCCATTCCTCCACAGCCTCATTCCATCATGTTATGACAATCTATTTAAACTTTACAACTTTTTTCACACTTAGTCTTTGAAGATCAATTTGTGTACTACGTCACCCTCATCTCCAACATCAGATTGTCACAAGCCTCCTCAAACTACCCCAGCAAACTAAATCACTGCTTCAAAGAACTTTTGAATATGTAGTTGCGAAGGTAGGTTTTATTCAATTGCCCAATATAATAATACGAAATAATGCAACTTTCATTTAGAAAAGCTCTGCAAGACCTTGACCATATGGTGTACGCTTAACAGAAGAAATAGAGCAAGTATGCAATCAGTGCAAAGCTCAGCTTCAACTTGTATTCCTGCTGCTAGAGTACACAGTCAATCCATTTTTTTCAAATGACCAACCCTAACAACTAACTCACTTAAATAAGGTTGAGATGCAGGATCACCAACTCAGCTTAATCAGCTAGAGAATATGATATCCACATTCGAATTCATGTCTGCAAACCAGACATCATTCCCAATAAGCACCATTGTGAAAAATCAACATTTATAGTACAAACTTCTTGGAAGCGAATAATCTTCCTGAACATTAACTGCAGCTGACTATCTCACAGCAAATGTTGAAAAATCTGGACTTCAAGATCTACAAAAGGGTAAAATAGCACAGCTTGGTCAGAAAGGGAAAAAAAAGGAGGAAAATAATAGATTTGGTGGCGTCAATCTTTTCATCTATTGCATTCTCTTACCAATTCATACTCCATGCATCAGCAATCAGATCTTTATTCTCACCCAAGGACTTCACTATTAAAGAATTAAAAAGGAGAATACTTCACCAATTCAAGAGATGAAAAAAAATTAAAACTAATTCCATAGCATTAAGAGTATCATAAACTTGTTCCATATTCATTCTCAAGTCTGCCTGGAGTCATGAACATGATGTTCGAAATAAGTTTTCACATTCAACTTAAACTTTCAACAGATGTTTGGAGTTTACAAAGCTTTGACCTGACCACAGTTGAAAATTAATGACAAACTCCAATTTTCAACTGCTAAAAAGCATTGAAATTTTAAACAGAAAGCATGAGCATGGTGAGTAACAATTGCAAAAGAGTTAAATATCACTGCAATGCTCTAGTGCTAAGATGTTCTTATCTAATATACTAACTGTATTTGACCTTGAAATATTTAGAAATGTCTGCAGAAAACAGATTTATTTGACAATCTTTATTCAAGTAGTGCAAGTATCATGATTGATTAAAGAGGTCTCAACAATGTTACTTAGTTCTTCATGAACCTGAGCACAATCATACTTGGGGAGATGGTAACATTATAGCAACACCATTCGACCAGCAACAAACAGAACCTCAGGTTAACATTCGAGGGGATTTGAATCAATGGGAGATGAAAGTTCACTTCAATTAACAACTGGAGTTAAAAGCTAGTTGAATGACAGCCTTATATCACAGGTGATTATCCTAAAAAGCCATTGGTTCACACATGTCTTTAGGCAAATAAATCTTCCATCATCTATAGTCACAGGTGAGGCACTGGAAAACTGGAGGTTGCCCAACATGGTGCCACTATTTAAGAAAAGTGGTAAAGAAAAGCCAGGGAACAACAGACCGGTGAGCAGTTTGGTGGAGGGAACCCTGAGGGACAGGATTTACATGTACGTGGAAAGTCAAAGACTGATTAGGGATAGTCAGCATGGCTTTGAGTGTGGGAAATCATGACTCATGAACTTGATTATTACTTTTTTTTAAAAAAACTCAAAGACAATTGATGAGGGCAGAGCAGGAGACATGATCTATATGGAATTCAGTAAGGCATTTGAATAGGTTCTCATGGTAGAGTTGTTAGCATGGTTCAATCTCATGGAATACAGGGAGAACAAGCCATTTGGATGCAGACCTGGTTTGAAAATAGCAGACAGAGGTTGGTGGTGGAGGATTGCTTATCAGACTGGAGGCCAGTGACCAGTGGTGTGCCACAAGGATCAGTGCTGGGTCCACTGCATATGTAAGTGATTGGGATGTGAACATAGGAAGTATAGTTTGGAAGTTTGCAGATGATACCAAAATTGGAGGTGCAGTAAACAGTGAAGAGGTTTACCTCAGAGTACAACAGGATCTTGATCAGGTGGGCAAATGGGCTGAGAGGTGGCAGATAGAATTTAATTTAGATAAAATGAAAGGTGCTGCATTTTGGAAAAGCAAGACAGAGCATAACTTATACACGTAACGATAAAGTCCTAGAATATTACTGAACAATGACCTTGGAGTGCAGGTTCATAGCACCTTGAAAGTGGAGTCGCAGGTAGATAGGATAGTGAAGGTGGTGTTTGGTATGCTTTCCTTTATTGGTCAGAGTATTGAGTACAGGAGTTGGGAGGTCATGTTGTGGCTGTACAACTGTTGGAATATTGCGTGCAATTCTGGTCTCCTTCCTATCAGAAAGATGTTGTGAAACGTGAAAGGGTTCAGAAAAGATTTACAAGGATGTTGCCAGGGTTGGAGGATTTGAGCTGTCGGGAGAGGCTAGACAGGCTGGGGCTGTTTTCCTTGGAGCGGAGGCGGAGGGGTGACCTTGTAGAAGTTTACAAAATTATGGGGGGCATGGATAGAATAAATAGACAAGGTCTTCTCTCTGGGGTGAATCCAGAACTAGACAGCATAGGTTTAGGGTGAGGGGGGAAAAGATATAAAAGGGACCCAAGGGGAACTTTTTCACAGAGGGTGGTGCATGCATAGAATGAGCTGCCAAAGGAAGTGAAGGTTGGTACAATAACAGCATTTAAAAAGGCACCTGGATGGGTATATGAATCGTAAGGGTTTGGAGGGATATGGGCCAAGTGCTGGCAAATGGGACTAGATTAGGCTAGGATATCTGGTCAGCATGGAAGAGTTGGACTGAAGGATCTGTTTCCAGGCTATATATCTCTATGACTCAATTTATCAATTTTGCTTTCCATTCCATGCTGCTCTCACCTTCACCTGGTCCAACTCCGATTCCTTCCATGCCTACCAGGGGGTAGGCTGGCCATTAGTATCCACTACAACCCCCTACAAATATCCTACCAACTCCACAGTTGCCATGACTATACGTCCTCATACTCTTTCCTGTAAAAACTCAATTTCATTCCCCTCATTCCTCTGTCTCACCTGTTCCAATGATATTAACTTCGACAAGGGGACTTCTGAAATGTCTACTTTCTTTCTCAACCAAGTATTCCCTATCACCATAGTTGACATGACCCTCAGCCGTGTTTGACATCTCCAGCCCTTTAGCCCTCACTTCATCTCTTGCCTTCCAGCACTAGCACCCCCCCCCCCCTCACCCTCATTTCACCAGCATCCAAAGGATCATCAGCCGACACTTCAACCACCTCCAGTAGAATGCCATCACTAGACACACATTCCCCTCCCCTCTCTTCTCCTGCTGACAATGGACCCTGTGTAAGGCTTACGTCTTGGTCCACTCCTTCAGTCCCAATATCTCCCCACACCCCCTTCCATACAATCACAGAAGGTGTAACACCTGCCCATTAAACTCCCCCCTCATTATCAGAGAACCCACTCCCATCTTCCTGGTGAAGCTGCAATATACCTGCACTTCACTCAATGTAGTGTGACACCGGAAAAGCACAGCAGATCAGGCATCGGAGGAGCAGAGTCGACGTTTCAGGCATTTTCCAGCACCATACATTTTGACTCTGATCTCCATTCCTCACTTTCTCCTCCGCTATAACCTGACTGCAAAGCCTCTTCCAAGGATGCCCATCTTGAAGAGGTTCTCCTCCTCCTTCCACAAGGATCTCAGTCACTCTCTCACTGACCTATCTAACCCCAGCCCCACCCCCTCCCATTTATATCTCAGAGCACTTGGGCAGCCCACTCAATATTCCTGACAGGCTTATGCCCAAAACATTGACTCTCCTGCTCCTCAGATGGTGCCTGACTGGATGTGCTTTTCCAGCACATTTTGACTCTGACCTCTAGCATCAGCTGTCCACGCTTTCTCCTTCACTCAATCTGGCCTACTAAATTCACTGCTTACAATGCCATCTCCATTACACTCAGAAAATGTAGCACAAACGAGATGACCACTGCAGAACACCTACATTCGGTCTGTAAAAATGACCCTGATTTTCTAGTTATCCGCCACTTCAACTAACAACTGTGTTCCCTGGCCAACGTGTCTGTCTCAGGTTTGCTGCAGTGCTCCAGCAAAGCTCAGCACAAGTTCGAAGAACACCTCACTTTCCACTTGGGAACTCAAATGCTTGCTCAACTCAATATCAAGTTTAACAAATTTTCAGCTGGAGCACCTTCATGTCCTTGTCCTCACCCTCACCCACCAGGCCTCGTCACCACACGGGCTGTTTCCACAAGTAACTCATTGTCAATCACTAACGGTCCCATCTGAGAGCTATTCATTCCTCCAAGCTCTATCCATTGCTTTGTCTGCCCAACTGCTAGTCTCTTTCTCTCTGGTTTCCATCTTCACTTATCACCTACTCCTTCCCCACTTTTTTTTTTAAAATCACATATATACCAACCTTTCCCAGCAACAAACAATTCTGAAGGATCACCTGGACCCAAAACAGGAACTCTGTTTTCTCTCCACAAATACTGCTAGACCTGCTGAGCTTTCCAGCAATTCATTTTTGTTTCTGATTTCCAGCATGCACAGTTCTTCAGTGTTCTGTCAAGGCTCTAACTAGTATTGTGGCAAATTCCGAACAACACTCCTGAGAGAGAAAGTCCAAGTCTTCCAAAACATTTATTGAGGTGGAATCAACAACTTCAGTTGTAACTGTTTTTTTTTCAACAAGCTGTTCAGACATGTTGTGACATGGTGGTGTCACCACCCTAACACAGATTTACATACCAAAAGTAGTGAGAAGGCTCCAAGTAGTACAGAGGAACCTGAATTATCTGAATATCAATTATCCAAATAGCGGATTATCCGAAGGAGATCTTGAGGTCCTGATAGAAACATTACAAAGACGTGTTTCCAACACTGACTGCGTCTTTTGTTTACAGTGATGCCGAAAACAGTGTTGGACTGATGAGAGCCCAGGCACCATCTCCAAATGACTGATGTCCCACCCTCTCTCACTCCCCTGGAGTTCGACACAGGAGGTGTACCCTAAACCCCCCTTTCCCCAGATAATCTCTCCAACATTCCCCTGTAGAGGGCAAAGGGGGAACCTATCAAAAAGATGCAGTACAAAGTTGGTGTGTATGCGCGCACACACTATTTGGAGACTCTCAGGTGTTGGACCAGGTTGCAGGGACATGCAAGGGGTGGTGTTGGGGGTGGTATTGAGCAGAGTTGGGGGCGCGGGAAGGGAGCGGCATTGGACAGGGTTGTGGGGCATGCAGAGGGCAGTGTTGGAGGTGGGGCGGGCAGTCCTGGAAAGGGTTGGGGGCACGAGCAGGGGCGGTGTTGGATGGAGTGTGGGGGAAAAAAGAGGGGGTGTTGTTGGACGGGGTTGAGGGGCTTGTGGCAGGCAGGGGCTCTCATGGTGCTACTGCCTGGTCTCCTCAACAGGGAGCAGACTTAACATAAAAGTCTGAGCACCTGAGGAAAGGCATTGAATCAATTAACTGAATAATCAATTATCCGAACGAAATAATGCCTGCCCATCTCGTTCAGATAATCGAGGTTCCTCTGTAGACTGACATTAACATTGACCATTTGGCTAATCAAATACGAAACCTACAAGAAACTGCTTTATCCAGACAGTGGTTAGAATGTGGAGTGACAAGCATCAAGACGAATTGCGGCTCACAGCAAGGATACAGAGTCAGATGTACAGGACCGAAACAGACCCTTCGGTCCAACCCGTCCATGCCGACCAGATATCCCAACCCAATCTCGTCCCACCTGCCAGCATCCAGCCCATATCCCTCCAAACCCTTCCTATTCATATACCCATCCAAATGCCTCTTAAATGTTGCAATTGGACCAGCCTCCGCCACTTTCTCTGGCAGCTCATTCCATACACATACCACCCTCTGCGTGAAAAAGTTGCCCCTTAGGTCTCTTTTATGTCTTTCCCCATTCACCCTAAACCTAGGCCCTCTACTCCTGGACTCCCCCACCCCAGGTGAAAGACTTGGTCAATTTACCCTATCCATGCCCCTCATAATTTTGTCAACGTCTATAAGGTCACCCCTCAGCCTCCGATGCTCCAGGGAATACAGCCCCAGCCTGTTCAGCCTCTCCCTGTAGCTCAGATCCTCCAACCCTGGCAACATCCTTGTAAATCTTTTCTGAACCCTTTCAAGTTTCACAACATCTTTCCGATAGGAAGGAGACCAGCATTGCACGCAATATTCCAACAGTGGCCTAACCAATGTCCTGTAAAGCTGCTACATGACCTCACAACTCCTGTACTCAATACTCTGACCAATGAAGGAAAGCATATACGAAATGCCTTCTTCATTATCCTATCTACCTGTGCTACTCCACTTTCAAGGAGCTATGAACCTGCACTCCAAAGTCCCCTTGTTCAGCAATACTCCCACGGACCTTACCATTAAGTAAGACTTGCTTTCCCAAAATGCAGCACCTCGCATTTAATCTGAATTAAACTCCATCTGCCACTTCTCTACACCTCCAATTTTGGTGTCATCTGCAAACTTACTAACTGTACCCCTTATGCTAGCATCCAAATCACTTACGTAAATGACAAAAAGTGGAGGACGCAACACCGATCCTTGTGATAGATTTAAAGAGAAGCTGGATAAACAGAGGAAAAAGAAATGCAAATAAATGAAGTGGGTTGTAAGGATAGTTCTGCGAAGCATGAACACTGGCAAGGACCAATTAGGTCCAATGGCTCGTTTCCTTGCAAAACATTCCCACATTTCTATGTAAACATGCTGTAAGAGTTTCATAATCACTCCTGAATTTAAAAAAATGCTCGAAGTACTGGAGATACACCCTACTAGCCATCCAACAAATTCATATGCAAGAGTTAAGTGTCAGGACTCCCAAGGACAAGTTATCTCTTGGAATTTCTTCAATTTCTCTGGGCACAGCTGTTAGATCGTATACCATTTAATTTTTTTTAAAAAAATCAACTTTCAATAAAATTGCCCAGTTCATGTAACCAGTAAAACAAAATCTATCGACATAGCACAGCTCTAACTCCCTTGAACTTTATTTATTGCCTTACTGGCTGAACTGGTCCTGAATTCTTAATGATTTATTTTGTTCAGGTTGTCTTAGGAACGAATAATGATTCATGCCTTTTGACGCTGGTTCTGAATTGAACACTGAATTGCTGTTTTGACAAAGTCTGGCATCCAGTCTTGACTAAGTAGAAGTTTATTTGCAATTAAACACTGAGAAAACCAAAGTGACTGTATTTTGCCTCAGACACAAACTTCATTTGCCAACCAGCAGCTCCGCGCCACCATTTTAGATCGAAGCAACCTTGTGCATTCTATTTGGTCCAGGGAAGAGTTCCCAATCACCTATCTACCGCATCACCAAGACTGCCTTTTTTCACCTCTCTCAGATACTCAGACTCCACGCCAGTCTCAGCTCCTCTGCTGCGAAAAGCCTCATTCATGTCTTATCACGAAACTTCCCAGGTTCAATGCTCTCCTTCTGCCTTCCAATCTTTCACTCCTAAATGAGTAAGTTACTCATACAAATCTCTGCAACTCTACTGCCAACATCTTGACTTGCAAAAAAGAGAAATCCCATTCAGATATGCCTGTGCTTGCTAACCTAGACTGCATACTAAACCAATAATGCCTCAACTTTCAAACTCCCATCCTCATTTTATCATTCCCTTATGGCTTCACTCTCCTGATTAAAAGATTATCTTGGAAGTCTGTTTCCTCTTTCCTTCCTAAATCCATAAGCTCAGGACCATTTCTCTCTATGTTCTGTATACTGATACTGACCACTCACTAATCAGCCTCCCCTCTTAGTAGCATTTTTGACCTTGCCCAGGAAAATAAAATATCATTCTATATTCAATGCCAATGTGCCTATCAAATCCCTTACCACCACTACTTTTCCAATTAGCTCTTGTCTCCCTGGGTCAAATGTGGTATTATGAAACATGACAGTGACATCACAATCCAACTGAACAAATAATACCTATGCAGAGTACTGATCAGACAGCAGGTGCATCGAGTGGACACCAGTACAACCTGCATAGTCCTTCTCAACTCCCTGGTCAGCATAACTCAACTCTGGAGTGACCACATCCACAGAAGTCAATTCCAAATTAAAATATCAATTTATTTTAAATAAGGCAAGTATTCCAATATTGAATTCTGACGTCACTTACATTCTTCATATCATAAAGCATGTGCCTCCAATGATAGAGGGTGTAGTTGTGTCATCTTTTCAAAACTCTTGTATACAGACAAAACCTACTAAACATATTTCTAATAAATCACTTCTGACATTGCATGCAAGTTAGAAAGCTGGGTAACACCATTCTCTCTCATCTTTATTCCACTCTCTCTTCTTCCATCTTGGGCTCAGACTCCTTCCTCAACTTTTGTTGATCTGTCCTTCCTTCTTTCCTCTTGGATGGAAAGTAACAAGACTTCAGTTCGTGTTAGAATGAGGTTAAGAGATAAAACCACCTTTGATGGCTCCCTTCCCAAACACAAATGATACATCTTCACCCCATCAAATCTTGCAACCATCCCATCCCTCATTTCTATTCCTACTCCATTCTCCATTTTGAACCACCTTCAAAAATCTATCCACTATTCATTCAATCACTGCACTATTCTTATATATTCACAGGGTTTACTCTCCTTTTAAAAGCAATCCAAATTTAAATGTGCAAGAGTCTACTTTAGTCTTTTCAGGTACCTCGCATTCCCTCTTCAATATGTTGATGACTGGCATTGACCTATCAACAAATATGCGATCCCCAAAATTCTCAAGCTCATAAACGCATCTCAATGATGCTTTCTGCTGCTCAAGCTCTACAATCATGTTGCCAGAGCTGACAACAACATTTCCTGCATGTTGATATGCACAGAATGACAAGTGTCCTGAAGTTGCGATATCAAATAAGATGCACACTCCATAGGTCTGGGCAACCCTGCCATGTCTATGTGTTAATCAATAATTCTTTCTTAAAGATGAGAAAACTCACCAATCACCTTCAAAAGAGTCCAACTTTAAGATCTTTGAATATAAGCAAATAAAGTGCAAATCTATTAATTGCAACAAATTCCAAATCCGCCTCAGTGCAGGGACTATCAAATCCCTTATCTGTGCTTTTCCACCGTTAAACTCAATTGTACCAACGTTCTTGTGACTAGCCTCCAGCTTCATAAACTTAAACCCAACTAAAATTTGGCTGCCTGTATTCTAATGTACATCAAATCTTACTCACTGATCACCCTACCCTCATTGGTCTACATTGATCAAGATTCATATTTGCAGTTTTACCCGCCACCTCGAACTTCTCTCACCTGAGAAACAGGTTATCAGCTGTCTATATTTTAACTTCTGGAAAAAAAATTCCCTAAATGCATGTTGCATCACACCATTCACCTCCTCTTGTAAACTTACGTCTTTCAACATTTGGAAGCTTGTACTAACACCATCATCTTGGATTACAAATCAATTGTACCTTTGGACACATGATAGTGTTGGTGGGGCTGGCTAAATGTTTATACTTGGTTAAGGATTAGACAATTTTCTGTCAATATGCAACTATTGAAGATATCCATAAAAATCCCAGGCAGCAGCACATGAGTTAAATTCATCCAGTGTTTAATTTTCTCCACTGACTTTGTTGATTAATGATAGAAAAACAGCATAACAAAACAAACAACCTAAGGTGTGAAACATTTAGCATGCATGTCATCTTGCATCTGAACAGACTGAAAATAGAAACATACAAAACAGAACAAAGAGGCGGCCACTTGGCCCATTAAGCCTGCTCTGCCAAGAGAATCATGGTTGACCCCTTATCTCGATACCACACTCTTCTCCTCTCCCCTTGCCCCGTGGCATGTCTAGTGTAGAGACACCTATTCATTCTTTAAATACATTCAGTGTCTTGGCCTCCACTGCATTATGTGGTAAAGAATTCCACAGATTCACCACCCCCAAAGTGAAGAAATTTTTCATCTCAGTCCTAAAAGGCCCATCTCATATCTGAAAATCACGACCACTTAAGAGTCATAGTCATGGAGTTGTACAGCAGGGAAACAGACCTCTCAATTTAACTCACCCATGCTAATCAGATATCCGAATATTAATCTGGCCCATTTGCTAGCACTTTGCTCATATCCCTCTCACATTTTCACCCAGATGCTAGTTGAATGTTCTAATTGTACCAGCCCTGGTCACTTCCTTTGGCAGCTTATTCCATACACGTCACGCTCGGCATGAAAAACTTGCCCTTCAGGTCACTTTTAAATCTTGCCTCTCTCACATGAAACCAATGCCTTCTACTTTTGGACTCCCACACTCCCATGAGGGCTGGAGAAAAATACCTATTCACCTTTTCCATGGCCCTTATGATTTTATAAGCCTTTACAAGGCCACCCCTCAGCCTCCAACACTCCAGGGAAAACTGCCCCAGCCTGTTCAGCCTCTCCCTATAGCTCAAACCCTCCAACCCAAGCAACATCCTGGTTAGTCTTTTCTGAACTTTTTCAAGTTTCACAATGTCTTTCCTATAGCAGGGAGACCAGAATTGAAAGCAGTATTTCCTAACCAATGTCCTGTACAGCTGCAGCATGACATCCCAACTTCGATACTCAAGACACTGAGCAATAAAGGCAAGAGTACCAAACACCTTCGCTACCCTGTCTACCTGCGACTCAACTTTCAAGGAACTATAAACCCCAAGGTATTTTTGTTCAGCAATACTCCCCAGAAATATGCCATTAAGTGGATATATCCTGCCCTGATTGGTCTTGTTCTTGCGCCACCAGCCAGGGAACATTATCCTTGCATCCACCCTACAACTGCTGTCCAGACAAAGCAAGTGACAGTTAATAACGGATGGAAAAATGACAAGGTGCAGAGCTATCTAATATGCAACAGCTAAGATTTCAAAAACCATCCCATGAAACAAATGGTAAAAATATGAAAGAGAAAATCATGTTTAAAGCTCGTGACATTGGAGAATTTAAAGACTGATAACGCACAAAGACAAGTCACACAGTATATCATCCAAAATCAGATTGCTGTGGACAAAATAGAAACCAGGAAATAATGAATAGAGTTAGACAAAAGAAAACAGACAGACATCCATTCACAGAAGTCCAGGCCAAGCCAGGACATCAGAATGGCCTTCACTGTAAAGGAACTTGCTTAGAGATGCAGCCACATATGCGGTAGGCAATATGCTGGCAGTAATCCAAAAAAAAAACGGTGGCTGAAAAGTAAATACTCCATGGAGGGGGGAAAAAAAAAAATCAGTTGCACAGTTTTAGAAATGAAGTTCAGAGGCCCAACAGGTATGAAGGAAATCAAACCGTAAATAGTTAAGTCAGAGATGGGCTTTAGGACAAAATGAGGCTGCAACAAGATTAAGATGACAAGGCTTGGGCTGACATGGCAAAATGTTTGCAGTACAGAAATGCCAAATAGAAACATAGAAGCAGTAGACTGGTCAACCCACGAAGTGTGTTTCACAATTCTCCTGGGTCAAGGTTGATCATTACCTCAATGCCACTTTCCCCCATAACGTTAAAGTCATTCATCTTCAGATATCCATTGATTTTTGTCTTGAATTTCTCAACAATTGTATTTCCACAGCCCTTTGGAGGTAGAAAATTCTAAAGAAACACCACCCTCTCCAAATGAGGAAATTTCTTTTTATCTGAGTTTTAATTAGCCAACCTCTAATCCTAGCTTTAGATTGAATCCACAAATGGAAACATGTCAACAATATCATTCAGTCACATCCTGAAAGAACTCAATTTTAATTAAGTCACTTCTCACTCCACAAAATTGAATGGAGGGAAAACACACTCTTTCAAATAAAATCAAAGTATTCAGGTACTTGAAACGTGAAACAAATGGAAAATGTTGGAGATGTCCAGCAACATCTGTGGAGACATGAAGAAATTTAAAATTTCAAGTTCATGGTGACTCCTCTTCAATATCTTTTGTACTCCCACCCTCTTGCAAAGGCAGCCAATAGTCCAAGTGACTTCCTAACTACTCACTGTACTTGCACACTAACTTTTGTGATTCATGAACAGTGCACACAGGTCCCTTTAGATATCTGCATTTCTCAACTTCTAACCTTTTTTCCTAAGCCATTATTAATAACTTCTAATTTTTTCACATTTTATTCCATCTGCCATGTTCTTGGCCAATTACATTACCTGTCCAATGACTTCCAGCCTCGATGACTTCTAACAATTTATATGGTCAGATTTTGACACGAAGTTGGATGACAATGCCACAACTGGTCCCACACCCAAAATATTTCTATAGGTTACTATAAAATCTATAGAAATATCCTTGTAGCACACCATGAATAACAGCCTGTCATTCACAGCAATATCCAGTTATTCCATCTATTCACCAATTTTCAATTGCTGAAACATGGAGTAAACCCTTCTGCTAATTTAAACCAGACAAAGAAAAGCTCACTTCGCCTCAATCTGTAAAAGTATGGAGTGTCAAAGAACTACCAAATCAGACTTAACTCCAAAACAAAAATTAAATTATCTACATTGTAAACCTCCAGTCTGATCAGGTTATCTACCTCCCACTCTAAACTGATCCAATAAACCACCACCTCATCTTAGTTCTCAGTGATTGCCCCTTCATTTGGAGGCTGTGCTCTCACATCCTTGTCTTTCTTACTAGTGGAAAGATGTTCTCCACAAATACTCTATCCAGTCCTCTCAGTATTCTCCAAGTTACAATAATATCGCCCCTCATCGTTTTGAACTCCATCGAGTACAGACCCAGAGTACTCATCCACTTCCCATATGGCCTTCATTTCTGGGATCATTCTTGTAAACTTCTTCTGGACTCGCTTCTAAGTCAGCACATCCTTCCCCTGATGTGGTGCCCAAAACTGCTCACAATCTTCCAAATACAGTCTAACAAGAGGCTTATAGAGACTCAGTAGCACATCTCTGCTCTTGTTTTTGAACCCTCTTGAAATGAATGCTAATATTGCATTTGCCTTCCTAACTACCAAATGAACCTGTGTGTCAACTTTAAGTGAAACTAGGACTTTCAAGTCTCTTTGTGCTTCAGATTTCCAAAGCCTTGCTCCATTTAGAAAATAGTCTCCACCTCTATTCTTTCTACTCACACTTTCCCACATTGTATTCCATCTGCCACTTCTGTGCCCACTCTTCAAGCCTGCCCAAGTCTTTCTGCAGCCTATCTGCTTCCCCAACTCCATCTAACTTTGAGTCACCTGCAAACTTAGCAACAATGCCCTCCATCCTTTCGTCCAGATCATTAAATGGATGCCTTGAATAGTTGTGTATCCAATACTGACCCCTGCAGAACTCCATGGGTTACTGGCAACCATCCTGAAAAAGACTCCTTTATCCCGACTATTTGCCTTCTGCCAGTCAGCCAAATCATCTAACCATGCCAATACCTTACTCCTAATACCATGGGTTATCATACTTAGCAGCCTCCTTTGCGGCACCTTGTCAAAAGCCTTCTGGAAATCCAAATACATTATACCCACTGGCTCTTCTCCAACTTGCCCATTACCTCCTCAAAAGAATTCTAACAGGTTCGCAGTGAAAGTTAACTATTAAGCTATGCCTGTCTCTCTTTCCAATCCTCCCACTTCCTCCAAACGAAAGGAGTAGCCATGGGCACCCGCATGGGCCCCAGCTATGCCTGCCTCTTCGTAGGATATGTGGAACAGTCCATCTTCTGCAGCTACACTGGTCCCACCCCCCACCTTTTCCTCCGCTACATCGATGACTGTATCGGCGCCGCCTCGGGCTCCCACGAGGAGGTTGAACTGTTCATCCACTTCACCAACACCTTCCACCCAACCTCAAATTCACCTGGACAGTCTCAGATTCCTCCCTCCCCTTCCTCGACCTTTCTATT
>NC_057714.1:101680638-101697844 GCF_004010195.1 Chiloscyllium plagiosum | reverse complement strand
CTCATTTCCCCTCTCCCCAGCCTGTCTCAGTCAAATCCATCAAATTCAGCACCGCCTTCCTAACCTGCAATCTTCTTCCCGACCTCTCCGCCCCCACCCCAGTCTGACCTATCACCCTCACCTTGACCTCTTTCCACCTATCACATTTCCGATGCCCAAGTCCCTCCTCCCTACCTTTTATCTTAGCCTGCTGGACAAACTTTCCTCATTCCTGAAGAAGGGCTTATGCCCGAAACGTTGATTCTCCTGTTCCCTGGATGCTGCCTGATCTGCTGCGCTTTTCCAGCAACACATTTTCAGCTATTTTCTAAGAACACCAACTATCATTCATGATTGAACAAAACTCAATTCCATTTCCCAAATTATTGCCACTAACAACAATTTCAACTTTTAAATGTTAATTGGTAGTCCATGAATGCAAAACTCTACTAACCTGGTTTCCTTTTGTATTTGGTGATAATGAAGTAGGAAATTGTGTACAAAATAGCAAACAAAAGGAAACAAATCTGAAAGAAAACAGAACAAACAACATTTGTTAGGTAAATTTGAGCAATTGATTTTTCGTAACTAGCTACAATAAAATTATCCCATATACTTCCCTGATTTATAAACATCTGGTTTATGAGCGCTGGTACTTAGAAACATGAACCTGCACAGTGCTGTAATTTTAAATATTCAACATACAAATATTACCTCTATTTACCTGCTTTATATTGTCCTGCACAGTGTCCCAAATGGCAAGCAAATTGACTAGTGAATGAATTCAGGAATGGAACCCATTTGAAACCCAGGGACTGCCTGCATATTTCACATACAGTAGATATTGGCATATGACCTCTACACCAAGTATAAAATGAACTTGCTAAGTATAAAATGTAAATCAATGGTGGGGATAGGAGACACTATCATTTTGAAAGAGAAAATGTAATACCAGCAATGCACATTTAATTAAGGATGGTTATTGAATAACTTCATTGTATAATGACAGCATTAATTCCAACAGAAGTGCTTTAAAATCCAAAGGAGATGAAAGCTGGGAACTAAGTTTTCAGGGTGACAGCACTTTTGACAGGACAGTTAAGAATGAAAGGGCGGGTGGGTAGTTTTGTTAGTACAAAACATATTAAGTGCAATCGCAAGAAACGACCTGGCATCAGAAGACAGAGAATCTCTATAGGTGGAGCTAAGAAATAACAAGGGGAAGGAGACACAAGGGGGAGTAGCCTGTAAACATTGTTAACAATAGCAATACTGCAGGACAAAATAAATTAGGAACCAAGAGGGCATGTAATAAAAGGTAGCACTTCAATCTTCATGTAGATTGGGAAAAAAAAAATCCAGTTATTCAAAGTTTATGCAGACAATGTTTGTTGCCCTAAGCTCAAATCAGCTGTCACTTCCTCAAAAAGAAACACTTAAATTTGTGAGACAAGACCTCTCACACACAAAGCCTGTGACTTAATAGTCCATTATTTTCCAAATGTGAGTAACTCCTGTCCCCAAGAATCTTCTGTAATAATTTCCCTACCAATGATTTAAGGCAGTCCATAATTTCCTAATTTATCCCCAGTAGCCCTTCTTAAAGAAAAAGTAATCACACTGGTGATTCTCCAGTCTTCTGGGAGCTCATTTGTGGCTAAAGAGGCCGCAATAATCTCCTCCCTGGCTTCCCTCAGCTCCCTGAGTTGGATCCCATCAAGTGCTGGGGACTTATCCACTTTAAGTGTTATTTTTAATGGTCCAACACCACCACCTTTAATATCAACACACCCCAAAATAATCAAAATACCCCTCTCCAATCATACCATCATCCATGCCCTTCTCCTGGTGAATACTGATGTAAAGCACTTAAGGACCTCATACACTTCCTCCAGGCATAAATTTCCTTTGTCCATGAGTACACTTGCCCTTTCCCCAGCTATGCTCTTCTATTGCTCTTAATATACTCAAAATGCCTTGGGAATTCTCCCTAATCCTACTAGGCATGGAAATTCCATGACCCCTTTTAGCTCTTCTAATTTCTTGTTTGAGTTTTGTTTCCTTTATACAATATTCCGTAATGGCCTTGCCTGATACCAGTTTCTTAAGAAACTGACACATTCATTTTTATTTTTGACTGATCTGTCAATATTTCTCATCATCCTGATATTTTATCCTCACAGGAACATGCTGGTCCTGAACACTAATCTTTAAAAGACTCCCATGTCAGACGTTGATCTACTGTCAAACAGCTGCCTCCAATCTAATTTCTCTACTTCCTGCGTAATATTGTTGTAATTAGCCTTCCCCCAATTTAACACTTTCACCAAGGATCAGTCTTTTCCTTATCCACAACTATCTTAAAACTCAGAAGTCACACAACACCAAGTTATAGTCCAACAGGTTTCTTTGAAATCACAAGCTTTTGGAGCACTGCTCCTTCATCAGGTGAAGTCACTTTGACTTAAACAAAGGATTTGCATTACAAAAGCTTGTGATTTCAAATAAACCTGTTGAACTGTAATTTGGTATTGTGTGAATTCAGTTTGTTCCATCTCCGTCAAACACCAGCACCTTCACATCATATCTTAACACTTACAGAATTATGATCACTCCTTTACCCAGATCAGAGGTTTGAGAGCTGACTGGTAGAGGATGTGAGGAGGAGGAGGCCATTTTCCTTTGTTGGGTATTTCAGCTAAGTGCTGGATTTTTAACATTTTCAATGTTAATTTTCTTTTGCATGCTTCAAATTAAAAACTATGGGTAAGGGAAGGGTAGGTTGTTTGGTTTTAAAGAACTGCTTCTTTTGGTTTTAATGATATCAAATAAAATTTAAGTTCTAACCATCTTACAAACAATGGATCTGAGAGAAATACAGGTCTTTTTCGGAAAATCTTAACAAGCAAATTTTAACAGGGAATTATGGCAGTTCAATGGAGTGGTATGCTCCTGTCAAATGTTGGAGAATAGGTAACAGTCGACTATCTATAAATTATGTCAGCAGGAGTTAAATTTGAAGACATCTCTTATAGAGTCAGAGATATCTACAGCAGGAAAACAGACCTTCAGTCCAACTCATCCATGCCTACCAGATATCCTAAACTAATCTAACCCCATTTGCTCGCACTTGGGCCATATCCCTCCAAACCCTTCCTATTCATATACCCATCCAAATGCCTCTTAAATGTTGCAATTGTACCAGCCTCCGCCACTTTCTCTGGCAGCTCATTCCATACACATACCATCCTTTGTGTGAAAATGTTGCCCCTTAGGTCACTTTTATATCTTTCCCCTCTCACCCTAAACAGTCTACTTCTGGACTCTCACACTCCAGGGAAGAGACTTTGTCTACTTGTCCTATCTCATGATTTTATATGTTTCTATAAAAAGGTTACCTTTCAGCCTCTAACGCTCCAGGGAAAACAGCCCCAGCCTATTCAGCCTCTCCCAATAGGTCAAAACCTCCAACCCTGGCAAAACCCTTATCAATCTTTTCTGAACCCTTTCAAGTTTCACAACATCCTGCTTTCCGATAGCAGGGAGACCAGAATTGCATACAATATTCCAGAAGTGGCCTAACCAATGTCTTGTGCAGCTGCAACATAACCTCCCAACTCCTACTCAATGCTCTGATCAATAAAGAAAAGCTTACCAAATGCCTTCTTCGCTATCCTATCTACCTGTGACTCCACTTTCAAGGTGCTACGAACCTGCTCTCCAAGATCTCTTTGTTCACCAATACTCCTTAGGACCTTACCATTAGGCATAAGTCCTGCTATGATTTGCTTTTCCAAAATGAAGCACCTCACATTTATTTAAATTAAACTCCATCTGCCACTCCTCAGCCCATTTTTAAGGTCTCGTCGTTATCGGAGGTAAAATTCTTCGCTGTCCACTTCAAACACCAATTTTGGTATCATCTGCAACTATACGTCCGGAGTTCACATCAAAATCATATCAGACCATCAGATTAGTTGGAGACACAGTTGGAGTTACTGAGGAGCTCACAACAGTGTGATGGTTAGTAGATTTAGAGTCGTTACACTGCAGGTTCAGTCAGATAATTGGCCACTTCCATCGAGCCAACATATTGTACAAGACACTCTGCTTCAGCTAACCACAGTATGTAACCAAACTCAAAATATAGTTAACAAATGATATTATTTTCAGCAGACCCCAATACTGATTATGCACAGTGACTTCAACTGCGACATCAATTCAGCTGAATAGTCGGAAAGGTCTCAATACCACATCTAGTGTCTTGATGTAAATTGCACAAGATGCCAAGTTACGTAATGTCTTCAAGTCTGCAAATCAAATGCTGTCCTGATCCATCTGGCCTCAACTGAGCTTCAGCAAGCCTGCAGGTGGAGCGCTGAGCTGATTCATTTGGCCTTACCTAAAGGTTTTGATATTTTCCTATCTGTAACTTTCACCGATGTCAATCCAGTCCTCCTCTCTGACCACTGTCTCCTAATGGCTCACTGTCATGTACAAGATAGATGGGTGAATGTCAGGATGAGGAGGAAGGTATTTCAGGAGTCTCCTGTGAATATTCCTCTCTCAAACAGATGTACCATTTTAGGTATTGTTGAGGAAGATAATCTCGGAGGAAAATAGAAACGGCAACCAGATCTTGGGCACCAAGAATGAATCTTCTGTCCAAACCGTGGGGTTTGCCAAAGTTGAAATAACTAATTGTTATTGGGGACTCTCCAGTCAGGAGCACAGACAGGGGCTTCTGCAGCTGAGTGTGCAAATTCAGGATGGTACGTTGCCTCCGCGGTGACAGGCTCAAGGACATCTCAAAACCATTGCAGTGTAATGTCAAAGGGGAGAGCAAGAAATGAGAAGTTGTTGCCTTGTTAAAAACGACAATTGGGGAATGGGCTGAGCTTCTGCAGAATGAATATAGGTGGTTAGGTAAAAGGCTAAAAAGAAGAACCTAAATAGGTAATTATCTCTGGTGCCACGTACTGGTGAGAATAGAAAGAAGATAAATGAATGGCTGAGGAGATGGTGCTGTCAGTAAGGATTCAGATTTTTAGATCATTGGGATCTCTTCTGGAGCACAAGAGACTTTTAATAGGGATGGGTTTCACCTGAACTGTAAGGGGACCAATATCCTGTCGGGGGAGATTTGTCAAGGTTATTCAGGAACCTTGAAACTCATGCACGTGCGTGCATGTCCTAAGTATTAGTGAGAATATAAAGACAGGTGAGGATGGTTCCGAATTTAAAAAGTGCAATTTAATTCGAAAAGGTAGGCAACAGCAAGTCAGAGAATACGCTAACTCTAAAGAATTAAACTGCATTTATTTCAATACTGGTCTTACAGGTAAGGCAGATGAAGTCAGGACATGAATGAGAACATGGGACTGGGACACAGCTATTACAGAAATATGAGCTGAAAATGTGTTGCTGGAAAAGCGCAGCAGGTCAGGCAGCATCCAAGGAACAGGAGAATCGACGTTTCGGGCAAAGCCCTATTACAGAAACATGGCTGACAGAGGGACAGGACTGGCAGCTTAATGTTCTGGAGTTTATATACTATAAAGAAAGATGCAGAGGCAAGAGATGAGGGCAAGTGGCATTTTTGCTTAAGGAAAACATGATTGCTGTAGAGTATTTTTGAGGGATCGTCACGTGAAACCATATGGGTGAAACTCAAAGAAGAAGGGGATGATCACCTTGTTGGGATTGTTATATAGTCCCTACAATAGTCAGAGGGGAATTGAGAAAGAAATATTTAGAGTGTGCTCAGATACAAGATAGATTAATGGGGTTGTAACAGTAGAGGATTTTAACTTTCCAAACAGACTGGGTCTACTGTGGTATTAAGGGCTTGGATGGGAAGGAATTTGTTAAACATGTTCAAGAAAATTTTTTTAATATGTAAATGTACCTGCTAAAAGAGGAGCAAAACTTGACCTTCGCTTGGGAAATAAAGCAGGGCAAGTGTGTGAACTGTTAGTGGACAAGCACTTTGGGACCAGTGATCCTAGTTCTTTTACTTTTAAAAGAGTGATGGTAAATGATAGTCCTTGTATAAAATTTATCGTGAGCACTGTGGCTCAGTGGTAAGCACTGCTGCCTCAGTGCCAGGGTCCCAGGTTCAATTCCAGCCTTGGGCGACTGTGTGTGGAGTTTGCACATGCTCCCCCTGTCTGCATGGGTTTCCTCCAGGTGCTCTGGTTTCCTCCCACATTCCAAAGATGTGCAGGTCAAGTGAATGGGCCATGCTAAAATTGTCCATAGTTGCTTGGTGCATTAGTCAGAGGGGGGGGTGGGCTACTCTTCAGAGGGTCAGTGTGGACTTGTTGGATCAAAGAACCTGTTTCCACACTGTAGGGTATCTAACCTAATCTAAGTGAAGCAAGGCAAATTTTGATTGTATGAGACAGGAACTTTCAAAAGTTTATTGGAGTAGACTAATCGCAGGTGAAGGGACGTCTGGCAAGTGGGAGGCTTTCAAAAGTCGGATAACGAGAGTTCAGAGGCACTATGTTCCTGTTAGAGTGAACAGCAAGACTGGCAAGAGTAAGGAATAATGGATGAATAAAGACATGAGGCTCTGGTCAAGACTAAGGAGTCATATTAGGTAAAGACAATTGGGATTAATTGAATCTCAAAGAATATAAAGAGTGTAGGGACATTCGTGTAAGGTAAATCAGGAGGGTATAAAGGGGATATGAGATAGCCTTGACAGATATGGTTAAGGACAGTCCAAAGAGACTACAGTACATTAAGGGCAAAAGAGGCCCCTTAAAGAACTCAGAAATAAATATTGCCTTGAAAGCAGTCCACATTACAGAAGAGGAAGTACTATGGGTCTTAAAAAACATCAAAGGTGGATAAATCTCCAGGTCCTGATCAATTGTAACCCAGGATATTGTGCGAAGTTTGGGAAGTAATTGCAGAGTCTCTCACAGAGATATTTCTATCATCTATAGCCACAAATGAAGTGCTGGAGAACGTGAGGGTGACTAATGTTGTGCCTTTATTTAAGAAAGGCTGTAAGGAGAAGCTGGAAATATAAACCTTTGAATTTGACATCAGTGATGGGTATATTGTTGGAGGGATTGCTGAGTGATAGGATTTACATAAATTTGAGAGGGGCAAGGACTGACTGAGGATCATGAGCATGGGTTTGAGCATGTGAACTGGTATCTCACAAACATGATTGAGTTTTTGTTTAAAAGAACATAAACAAAAGGACTGATGAGGGATGAAGAACAGTAGAGACATTGTCTCTATGGGCTTTAATAAAGCCCTTCACAAGATTCCACATGGTAGACTCATTAGCAAAGTTAGATCACATGGGATTCAGGCAGAGCTCATCAACTGAGACAAAATTGGCTTGACTGCAGAAGACAGAGGGCTTGAGGGAATGAGAATATAGGAGGCATAGTTATTAAGTTTGTGGATGAGAGCGTGGACAGTGAAGAAGCTTCTCTATAATTACAATAGGATCTTGATCAATTGGGTCAATGGGCTGAATAGTGGCAGAGTTTAATGTGAGCTGTTGCATATTGGTAAAACAAACAAGGCAGGAATTACACAGCTCATGACTGGACCCTGGGTAGCATTGTCAAACAGAGACCAAGGAGGTTCATGTACATAGTTGCATCACAGATAGATAAGGTGGTTAAGAAGGCATTTAACACACTTGCCTTCATTGCTCAGACCATTAAGTATAGGAGTTGGGACATCATGTTGAGGTTGTACAGGACATTAGTGAGGCCACTTCTGGACTACTGTGTACAATTCTGGTCGTCCTGTGATAGGAAGGATATTAAATTGGAGCGGGTTCAGAAAAGATTTATCCGGGATGTTGCCAGACTGGAGGGTTTAAGTTATAATAGGCTGGGATTTTTTTTCCCCACTGGAGTGTAGAAGTTAAGGGGTGACCTTCCAGAGGTTTATCAAATCATGTGGGACATAGATAAGGTGAATAGCGAAAGTCTTTTCCCTCGGGTGGGTGATTTCAAAACTAAAGGGCATAATTTTCTAAGGTGAGAAGAGAAAGATTTAAAGGGACCGGAGGCACAGCTTTTTCCAGAGCGTGATTAGTCTGTGGAATGCACTACCAGAAAAAAAGTGGTAAATGCAGTTATACTTACAACATTTAAAAGACATTTGGAAGAGGTACATGAATAGGAAAGGTTAAGGGTTATGAACACAGGCAAGTGGGACAGTTTAGTTTGGGAGACTCGGTCAGCATAGATAAGCTGGACTGAAGGGTCTGTTTCTGTGCTGTCTAACTGTGTTTCTCTCTCTCTCTCTCTCTCTGACCGTCCTCCCACTGCAACTTGGATCACCTGGCCAGGTTCATTCCCCAATACAATGTCCAACTCGGGAAGGGGCTATATTAGACCATCCAAAGAGTGTTTCAAGAATCCTTCCTGAATGCACTGAACACCTCAGCCCCTGACACTAATAGAGTCCCCATTAAATCACCCAAAACAAACACCATGCTGTTCTTACATCTTTCCATGATCTGCCTACATGTATGTTTATCTCCTGATGGCTTGTGCAAGGCCTATAGGATAACCCCAGAGTGACTACACGTTTCTTATTCTGGAGTTCTACTCAGAACAGGAAAGGAACAGCATGGTGCCTAACATGATGCCAAATTAAACTAATTCTTTCCTGCCTACCCTTATTCTATATCCTTCCATTCCTTGCACATTCATGTGCTTATCTAGAAGTCCCGTCAACACCCCCTATCATATCTGCTTTCACCATCACCCTTGGCAGTGCATTCCAGACGCCTACCACACTAAAATAAAATTACCCTTCACATCTCCTTGGAACATTTCCCCTCTCACTTTAAATGCATGTTCCCCAGTTTTAGACATTTGAACTCTGGGAAAAAGATTTTGACTGACAACCCTATCTATGCATCTCAAATTTTATAGACTTCCATCAAGTCTCCCCTCAGCCTCTGCCATTCCAGAGTTTTTTTTCTAGCCATATAGCTCAAACCCTCTAATACAGGCAGCATCCTCGTAGATCTCTTCTGCACGCTCTCCAAAGCCTCCACATCCTTCCTGTAATGTGGCGACCGGAACTTGAATGCAATAATGGCCTTACTAAAGGAGATCTCCAAGATGTCCTCTCTTAGTCCAGCGATGAAATTCTCCTTAATTCCCCACTTTACATCCCTACCTCGCCTGAAATATCTAAAGCCAAGAATATGGAACTGCCCTTCTCTCTACAACATTATAGTTCCATGTATTAATCCAGGCTCTGAGTTCACCTGTCATATCTGTTAAACTCCTTGCATTAAAATAAATACAATTCAGACCAAGAGCATTCATTAATCTGACCCTGCCTGTTGTTCCTAACATCTACCTTCTCCTCAATCACTGCACATGCTGGCCTGCTGTTCTGGTTCTCACCCCTGCCACACTAGTTTAAACCCTAGCACTAGCAAATCTTCCTGCAAGGATATTGGTGCTCCTCACCCATCCTTGTACATGTCTCACCTGCTCTGCAAGAGATGCCAGCGATCTAGAAGATCATCATCTATGATTTTAATCGACATAAGCTGGAAAAATCAGATTGGTAATAAGTGCCTCAATGTGGAGTTATTGAACACTCAAGTCACAGTCTCAGGATATGGGCTCAACCATTTAGAAGAGAGATGACGAAACATCGAGATGGTAAACTTGTGGAATTTGTTACTGCAGATCATGTAGACTGGGTCATTAAGTATAAAAGGATTGCAATAGTAAAGGATTTCAGCCTCTCAAATAAATCAAGGTAGGTATCATAAAAGGTTTGGAGGGAGCATAATTCTTAAAATGGATCCAGGAGAGCTTTTTAAGGCAGTTTGCCAAAGAGCCTACACGCCAGGGCAGTCCTCAATTTAATTTAATTTTAATGAAACTGGGCAAGTGTTTCAACTTTCAACTGGGGAGGCATTTTGCAAACATTGTTCATAACTTTGCTGGATTCAAGATTGTTATAGAAAACAATGAAATTAAATTTATAAACTGAGGGAAGGCCAATTTTAATAGTAACAGATATATTTGGCCAGAGAGGACTAGGAGGAGAAACGTTAGGTAAATCTGTGCCAGAGCAGTGTGATGCATTCAGCAAGGAAGCAACATGTTTCAATAAAGATAAGAAGTTGAGACCAAGCAATCAAGAAATATACATGGTTGTATAAAGCAAAAAGCAGATGCTTACGGCAGGTACTGAGGGCTTAAAACAGCACAAGTCCTCAAGGAGTACAGATTGTGCAGGGGAAAACTCAGGAAATTAGAAGAGCAAAAGGAGACAAGAATGAATTATGGTAGATAAAACTAAAAAAGTCCTTAATTATCTTACAAGTACATGAAGGTTAATTTGGGAAAGAGTAGGGCCTATTACGGATGACAGTGGTAATTTGTGCATGGAGCCAGAGGATGTAGATAGAGTTCTAAATTAATAGCTTGTGCCACCGTTCACAATATATAGAAATCAGGGAGAAGAACTCTGATATACTTAAAGAAATTAAGAGTGGAGGTTCTGAGTGGCATGGGCAGGCTTAAAAGTAAATAAAATCTCCTGGGCCAGATCAAATGTATCCCAAGATACTGAGTGAGACAAGGCAGGAAATGGCAGGGGCACTGAAAATGTTTCAATTCCTCTCTGGCTACAGAAAAAGTGCCAGAGGACTCCCAATGTGGTACTGCTATTCACATAGCAAGGAAGGGGTAAACCTAGAAACTACGTCAGTCTAACTTCAGTAGTGGGGAAACTACTGGAAGCAATTCTGACAGAACTAATCTGCATTTGTAGAAACAAGGATTCACCAAGAACAGTCAGCATAGTATGTTAAGGTGAGGTCATGTCTGACCATCTCGATTGAACTTTTCAAAGAGGTGACCAAGAGTGGAGATGAGGGCAATGCATTCAATGTGGGCTATCGGGACTTCAGGTTTTCGTCAAGGTCCCATATGGGAGACTGATGGCTAAGGCAAGTGTCAATGGGATCCAAGGAAATTTGGTTCATTGGATCAAGAACTGGTTAAGTGGCAAGAAGCAGAAAGTGATGGTAAAGGGGTGTTTTTATGAGTGGAAGCCTGTGTTAAGAGGGGTTCCACAAGGATCAGTGTTGAGCCTTGCTGTTTGTGGTACATTTGAACAATATTTTGGCAACTAGTCAGGAGGATAGTTTTAGATTACAAAATAATTTTGACAAATTGAATTCAATATGGACATGTGAAGCAAGACCCTTGGACAGGTCAACCAAGCCAAGAGAATATATTATGAAGAGTAGATCTCTGGGAATGCCCACTGGTCCTTTAAGGTAAAAGGATAGATGGATGAAATAGTATCACGGAGGCCTGATTTACTGAGTTTTCTTAGTGGAGACATGGAGTTTAAAAGGAGGGAGTCAACGCTGTCATAGTGTACAACATTGGTTAGGCCACATCTAGAGTATTGTGGTTTCCATAACTAGATACATTACAAGAAGGATGTGATTGCTTTAGAAAAAAAGGTGTAAGAGTATATTTATTGGGCTGTTACCTGGGCTAAGAGTTTTAGTTAGGAAGAGGGATTAGATAGACTGGAGTTTTCCTTGGAGTAGAGATGGAAGAGGGGAACATGATTGAAATGTATGAGATTATGAAGGGGATAGACAGGAAGAAACCTTTTCCTTTGCTGGACGGACCAACGGCCAAGGGGCATAGACACAAGGGTCAGGAAGTTTAAAGGGGAATTGGGAAACAGTTTCCTTTCCCCCCCCAGAGGTAGGACTCTGGAACTCATTACCTGTACAGGTGGTAGAGGCAGAAACCCTCAATATGAAGTCAATGTTTAGATGTACATTTGCAATGCCAAGGCATACAAGGTTATGGGACATGTACTGCAAAACGAAATTAGATTAATTAGTGGCCGTTTTTGACCAGCACAGACTCCCAGCCTTGATGACATTATGACTCTATATTCAAGAAGCAGATAGATGAATATTTAACTATTAAAGCCATGGATAGAAAGCAAGAATATCGCAATGAGGTAGAGGTTTAAACTACAATCAGGTTCAGTGGTGGATTAAACCAAAGGACAGAATGACTTCCTCCTGCTGTTTAGTTTCTATGCTTCTGAAACTAAACCATCTAAAAAAAAAACACTAACAGTACCCATCTTAGTTCAGCATTTGCAATTCCCAGTACCTATTTTTTTCTTTTATCTTTCAAAGAATGAAGTATTTACAAGAGATAAATTAGGAAACATACAGCTGAGCTATTAACATATTTCAACTCAACCATTTAATAACAAGATCTCAAATTAACATTCCATCCAAAGTACAGCATTTCCAATAAACATTTTGCTTGATATGTCAGTGAAAGGTCAATCTCTATGTGATTTGACAACACTTGCATCTAGATCAGATCACAATTCAGTCACATTGCTAACCCTAAGCTGATAACATTGGAATTACCTTTTCAGTATTGCTCTTGAGTTGGAGGACATGCTCAGAACTACAAAATAAGTGTCAAACATATTGGTGTTGAATCTTATTTACACTCTTCAGGTCTCTTGAGTGTTTCCATGAACCCAGTCCACAACCTTCTCTTGCACAAGTGACATTCTAGCTATTATAACCTCAACTCATAACTTAGGTCTCAAATCAAAGTGACGTATTCATTTTGTTGGAAGCCACACCAATTTGTCATTATTTGTATAATCAATTTTGCATTCTGAACTGGAAATGATTTGTGGACTTTGATACAGCTTGTAGCAAAAGAAGTAGACTAAAGAAGCTTTGCTTTGTTTGTGAAGGCAGGCATGGGGTCTAGCTGCAGATTAATTTTTGATTGAAGGAGTTCCAACAGACAGTGACCTCAGGAAGAACATTGTCCTTAGACAAGTAACAGAAGTTGGATGTAACAGGTCTGTACCTGGAAAATGGTTCTGGCAAGTCTGGAACAGCTCTATGTTCAAACAGATGGGTCATTGTTGAATGGTAATTCAGGATCTGGGAAGAAGTGATTTGTCTATCTGGGCAGAAGCACAACTAAACTGTTTTCTGAGAAAACAAGCTTTGCTTCAGTCAAGACAGCATGAAGATTTCAAAGTCCCTGCCAAAGCTGCTACATCAGTTTCTGAAAGCCAAGATAGAAGTATTGAAAACAAAAAATAACATGGAAATCACAGTAGGTCCGGTAGTACTTATGGTCAGACAGCAAGCTAACGTTTTGAGTCGAAATGACTTCATCAGAATTCGGATGAAGAGTCACCTAGACTCAAAACATTAGCTTGTTCTCTCCATGGAAGCTGCCTGACCCACTGATTTCCAGCATTTTTTGTTTCGAGTACAGATTCCAGCACCTGCAGTAATTTAGACAATAGACAATAGATAATAGGTCTATTTGCTCCTCCACTGAGTGAGAAGTATTGCTGCCTTTGCCTGAATGAACTGAGCAGGTGACCCCGAACAACATTTCAGAAAATGTAACTAAGGAATCCACAGTTATGCCTGTGCAACAACACATCATGAAAATAATTTAAGTAGTCTGGCCAGTTTTGTTATTTTATTTTATTTACCCTTTTACTATGTTTGTTTGCATGTTCGTCTGTCTTTTGTGTGACAGAGGTCTCAATGAAAAATTCCAGGTCAAAGCAAAGACACTAGTTAGTTTACCTTGTTTAACATCGTTCCGCTTAAAATTAATTTGTATTTCGTAAACATGCAAGTTTTTTGTTTAATATACAAAACCAGTGTCTGGAGTTATTCACAAAGTCTAAGATTAATTATTCAAAAGTATTGTTAGGAATCACTGGAGGTCTTTGAGGATTTAGTTTTACTATATTGCAAATACAATGGTAGAAAGGCTGATTTGCTTTGGCTGCCTGTCTCCAAATCATAATTTGTCTTTTGCTGCATGGTCTTGCAATACCTAGAAGATTTATTCTGACAAGGTTAAGTGTTTTCACAAAAACTAATCAGAAACAAAATTTAAGTGATAGTTCCAATTGCTCAAGTTCAGTTGTTATTTTGCAACTTTAAGTTAAATGTCATTTTAGGACATATTATTATTATTATTATTATTATTATTATTATTATTAATAATAAATCTATTTATAGCTATCACGGCAACATCAATACTTCAAAGTTTGCCAATTAGTGTTTAACCCACATTTGCATACAGTACCTGCCTGTTTCTCAAAATAACGTTTTAAAAAATAGCTTTTCAACAAAAGCTTTATCAGGTTTTCGTTAAATGCATTTACAAGCAGAGATTAAGCTTTTTTTAAAAAAATATATTCCCCTTTACACCATGACACACTAAATTAACTAGAATCACTCCATGAATATCGATGTGCATATGTTAACAATAAAACACGTTCACAAAAATGCGCAAAATAACAATCATGCCTTCCCAACTTAAAAATACCAAAGAATATAAAGGCCTAGCGACAACACTGTCACCAGCATCAACCTTTGCACTGTGCGATTTGGCGACGGTCCCCCGGTCAAGATAGACCGTTAAGTTTCACACAGATCGATACATAAATTGACATGTATATTTGGAGAGGCCGGGTGGGAGAAGGAGCTACCAAAATGCAAGAAACACCGCAAAAATAGCCTGACCGTGGGAGCACTAGGATGGGAACGCAGTTGAAAATAATCGGGATAGAATCAAATCAGAATGAAACTGCGATCTGTGTGGAAACTATAAAGAAGAAAACATGCTGAGAAGTCGGCGTATCTGGAGAATGCACAAAGAAAAACAAAGACAGCGAAGCGTTGTTATTTTAAATGAACCTTCTCTTCGCCGCTCCCCCAACCCTGGCCCCAAAGCAGAAAGCGGATATTGAAACAGGAGGTGCCCACCACCATTTCTGTAGCGATTTCACTCCTGTTCAACAGTCGCCGTTGAAAAACAACACAAATAAACAGAGACGAAGCTGACAGAAGACGGTGCGAGGTGCAGGTGCAGATGCAGTTACTCACTGTGTACTCCCGGACCTGGCTGTGAAAGTTTTGCTCTCTGATTGTCACATCGTCAGAATCCATCCTTCATTTAGATCTAGCATTTATAAGAAGCAGAAAAGGTGGGGGAGAAACAAACATAGGGAGGCGGCAGAAAATAAAGACGACAGCGCAATAAGCAGAAGGAACGAGAGAACAAGCAGCGCTATATTTCAAACAGTGGCGCAACACCATCACCGCCTCTCTCTCCCCCTCATACGTCTCTGTTTCTTCATCAACGAGCGACCGTAGCCAGGCCAGTAACAACGCCTCTCATTGGCTGGAGTTGTTGACGAATAGCCACGCGGGCTCCTTAGATCGCGTCCTCCGATAAGCTAAGAACGGCGTTGTCCTTCCCCCTTCACGCCCAGGTACACGAGTGCGGGGAGGCGGTGCGAATGTCATAACCAAGGGACCGCATGGGATCACGATTGACTTGAGCGTGAACCAATGGGCTGTGAGGTGAGGCGGTGCCCGTGTACGGATGGCACCAATCACAGTGCGATATTGGGAAGGGGGCGGGAGGAGCTGGTTCACCTCCCCCTCCCCCCCAAAACAACGGCGCCGATCGTTTTATTCAAAAATGCACATGGCGGTTGTGGATTGTGCGCTGTTGGCTTTGCTTTTAAATCCCTTCTCGCTCAACTGTTAAAACCGTGCTTTGCTTGTTTTTATGAAGTAAAAAACATTTGTCCATTGCAGTCCAACACTGGTATCTCCCAATCTTTAAAAAAAACCATTTCATCGTGATGATTTGAAGGTTTCATCATGGGTAGTGTTTTTATTTAGTAATTTCTTTTTCACCGGCGGTGGTTCGAGTCCATCATGAAGAGGGATCGGCGGCGTGGCCCCAGGGCTTTGAGCCAGTTTCGTGTGGCCGTGCAGACGTTTGTGGAGAAGGAGGAGGCGGCGGCAGTGTCGCCGGCCGAACACAACCAGGGCCTTCCCCAGGATCTCGGGCTCAGGAGAGGAAAGACTCGCAAGGAGTTGAGGAAGGAGAAGCGGATGCAGAAGAAGAGCAGGATGAGGGATTACTACCTCAGGAAGCACCTGAACGGCAGCCCCGGGCTTGCGAAAGACGTGGAAGGGGGCAGCAACGACGCGAAACCGCTAACGGCCCAAGGGGAGGCGGTCGCGGCCCCCGAGACCGGACCCGGGTCGTTGGAAGGGAGAAAGGCGGTGGCGCCACCAAGACTGGCCATTGGGAAAGCCAGCAGGAGAGCCAAGAGCAAACAAGCCCGGAGAATTGGCTTGCTGGAGGCGAACCAGGAGGAGGACGAGAGGGAGATTAAGCGGCTGGAGAAAGCCCTGGGACTCCACAAGCGCAAAAATGGAACTGGCATCCCGCAGGCCTTCGCCCGGGACGGCCTGGATTACGTCCTCGGGATCATCGAGCCCGGCGCCGCCGCCTTGTCGGGTTTGTACGAGAGTGACGGCGAGGTGGACGCCGTGGAAGAGGAGCTGAAAAGCACGGTGGCTGACTCTGACCCGGGTCGGACTGAGGATCATGAGGAGGACTCGGGAGACGACTCAGACTGCGGCCCGCAGAGTGAGGAGGATCAGCAGAGTGCGATGGAAGTGGAAGCATCTGACGCCGAGGACGATGGCCAAAGTTCTGAGCCAGATCGACTATCGGGAAACGAAGGGGTGAGTACAGCACTAACGTTTATTATCGGGGGAGGTTTGAATGTTGTTTGTGGGAAGGTCCGAGATGATTTAAGTTTGACTTGTTAATCAGTTTGTTTCAGGATTTTCATGACCAACCAACATAGAGTCATAGAGATATACATGATGGAAACAGACCCTTCGGCCCAACCCGTCCATGCCGACCAGACATCCCAACCCAATCTAGTCCAACCTGCCACCACCCGGACCATATCCCTCCAAACCCTTGCTATTCGTATACCCATCCAAATGCCTCAAATGTCTCACTTGTACCAGCCACTGGAGAAAGGCCAATTTTGACGGTATTAGGTAAGAACTTTTGAAAGCTGATTGGAGGCAGATGTTCGCAGGTAAAGGGATGGGTGGAAAGTGGGAAGCCTTCAGAAATGAGATAACAAGAATCCAAAGGAAGTATATTCCTGTTAGGGTGAAAGGGAAGGCTGGTAGGTATAGGGAATGCTGGATGACTAAAGAAATTGAGGGTTTGGTTAAGAAAAAGAAGGAAGCATATGTCAGGTATGGACAGGATAGATCGAGTGAATCCTTAGAAGAGTATAAAGGAAATAGGAGTATACTTAAGAGGGA
>NC_057714.1:101652058-101677138 GCF_004010195.1 Chiloscyllium plagiosum | reverse complement strand
GTTGTCCGCTGTAGTGGTTGGTATATTGGGTCCAGGTCGATGTGTTTGTTGATGGAGTTTGTGGATGAATGCCATGCCTCTAGGAATTCCTTGGCTGTTCTCTGTCTGGCTTGCCCTATGATAGTAGTGTTGTCCCAGTCGAATTCATGTTGCTTGTTGTCTGCGTGTGTGGCTACTAAGGATAGCTGGTCGTGTCGACACGACCAGCTATCCTTAGTAGCCACACAAGCAGACAACAAGCAACATGAATTTTCCTGGGACAACACTACTATCATAGGGCAAGCCAGACAGAGAACAGCCAGGGAATTCCTAGAGGCATGGCATTCATCCACAAACTCCATCAACAAACACATCGACCTGGACCCAATATACCAACCACTACAGCGGACAGCTGAAACTGACAACCGGAAGCGGCAGGGACAGACCACTATAAACACCGGAGGAAACATCAAAGAAGCGCTTCGCAGGAGGCTCCCAAGCACTGATGATGTCGCCTAGCCAGGGGATGAAACATTTGCAACAAAAACTTCCAGCTCGGAGAACAGAACCACAACAACGAGCACCCGAGCTACAAATCTTCGCACAAACTTTGAAGATATAAAAGAGACCTAAGGGGCAACATGTTCACGCAGAGGGTGGTACGTGTATGGAATGAGCTGTCAGAGGATGTGGTGGACGCTGGTACAATTGCAACATTTGAGAGGCATTTGGATGGGTATATGAATAGGAAGGGTTTGGAAGGATATAGGCCGGGTGCTGGCAGGGTGGGACTAGATTGGGTTGGGATTTCTGGTCGGCATGGACAGGTTGGACCAAAGGGTCTGTTTCCATGCTGTACGCCACTATGACATCCCCTAGCAGCTCACTGATGTTACCTCGCCTGGTGACGAAATGTCTGAGAACAAATCTACCAGTTCAGCGAGCAAACTTACAATCTGAAATTAAGCTCCATTTGCCATTCCTCAGCCCACTGGCCCACCTGATCAAGAACTCGCTATATTCTCAGAAAACTTTCTTTTCTCTCCACTATACCATCAATCTTCATGTCATCTGCCAACTTAGTAACCATACCTATTAAATTCTCATCAAAATCACTTTTATAAATGATGAATAACAGTGGACCCAGCACCAATTCCTGCTGCACACCACTGATCATGGGTGTCCAGTTTGAAAAAAACCCTCTGGCTTCTACCTTTAAGCCAATTTTGTATCCATTTGGTTAGCTGTCCTTGGATCCCATGAGATTTGACCTTACTCAACAATCCACCATGCCGTTCCTTGTCAAAGGCCTTGCTAGAGTCCATGTAGACAACAGCAACTGCACTGCCATCCTCTACTTGGTCACCTCTTCAAATGAAGTCAATCAAATTTGTAAGACACAATTTTTCACACACAAAGCCATGCTGACTATCTCAAAATAACTTTTGCTTCTCCAAATGACTGGAGGTCCTGTCTCTTGGAATCCCTTCTTTAAAACTTAACCATCACTGGTCTACAGCTTCCAGGCATTTCGCTGCAGCCTTTCTATAAGGTTAGAAGCTGTGAATTCTGTAGTGAGTCCCTCCCAACACTCCTGATTTGTTCCTTTTGTGAATAGTGGACAGGTACTGAGGATATGAATGAGCTACGTGCCTCAGAAATCTCGCCTCTGGCCTGCTCTTGATGCATAATGATTAGGTGCATGATCAAATTCATGTAAAGGTGCACCCACCCACTGGCCAGGGATACTGACAGTGGAGGATTTTGGCAGTGGTAATGCCATTGAATGTCAAGCGATGACCAAGGAAATGCCAGTGGATGAGATGTCTGGATTTCCAGAAGGTCTTTGATAAGGTGCTACAAAGGAGGCTGCGAAACAAGGTGTGTACCTGTGATGTTGAGGACAAGGTGCTGGCATGGATAGAGGATGGCTGACTGGCAGAAGGCAGCGAATGGAGATGAAGGGGTCATTTTCAGGTTGGCAGCTGGTGACTAACTGAGATCTGCAGGGGTCAGTGTTCGGACCACAACTATTCATATTACACATTAACAATCTGGACAAAGGAACTGAGGGCATTGTTCCTAAGTTTGCAGGTAATGCAAAGATAAGTGGACGGGTAGGTATTGTTGAGGCAGTGGGGAGGCTGCAGAAGCACTTGGGCAGGGTGGCAGAGTGGACAAACAACTGGTAGCTGGAATACAATGTGGGAAAGTTTGAGGTTGTGAATTTTGGTAGAAAGAATTGAGGTACAGATTATTTTCCAAACCAGAACAGGTTTTGGAAATCTGAAGCACAAAGGGATTTTGGGGTGTCAGTTCAGGATTCTTTTAAAGTTACCATGCAGGTTCAGTTGGCTGTTAGGAAGGCAAATGCAATATTAGCATTCATTTCAAGTGGTCTAGAATACTAGAACAGAGATGTACTGCTGAGGCTGTCTCAGGCTCTGGTCAGACTGTGTTTCGAATATTGTGAGCAGTTGTGGGCCCCATATCCAAGGAAGGAGGTGCTGGCGTTGGGGAAGGTTTGCAAGAATGGTAGTTTGTGTCTGTGTCAGTACTGAAGGATGAACAGGGATCTTATTGAAACTTAAAGAATACTGAGTGTCTGGGATAGAGCAGAGATGAAGCAAATGGTTTACAGCATTTTATTTTCTGTTCTTTTTGAATCATTCATGGAATGAGGGCATTGCTGGCTACACCAGCATTTATTGCCCATTCATAATTGCCCAAAAGGCTGTTAAGAGACAACCACATTTCTGTGGGTCTAAAGTCGCCTGTAGGCCAGACAAAGAAGGATAGCAATTTCCTTCCCTGAAGGACATTTCTTTTTCCCGCAATCCACAATAGATTCGTTGTCATCATCAGACTCTGAATTTCAGATTTTTATTGAAGGCAAACTCCATTATCTGCTTTGGCAGGTTCCAACCTGAGTCACTGGATTAACACTAGGCTATTGCCTCCCGTTGCTTGCGGATCCTGCAGCCTTTCGGACTGAATGCCCAGTTCAATAATTTTAGGGCCATGTCCTTTTCCCAAACCCTCTCACATCAGGCCTTGTCATCACATGGGCTGCTATCACAATCGAACTATTGTCATCTACTAATGGTCCCCAATAGCAGCTAATGATTCTTCCAGGCTGACCATTACCTATTTCTTTGTCTGCTCAGCTGTTTTCTCCCCCTCTCTTTCACGTACTCGCTCACTCTGTCTCCTGCGGACTCCATCTCCAACTGTCGTTTATCTCGGTAATCTAGTGAATCTACTTCAGCTCTTTCTTTGTCTTTTAACAAGAAGCTGAGATAATGTTTACTGAACTTGTCCTCATTCATCAATAGATTTGTTTTAAAGGTGTCTGGAACTAGCTCCAGTATTGCTTCTCTCCTCATTGGCCTAGAAATGTAGTGATTAGGAGTTTTTCCCTTGCACGCTTTTTTTTCATCTTCCTTGCCTTTTGCAGATTGTTTGAATCCTGGATGAATTTGAATTTGTTACTGTTGAACAAATGAAAGACCAAGTTGTTCTACAACCGCACTTCCTTTTGGGTGCTCTCTGGCTGATTTCTAAGGTGGAATTGTACTATTCATAATTTTTGACCTATACTTTTTCCAAGCTAAAATTTAAATCAAAACACTGATCCATCAATGCAATATTGCTCATGGGTCCATTTTCTGTTGAAATCTTGTTCAGCCAGTTGCTTCCCAATTTTAGTGTCTTGCTGCCATCCTTGTTGGACTCCTCACTCAAGTTATCTGGAACAATGTCCTGAAAGTCTTATTTCGAAACATCAAAGTTTCCAGTTCAGGAAGTAACCACTCAGCCAATCTTATCTCTGTTGAATTTTTATAAAACCAAACCATATTTAGTCTTGTGCACTGAATAAATGCTGCATTATGCCCTGCTCCAAACATTTCTTCAGTTTCTTTTAAAATTATCATGCAAAGACTTTTGCTGCAATATCAAAAGGCAGATGTTGCCATTGTTGGAAACGTGAACAGGTCAGGCAGCATCTGTAAAATTGGATGTAAATATGTTTCCCCTACATCTTTTCAGTTTGTGACACTTTTAAATGGATGGTGACATTGGCTCTGGTTCCCCAGCCAACTTAAATTATGAACATTCTTTTTTGTTAATTCTATTAAATTGCACCTGGACTTGCCTGCTCCAGTGGAAAAATTGTCCAATTTATTTAAGAGAACACAGGGCCCAGTTTTAATATTGCAGGTGAATGAGCTTGAGCGAGTTAAAATCTCAGCCCATAACTCTGAAATTGTGCCCAATCTGATTGTAAAGGATCGAGAGTGTATTAAAATAACAGGTATGAGATGTCCTCAGGCAGTCCTTAAGTTTTATCTATAAAACTTTCTTAGTCCTGTTGCATTTAAGTTCAAAGCTACTATTGTTATGGACCAGGCCAAGATCCCCTTGAATAAAGTAGCCCAGACCCGTACTTTTCTAGTTGTTTTAAGCAGATGTAGAGTGGATATTCTAGGAGTGATGCAGCTGGCCCAACCACTTAGTTTTAAACAAAACAGAATTTATTTGCAAGATTACTGAATGAAATACAAATGAGAAAACAGAATAGAGAAAACATCACTATTTAAAAATGCAATCGACTATCGCAACTTAATGATGCTGTTCCAAATGTCTGCAACGGTCCCCAAAAACACCCCGTTGGCAAAAATGAAAAAGGTTCTAACAAGAGAGAGATATGTCAGAGAGATTCAGCATAGAACACCTTCCATGTGGCTGTTTCTTTTTGATTCTCAGCTAACAACTGACCAGTAGCCTCAAAAAAACTGACTGTTTGCTAAAAGCAAATCAAACCAACCAGAGAGCAGCTGAGCTGGGCGAGCTGGCCGCTCCCCTTTCATCATACAAGTGTTTGTTTAAAAACTTCTTCAAGTAGATAAACCCAGAGATTTTGGAATCTATGCATTTACAGCCCTTCTGGGGGAAAAGAAAAGGACAACGTAACATGATTAAAGGAGCTTCATCGTTACACCTCTCCCCACCCCCTCCACCCTTTTTGTTGAAAAAAAGAACCATCAATATCCAAAGATGGCTTCATTTTAAAACCCCTTAATCTTACACTGTACACTACAAACACCCATATACATTACATTGACAATAATCACACAAACATGCACTACTACAGTCTGTTTTACCCCTGCTACCGAACACCCTCCATTTCTGATTCAAGTCTTGACAATGTGTTGGCAGTCACGTTTTCTTGTCCGGCCAAATGCACAGTTTTCAAATTAACTGTAACAACAAGTTTCATGTAAATAGTCTGGAATTTTTGTCTTTAAATTTCTCCACAAACTTTAATGGGTTATGATCAGTGTATATAATTGTCTCAGATACATTACTGATAACCTAAACATGGAAATGTTGTAACACCAATACCAAGCTCAAAGTCTCCTTCTCAACTGTCGAATATTTCTGCTGATGAATGTTCAATTTCCTGGAGAAATACCTGATAGGTCTTTCTATTTTTCTCCTCATGTTCCTGTAAGAGAATAATACCGACTTCCACATCACTCGCATCAATAGCCACCTTGAATGGCTCTGCATAATTATTTGTGCCTAACACTGGGGCAGTGGTTAACACAGCTTTCAGGCTGTCAGATTTCCTTCTGACAGCCTAAAGTTCATTGAAACTTCTTGCCTTTCTTTAGTAATTCGGTGAGTGGAGCAGCCAGCTAAACTTTGGTCCGTATTTCCGATAAAATCCACTCAATCCCAAGAATCATAGTCCTGCTCTTTTTGTTGATGGTATGAGAAACTCCCCAATTACCTTTGATTTTGCATTCCATGGGGCCATTTGTCCATGTCCAATAACATGGCCCAGGAAGGTGACTTGGGCTTTGGCAAATTCCCTTTTAACCAGGTTTATTACCAAGCGTGCTTCCCAGAGTTCAAATAATTCTGATAAATGTTGCAAATGTTCCTTCCATGTGTGAGTAACAATCACCAGGTCATCAATAGATACAACACAATTGGATTATTTGGAAATGACCTTCTTGGTTAGTCTCTGAATGTGGCTGGTGCACTTTTCATACTGAACAGCATGAATTTAAACTGATATAATCGATTCAGTGTTCCGAAAGCCAAAATTGTCTTTGCTCTTTCAGAAAAAGATATCTGCCAATATCTTTTTGAGCAAGTCCAACTTAGAAATATAAGTTGCTTGTCCCACCTTTTCAAACTTGGAATCAGATATGCATCCGTCTTCGTCACTGCATTGACTTTGCAATAGTCCACACAGAACCACTGGGTACCAGCTGGTTTTGGCACCATTACTATGGGTGAGCTCCAGTCACTGCAACTCACTTTGTATCATCTTGGAGCATGAGTTCCTTTTCCACCTGTGCCAACTTTAGAGGGTTATGTCTGTTAGGGTATTGCTTAATCAGAACAGCATTTCCTGTATCTACATGCATAATTAGGTTAGTACTTCCCAGCTTATTTCTACATATCTCCCCACGTAATAGTGAAAACTCTTTCAGGTCGTTTTGATTTTCCTCTGGAAGGTAACGCAATAATTTATCCTAATTTTTGAGAACTTCCTCATTGTCCAACTTAATTTGAGGAATGTCCAATTCAGAATCCTCTGAACTTAATTTTTTACTTTGTGGTATAACACAATCTCGTTTTGCTTTTCTTCCCTGTCAAAATACCTTTTCAGCATATTCATATGTCACACCCTGAGATTTCTTTCTGTCTGGAGTCCTTATCAAATAGTTCACCTCACTTGATCTCCTTTAGACATAACAAGGTCCACTAAACCTTGCTTTAAAGGTTCACCTACTACTGTAAGTAGCATGAACACTTTATCTCCAGTAGCAATACTGCAAGTTTTTGATTTCTTGTCTGCTTCCTGTTTCGTTGTATGCTGTGATACTTTTAAATGCTGTCTGCCAACTCCCCCGTTCTATTTAATCATTCCCTAAAATCTGACACATTGTCCAAGTATGTAGATTCTGAATTATGATTTTATCAGTTTCTCCTTCATCAATTTTAACAGTCCTCTCACTTCATACCCAAAAACTAATTCAAGTGGACTGAATTTGGTCAATTCATTTGGTGCATCTCTGATGGTAAAAAGTACAAATGGAATTTCTTTATTCCAATCATCTGGACAGTCTTGACTATAAGCTCTCAACATGGTCTTTTAATGGCTGATGCTACCTTTCCAGAGCTCCCTGTGATTCTGGATGTATGCAGTAGATTTGAATTGTTTTATTCCTCGGCTGTCCATAACTTCCTTGAATAATGTTGATGTGAAGTTTGACCCTTGATCTCACTTTTTCTCTGTAGGTAGTCCATCTCTCGTAAAAAAATTGAGTAACTCCTCTACAATTCTTTGAGCTGTGAAATCGCTGTGTAATGCCTTTGGAAATCTAATGGACACATCCATTATTGTTAACAAATACTGATTCTCACTTTTTGTTTTACGTAAAGGTCCTACACAATCAGTTAAGACTTATGTAAAAGGTTCTACAAATGCAAGAATAGGTATTAAAGGTGCGGGTTTTAGTACAACCTATGGTTTTCCAATTGTTTGACATGTATGACATGTCTGGGAAAATTCAACTACATCCTTGTGAAGTCCAGGCCAATCAAAATGTTTTTGTATTTTAGCTTGGGTTTTTCTTACCCCTAAATAACCACCTGCTGGTAATTCATGTGCTACCTGCAACAAGACTTTTCCATAACCCACTGGCAACATGACTTGATGAATTTTTACCCATTTTTCAGCTGCCTGAGTACATGATGGTCTCCATTTCCTCATTTTTAAGATAGCAGCATTCAGAGATGCCTCTAGACGATTTTTCTGTGTGCGACTTTTGATGCAATTTGTTTAGTTTCTCATGTTTCTGCTGTAGCTCAGTTAATTTCTCTATGCAAAAGATGTCTGCTTTGTCGTCTATTTGCTCCTGTTTTATCAACCATTTAATTCCATTTCAACTTCGTTATCTGTAACCTTTGATCTCTCCTGGTTCAACTGGTGACTTTGTGGTCTTATTACCACACAGTCTGGAAAAATCCCAAGATATGTGTCCTGCAATAGTTCATTCGCCTGAGTTTTCACTGGCTTTTCAAACACAGTAGGCAGCACTCCTACCTGTGAACCAGCTATATCATTAGCATGGACATTGTATTCTGGAGCTAAGGGTTTTTCTAGTACTCCTACCATGACTTCTCCCCTTTTCACTGGACACTCTAACTTCAGTGTACATAATTGAGTGCTCGTCTCACTATGCATTCCCGTTACTAGCACCTTTTCTGGTAGTAGTCCTTTAGAGCTGCATATCTCTCATCTTTCAACATCACAGATTGAGAGGATCCTGTATCTCTTATTTGCTACTCCTGGCCTATGTGAATAAACTTACCTTTATAGGTATATGGCTTAAGAAGATCTGGCACTTCCTCCTTAACCAACCTCCGACCAGCTTGTACATTCTGGTGCAGCCTTTTAGCCGTCTGTGTTTTCTGTTACCACTCCAACAAAATTCACTGGCTTATCCTGTTTTCCTCCATCTGGCTACCCAGTGCTTTTCCTCACCTACCAACACTGTGATTTCATGTGACCTACTTTATTGTAATGAAAACACCAGAGCTTTTTAACTTCTCTTTTTACCTTGTGATAAATTATCCTTATGATCTTCACTGAGATCTACCTTCCCCCTACAACATGAGCAATTCTCTTTCCCCAATTTCTATCCCTCACAGATTGAAACTGAAGTTGGAAACCAAACTTTGATTTATGAGCCAAATCATTTCAGCCAGTTCAGTTGTTAATCTTGCAGTTGTAACTCAGTGCTCTTGCACATGAGTTCGCAGTACCTCAGGAACTGAATTTTTGAACTCCTGTCTAAGGTGCAACTATTTAAGTTCATAGTCCCTCTCTTCCTTTCCTTTTTCTCTTTCTTCTCTCTTTCTCTTTTTGTTCTGTTAAAGTGATTCATTCTTTTTCTGCTTTTAATCATAATTCAAACAGTTTCATTTCTTTTGCCCTTTACTTGGCTTTTGCCTCTAACTCGAGCTACTTCATTTTCAATTGAATTTTAGCCATCTCTGAAGATCCTGATGGTGTTTCCAGCAAATTTAAATGCTGAATTTTTGCTGTAATTGTCTCTCCTTGCCTTATAGAAGGAGGCAGCTCCAACTCTAACTTGACTGTTAATTCCAGCAGCTTGGCCTTATTCACCTTCTCTAAGGCTCCTAAAATGTCGCCTTCCACTCCCAGAAACCTCTTGGTGACTTAAAGAGCAATTGCTACAGCAAGCAATGTTTAAACCAACCAAAACCAACGCCTGGAACAAAAGACACGAACACCTACCACTTGCAGTCTTTGAGTTGAGCAACCCTAATCCTAAAATGGAACTCAAGAACAAATCCCACAAAGAGCCCCCAGTCTGTTTTGGATCAGGCCAGATCCCCTCAAAACATTTCAAGAAAGTAGCCCAAGTCCTAACTTTGCTAGTTGTTTTAAGCACGTGTAAAATGGATATACCATGAATGGTGCAACCAGTCAAACCATGTAGTTTGAAGCAAAACAGAATTTATTTGCAAGGTTACTGAATGAAAAACAAACAGGAAAGAACAGAACATAGGATAACTTAGCTATTGAAAAACCCAATCGACTCTTTCGCACTTAGTGTTCCAAATGCCTGCAACAGTCCCCATAAATACCCGCTTAGATAAAAGGAAAAATCAAACACAGTTTCTTACAGGAGAGAGAGATTCAGCATTGAACATCTCCTTCCATGTAGCTGTTTCTTTTGGATTGGAGTCATAGAGATGTATATCACGGAAACAGACCCTTCAGTCCAACTTGTCGATGCAGATCAGATATCCTAACCCAATCTAGTCCCACCTGCCAGCATCCGGCGCATATCCCTCCAAACTCTTCCTATTCATATACCCATCCTGATGCCTTTTAAATGTTGCAATTGTACCAGCCTCCTCCACTTCCTCTGGCAGCTCATTCCATACACGTACCACCCTCTGCATGAAAAAGTTGCCCCTTAGGTCTCTCATGTATCTTTCCCCTCTCACCCTAAATCTATGCCCTCTAGTTCTGGACTCCCCCACCCCAGGAAAAGACTTTGCCTATTTATCCTATCCATGCCCCTCATAATTTTGTAAACCTCAATAAAGGTCACCCCTCAGCCTCCGACGCTCCAGGGAAAACAGACCTAGCCTATTCAACCTCTCCCTATAGCTGAAATCCTCTAACCCTGGCAACATCCTTGTAAATCTTTACTGAACCCTTTCAAGTTTCACAACATCCTTCTGATATATTCCAACAGTGGCCTAACCAATATCCTGCACAGCTGCAACGTGACCTCCCAACTCCTACACTCAATACTCTGACCAATAAAGGAAAGCGTACCAAATGCTTTCACTATCCTATCTACCTGTGACTCCACTTTCAAGGAGCTATGAATCTGCACTCCAAGGTCTCTTTGTTCAGCAACACTCCCAAGGACCTTACCATTAAGTGTATAGGTCCTGCTAAGATTTGCTTTCCCAAAATGCAGTTCTCAGCTAACAACTGACCAGCAGTCTCAAAAAACCGACTGCTTGCCGAAACCAAACCAGACCAAAGGCTAAGCTGGGAAAACTGGCCACTCCCTTTTATTGTACAAGTGTTTGATTAAAAACCTAAAAGCTTCAAGTAGATAAACCCAGACATTTTGGAATCTTTGCGTTTACGACCCTCTGGGAAAATAAACAAGCACAACCTCACCTTGTTAAAGGAGCAGCGTTGCAACACTGTAACTACTGCAAAGCTTCCGTGGGCGGCACGGTGGCACAGTGGTTAGCATTGCTGCCTCACAGCGCCAGAGACCCAGGTTCAATTCCCGCCTCAGGCGACTGACTGTGTGGAGTTTGCACGTTCTCCCCGTGTCTGCGTGGGTTTCCTCCGGGTGCTCCGGTTTCCTCCCACAGTCCAAAGATGTGCAGGTCAGGTGAATTGGCCATGCTAAATTGCCCGTAGTGTTAGGTAAGGGTAAATGTAGGGGTATGGGTCAGTTGCGCTTCGGCGGGGCGGTGTGGACTTGTTGGGCCGAAGGGCCTGTTTCCACACTCTATGTAATCTAATCTAATCTAATCTAATTTGCAGATGCCTCTCCAGACTGTACTACACTGTGACACCCAATTTGCCCCACTGTTAGTTATTTAATACTTAAAAATCAGTTCTTTTAGTTCAGTGATGCTCTTTGGAGTATTTCTCCTAAGGTTAAGTTGATGTAACACCACGATATTGCTAATGCTTCTGTTTTGCTGTGCAGAAGTTACATAATGCCCAATTGTTGATGATTGTGCCTTTGAAGTTGCTGCTAAATATATGCAATCAGAATAGCAAATTCATATAGATGGTTATGTAATAGTTTTCCGTAATAACCTACTATCTGCAATAGAGTGATGGCCTTTCAATGTGAAATAGATCTCAGAAGACTAGAGTTAGATGAATGCTGAAGATACAATTTTGCATTTGGAGAGAAGTCCTCAACTGTGTTTTTATGCCCCCCTCACCCTCATTCAGAACTCCAGTCCCCTGCCATTTAAATATTTCTTTGCTAAACTGTGATCTCAGTATTAAGTTCATGAAGGGATCTGGAGAACAAGGAAAGCACCTAATATTTAAAATATTCAATATTGCTATATAGATATCTTACTCAACACTTTGAAGCCTTCTACAAAATGCATGCTTTTCTAATGTGGATGTCCTTCAGATATATTCATTGTAGATTTTTTTCCATGTTTTATAATTCAAAAATACTCAAGTTACAGTGTTAGATTTCTCATAACATGTTCCATCTTGCATTAGGAGCGAATATCAAATGAGGGCACTGATTCCAGGAAGTATATTCCCCTGCAGTTGCATGAAAAGGCTGAAACTATTGATGCAAAGAAAAAGGAAGAACTTCTAAGACTCAAGAAGAATATAAAAGGACTTCTTAATAGGTAGGAGTATGGAAACATTCTACTGTTCAACAATGGCTGTTTTTGCAGGCATTATCAGGTGGAGCAGTGTACAGGCATTGGCAAGATAGGCATGTCTAATACTGAGGCTGACTGTGTCACCTAAAAGATCACAGATGTTGGTGAAATTCTGAGAACGGTTTAACTCAAGAAACCGGGTTCAATCAAGTTTTGGAAATCACTTGAGCATGCTCATCAAGCCATGCATGTGCAGTTCGCTGTCGGTTGCCATCTTGAAAGAAGGCTTGCATTTAGAACACACTCCAACTCAAATTGAGTTGCCATTGATTTTAGGAAACCTTGTTTCATTTAAACTTTGCAGAATAATAAGTGTTCCTTGTTTTTATAAACCAGGGCCTTGGAACCAAATTATTAACCTAACAATCCAACACTGCTTTCCTGTTCTAACATTTCTAATCAACTTGAAATATGTAACAACACGCCTCTGGAGCAGGTGGGACTTAAACCTGGGTCTCCTAGCTCAGATGTGGGAACACTGTCACTGTGCTATAAGAGCCCTTCCTATTCCAACAGATATCTCGTGGTGTAAATTATTTCAGCATTTTCTGGTTTTCCTTGAGATTAACTGTGATATTGTAAAATTTGAGCTTTGCTGAAATGTGAGCCAAATGTTGGAAAATTTAAAATCGAAATGATTCACAAATACACTGCTGTGTTTCTGTCATTTTCGGTATCATTGTGATTAAAAATGGGCAATTTGGAAGAATATCAGATGATTGCAATGTGACTAGTCCAGTGATCCCATTTTTATTGTGTTGTGCAAACCAGGGCCAAGTGAATCTCACCTTTTTCTATTCAGTTCAATTTGTGATCTTTTAATTGAGATTTGTGATGCAAAAGAATTCATTATTTATGACTGAATGCATGAAAGGTCTGACAGATAATTGGTGATTTATTTAAAACCGCTTTTACTCAGACCTGCAAATAATGGTAGTAATTGAATTTGGAGATTAAAATGGGAACAAAACTTCTGTATGTTCATATTTCCTTGTGCACGAAGCAAAGCAGATGTTCCACTTAATAGGCAAACTCTATCCACATGATTCTTCAGGATATGAACTTCCTTTCGGTTCAAGAAGTTCAAATGCTAGTCACTGGGATGCAAGGCTTGGCAGAAGCACAGAAAATTAGAACTGCTTTTTTATTCAAAAAGTATTTAATGATGTTAGAGATGCTTCAGACCAGTTTTAGTGAACCTTCAAGTGTACTTTTTGGTTGCTTGCAACAGAAACAGGACTGAATCATTGGGGTCTGAGTGATATGGGAGATGGTAAAATTTTTGGCGTGATCAGACTAGATCCAGGGAGGTTGATCCCAACGTCTGGAGGATCCCACTTCATGGCACATCTGTGATCTATTTACAGGACATTTCTGCACTGTCAATGATCACTGAAATGCTACTGTCTTTCCAGGCTCTTTGCTTGCTGTCATAGCACTCGTTCATTTTTACTCTGTACCTGAATGTTCACAGCACCCCTGCCTTGCCTTGGCTTGACTTCGTGCTCTTTGTCCCTTTTGCCAGAGATAACAGGCTCATTTTACTATTGTTTTGCCTTGCCATTTAACACAGACACAAAGGCACAAAACTTATCATGGTTGTCAGCAGGCCTCTGTCAAGTCAAGGGAATAGCCTTTTGTCAGTGAATCCCAGTGCAGTAAGTCAAAGGCAGCCTTTGATGTGGGAAGGGACTTGAATATGGTATGATTGGACATGATTGGTCAGCCATTTGGAGCAGTTAGTCAGGTTACTCTTAATCCTTGTGCAGAAGAGCTGAATATCGAACAGTCTATTATCCATCTTCAGTCTTGTTAACCTATTGTGGTCTGTTTCTCTTGTGAAATGAGAGGGCCATGTATGAAGGCACAAGGAGGCCATTTAACACCATTGTTTCTTCATTAAAGGTATAGTGCTTAATCCCACACCCATAGGTTTTTTTTTATTCACAACTCCAATACCCTCTTCATCCTCTCTGACTTCTTTCAAGATTAGTTTTGAAATTGGCTTTTATCCACTGAGCGTTCCTTGTACAATGTTAAACTGAAACAAGAGTTAAAATATCTCAAATTATTTTAAATCTATAATCATTAATTTAATAGTGGAGGATCATTTTTCTCACTCTACTATGTCAAAATGTCCCATCATCTTGCAAATCTCTATTTCATCAACATGTAACCTTCACTATTCCAAGGAGGACAGTCCTCATGTCTAAAAGATCCAGCAAGCAAGGGGAGCAACAGTTGTCCCCAGGTCAAGATTGTTTGTCCACTTGGACCTTGCACTATCATCCTTTATTTCTTGACTCTCCCACAAAGCTTTCCTAACCTTTGTACTTCCTGATAAAAACCAAAATAATCCTGGATGCAGAAATCAGAAACAAAAACAGAAATTGTTGGAAACATTCAGCAGGTCTGGCAGTATCTGTGGAGAGAAATCAGAGTTAACATGTTGGGTCCAGTGATCCTTTCTCACAACTCAAGGATCTGAGGAAGGGTCACTGGATGCGACACATTAACTCTGATTTCACCCTACCGTTTCTGCCAGACCTACTGAGCTTTTCTAGATATTTGTTTTTGTGTACTTCATGATAACTTGGTAAATGTCTAACCAATATCAATTGATCTGTAATACTAATTCCATTACTTTCTTCACAGCTGCTGCCTGATCTGCCAAGTGTTTCCACAGATTTTTGTTTTTTATTTCTGGAATCCACAGTATTTTGCTTTTGGTTTGCCATGTAATAAATTATCTTGCCACTTTGTAATGTTGATGTCCTGCATTGTGAGCCTTAACCCTGAATCTGGTTGCTTCATTTAAAAAGATAAGACGAACGGTATGCCTCCTAGTATTATTTAAAAATAAAGTGAAGTATCTAGTATATAACGTATAAATTGTTTGTACAGCGTGTGGTTGAAACCACAAGAAAAATCTGCATTATTTTGACAATTTGGAATGAATAATGCTAATATTTTTGGGTCTTCATTCATTCAATTATGAATTTAAGTTAAGCCCTTTTTTGTGGTTTTAGGTTGAGTGAACCTAATATGGCCTCTATTAGTAGTCAGCTTGAAGAGTTGTATATGAAAAACAGCAGAAAAGATATGAATGATGAGCTAACGGATGTCACCCTTGCGGCCTGTGTCACTCCAGCCTTGATGCCTAACAGATTGATGATGGAACATGTACTGTTAATCAGTATTCTTCATCACAATGTTGGAATTGAGGTAACGCTACTATTCAAATTGCTTATCAAAACTGTCCTATAAGCTAGATACTTTTAAGTTTGTAATATTTATGTTGCTGGCAATTTTAAAACTTTGGTTGTAAGGCTGACTATAAAACTGCAGAACTGCATGTTTGAGACCAGAGGATCATAATTGGTAAAGGTGCTAGAAATCTGAAATAGAAACAAAATGTTGCTGAGTAGTTCGAGTGCTTTCTGCGTAAATATCATTTTGGTTACAAATTAAGAGATGCTAACTGGAACTCAATTTTTTTTTGTTTTAGCATTAAAGAAAACGAAGCAGCTACAATTTGAAGTTATTTTGTTCACTGAATAAGACTCAGCATTACTGATGAAATCTAAGCATTAGTGAACCAGATAATATTAATGTTTCTGAATAAATAAAGACATAACTATGATATTTATTAATTTTGTCCCCAAGCACCTTGTGCTCAAAAAATATTTGAGAGTTCAGGCCAACCACAGAATTTTGGGCTGTAAAGTATCTTTTTATTTTTCAGTATTTTGATTGTGGTCTGAAATGGATAAAGCAAAGTTTTAGAAGCTAAGCGTTGTTGAAGGTAGCTGTACATATAAATGAAAGTTACCAAACACTCATTGTAAATCCTATATACACAGTTGTTTGTGCAGCCAGGGGGCTGTGTACAAATGGGCCTACGGCTGACCCACAAATAGCTGATTGTCTTTTGGAGCAGTGATCAATTGTCAATGATAAAGGCTTTCGGGTCTTTGATAACTGACTTGCAGGCTGAACGGTTCAAGAATATGAATGTTCTTGGGTGGGGTGGAGGGGAGAAGCTGTTGGATCTTTGGCAGGGAAGGACCTGCTTTTTTTTATCTCTGCAGTAAAAAGTATCTCAAGCCTGAAAGCATCCTGCTTATTTTCCCCTTTGGTGTAAGCTCTGATTTTTGGTAAGTTAGAGACCTTTACAAATGTGAACTAATCACACTGCCTTATGCAAACAAATGAAAGTACCTAGGGAAGGAAGATCAGGAAATAAACTTTCCACATCAGCACAAGAATCATCACAGCAAATCCTGTGGACAGAGACCATTGAAGTGCCTTCACAATCTTTCCCTGTGCCTACAACCCCTCTATTTTTGTTGTTGTTTTTATCTGAGTGTAGAGGGGGAGTTTATTTGGGCGGGCCGGGGTAAATAAAGTTGTTCTTCATTTTTTACTTTGGAGAGAATGTATTTATTCATAATAAGTAGTCGTTCTTGTTAAGTACAGTCACCCGGTTTTGTCAATCTGGTGTCTAAAAGATCCATAAATTGGGGAATTCTGCATGCATTGTAAAACTTAGCTTTTGTGACAACTCTGGGAATAGTGCCACTTGTTTTTTTTAAGCTACCCCAGTGAGGTACAACAACAATGATCAAAACTCTTCTGTTTGTATCCTTGTCACCAAGCGCCAATGTTAGAATTTTCTCAGAAATGGTTCTTCCTTTTTACAGTTATAATGTTGCCTCTGCCAAGAACGTATAATGGTTGCACTCATGGTCTCAGCTTATAAGTGCCATTTGGGGAACTGCAAGCCTCTGTGGAATTGTACTTGGGCAGAGTTAGCATATGAGTGTGATTAGAGGACAGAATTAGGAAGTCACAAACAGCATCGTAAAAATATTAATGTGGATGAGCTGAACAGCGTCACCTGTTCTGTGCTGTACTTTCTATATGTGTTCTGAGAACCAGCTAAGGTAGAATGTTCTGTAGATTTAATCTATTTGTCAATTCCATGATTGCAAGAAAATAAACCAAAGCTTATTGAAATTTGTTTCCAATCGAATAAGATGCAATGCATTTTGCGTGTTTTGAAGTTTTATTAATGGGATGTGGATAACCTTGGGAGTTGCAAGATTGAGTTGAATCTCGTTCCAGATTTTGGAGCCAAATAACTAGGCTCCACTGCTTAGTGGAGTGAATCCACCAAGGCATTCTTGAAGAAAATCAGATTTCCTATGGTGTGCTGGGCAGCAGTCATCACTCAACCCACTTCTAAAATTAATTATAATGCTGTACATGGGAGCTGACTATGAAAATTTGTACTTCATACTATCACAACAGTACCTACAATAGGTTGTAAACTGCTTTGGGTTGTCGTGAAGTAAGGGAAAATGTTCAATAGTTTTAAGTTTTGTTTGTGACAGAGGAATTTTACTAGTTCCAATGCTTTATATTTGCTCAGTGTGTTAAGTTTAATCAATATGCCTTGTGTTTTACAGGTTGGAGCCCATGTTTTGGAGGCAGCAGTGAAACAATTTGATGAACATTGGAGAAAAGTCAGCGAAACCAAAGAATGTGATAATCTTATCAATTTGATTGCACACTTCTATAACTTCCATGTGATAAACTCTGTGTTAGTGTTTGATATTCTTAAAAAACTCACAAGCAACTTCAAAGAAAAGGACATTGAGCTTATCCTTCTTTTATTGAAAGAAGTGGGATTTACCCTTCGGAAGGATGATGCAGTGGCATTGAGGGATTTGATTCTGGCAGTTCAAAGCAAAGCTAGCAGTGTTGGTAAACAATTCCAAGATCAAACAAGGGTAAGACAGATTTCATGATTTAAGGAAACTCTCAAACACGGGCATGAATTAAAAGTTATGTATTAGTGTTACAATGCACAAGACAGTAATCGTAGGGGACTTCAATGTGCCGGTGAACTGGGAAAATCAGACTGTTAGCAGATCTCAAGAAAAAAGAATTGGTGTAACGTATACAATATTGTTTTGTTTTGGAGCAGCTTGAGGTAGAGTCCACTAGGAACAGGTGGTTCTGAATTTGGTCATGTATAATGAGAAAGACTTGATTAGAGATGTTAAGGTGAAGGAAGCCCGAGGTGGTAGTAACCGTAATAATGGAGAAGGACCTTTTATATGCGTTTGGAATGGGAAAATCAGATTGGCAGTGAATCTCAAGGAACGGAATTCGGGGAATGTCTATGAGATGAATTTCTGGAGCAGGTTGTGGTAAAGCTCATGAGAGAACAGGAAATTCGGGATTTGGTGATGTACAATGAGGCAGACGTGATTAAGGAACTGCTAAAGGAATCCCTTGGGGCAGCAACCACATTATGATAGAATTCAGCCTGCAGTTTGAGAGTGAGAAGGTGGAATCAGATGTAACGGTATTACAATTGAGTAAGGTTAACTTCAAAGACACAAGGGAGGGGTTGGCCAGAGTTGGTTGGAAGGGGAGCCTGGCAGGAAAGTTAGTGAAGCAGTAACAACAGACGTTTTTGGGGGTGATTTGGGAAATTCATCAGAAATTCATTTCAAGGAAGAAGAGAGACATACCTGTACTAAAGGGAGGCTGAGGCAACCATGACTGAACAGGGAAATCAGAGAGAGCAGAAAACGAAAGGAAAAAGGATAGTAGGAAATCTTTTTAAAAGCTAGCAGAGAATGATTAAAAAGGCATTAAAGGGGAGGGAGGGCAAGAAGCTGAAATGAGAATAAGCCAGCTTGTAATAATGAAGATTACAAGAGATTTTTTTTAAGGCATCTAAAAAGTGAGAGGCAAGAGTGATCTTTGGACTGCTGAAAGGTTAGGCTGGAACAAAGAAATGGCAGAGGAACTGAATAGGTATTTTGCATCAGTTTTCACAGTGGAAGCACACTAGATCTTCGAGAGTCAAAGGACAAAGGTGAGTGGAGTGGCCATCACTAAGAAGGTGCAAGGGAAACTCATAGGTCTGATGGTGAAAAAAATTCACCCGGAGCAAATGGACTACATCCCAGAGTTCTGAAAGAGATAACTGAGGAGATTGTAGAGGCACTCACAGTGATCTTTCAGGATTCAGTGGAATAAGGGAGGGCCCCAAAGGACTGGAAAATGGATAAGGTGACACCTTCTTTTAAAAAAGAAAAACCCAACTAGCTACTAATCTATCCTACAAACAACCAAAACATAAAATAGGATATCATACATTTTTAACAACAAAATAATTAAATAACTAGATGCATGCTCAAAATAGATTTACATCAAGTCATAATAAAACCCGTATTTATATGGGATTCCTTCTCCTGGGGGTCCCCGAACCAGCCAGAACCATCACCACAGCCAGACAAAAGCCCTGGATAGTATGGCCGAGATATCTGTGATATAGTTTAAAAAGGGCTGCCATGTTTTATAGAATAATTCCGTTTTTTGGTGCACCATATTTGTAAGGAAGTTAAGGGGGATATATTCCATGATTAACCTGTGCCAGTTCGCAAGTCCTGGAGGGCCTTCAGCTACCCAGTTCGCTAAAATATTTTTCGTTGCACAAAACGAAACAATGGTAAATAATTTCCTCTCGTGCATGTCCAGGGAGGGAAAATGTGAAGAACCCAAAAGCAGGGACACTGGATCCAATCTAATCTCCATACCCAAGATCCCTGTCAAGGCATTCGCTACTCTATCCCAATACCATGTTATGGCCTGTCCATAGAAGTTGGCATTCTCACGCATTGTCTATTTTGAATTTAGGACATATTGGGGTTGCTCCTGCTTTGAATTTTGCAAATCGTTCAGGTGCCGTATGAGCCCTGTGGATTATCTTTGTTTATAATAGAACTCAGGTTATTCAATTAGAGATCTTTCTGGCATTTTCCCAGATGTTCTCCCACATTTCTGATGAGACTTCCAACCTTAATTCTTGATTCCAGGTTTTAAATCGTTCCATGTCATTAGATACTTTATTATATAAGGAGTGATAAAGAGTACTAACTGAGGGGGGCCCTATCGGCCATAGCATTCCCCTTTCCCTCTCCGATTTGTAGGGGTAAATTACCAGTGTGGTGTCTTTTGTATGTCGTCTCGTATTCAGAAATACTGAAAAAGGTCCTTGTTAGGCAATCCAAACTTCTGGTGCAGCTGCTCAAAGGACATCATAACCTCCCCATCGAACAGATCTCCCAAGTAGAGATACCTCTGGACTTCCACGTTTTATATGTAGCATCTGTCACCCCGATTGAAATTCCAATGCTCCCACTATAGGAGTATAAGGGGAGGTTTTTTTGCACATTACCCTCACCTTGTTGCATTATCCTCCAGGCTTTAATTGTATTTAATACAATAAGGTTTTTACAATAGTCCATAGTACCTCTCATCTTGTCCATAAATAAAAGATTGATGAGGGGACATTTTGCTTGGGAGGTCTCAATATCTAGTCAGATTGGGTCTCTTGTGACACGCAATCAATCAGCTACATAGGACAATAAGGAGCTCACTTGATACCTCCTAAAATCTGGAAAGTCAAATCCTCCCCTTACTTGTGGAAGCTGCAGCTTTTCTAATTTAATAAGGGGCCGTCTATGGTTCCAGATAAAAGAGCCAAGCCAGCCGTAAAGCTTACGCAACACCTGTCTAGGTAGCATCAGGGGAGCATTCTCATAGGATATAAAAGACGAGGTAGGATATTCATCTTAACTAGGGCTACTCTGCCTAAACAGAATGTTGGAAGATCTCCCCAGCGTTGAAGGTCCTGTCTTATTTTCTCTAAGTGCACAAAATTAGCTTTATACAGCTGTGCAAATACTGGGGTGATAAAAATACCTAAGTACAAAAATCCTTCTGGTGATCAGCGAAAGGGAAAAAAAGATCCGTCCGGTAAATTAGATACAATGGCAAGACCTCCCAATGGCACAGCCTCAGATTTCATAAAATTAATTTTATAGCCTGAAAATATACCAAATAAGCTGATCACTTGGATTGGCGGGGCACGGACATTGAAGGATCACATAAGAAGAGGAGGACATCGTCCGTATATAGAATGATTTTATGTTTGCCTGATCCAACCCTCGGAGCTGTTATGTTCGGGTCAGTTCGTATAGCTTCCTCCAGTTGTTCATTCACTAGCATGAGTAATAATAGTGAGAGAGGACATCCCTGATGACATCCCCTGGCAAAACTAAAGCTATCCAAACTTAGACAATTAGTGATCACCACTGAAACCCATATACTAAATACCTCTCCGATACCAAACCTTTCCAGTGTATAAAAAAGATATGGCCATTCTACCCAATCAAATGCCTTCACTGCGGCCAAGGAGACAACTAACCCCGGTAGTCTTCTCTGTTGACAGGCTTGTACCATGTTTAAGACCCTTCTAATATTATTAGTTGACCTGCGGCCCTTTATAAACCCCATCTGGGCCTCTTTTATGATGTGTGGTAATCTTAATGCTAACATTTTAGAAAGAATTTTGAAATCCACATTTAGTAAGGATATAGGTCTATATGATGAGCAATCTTTGGGGCCTTTCCCTTTTTAAGAATAAGCAAGATATTTGCTTCTCTCAACGAAGGTGGGAGGCAGCCCTGAATATGTGAATAATTCTACATACCTTGGGGGCGAAGGCATCTCCATACATCCACTAGCTCAAGCTCCTTATTCAGATCCGCCAATTGTCTAGATCGCTCAGATATACCTGTAGTGCTCTTAGCTATCCTATCTGTCTCTGGGTCCATAATGAGTGGCCCGGCCAGTTCCCCTATAAATTCTTTATAGAACTCAACCTGGAATCCGTCTGGTCCAGGCACTTTGCCACTCTGAAGCTGCCTAACCGCGTCGAATACTTCCTGGGTTGTCAGGGGGGCATTCAAGATCGACACCTGCTCAGAGGTTAAGCCTGGAAGGGTCAAATTTTTTAATCTTCAGTTCTATCCTCTCAGTCCTGGAATTTATACAGTTCAGAGTAGAACTTTCTAAAGGCTGTATTGATCTTTTTACGATCACAAGTCAGGGTACCAGCACTTTCTCTATTGTACGTAATGGCTCGAGGAGCCTTTTTCTTTCTAAGCAAGGTCTGCTCGGTATCTGCCAGGCTTATCGCCAGATTAATATAACCACTGCTTTGCGAATAATACTTCCCTCTTTGCTGTTTGAGTAAGTGTGGTATTTAAGGCTGACCTAAGGGCTGTGATCCTTTGTAGCTTAGTAATGGAAGACCTGTCAAGATATGCTGCCTTGAAGTGAGCCTTGAGCAGGCACTGTTGTTCTCCCTTTTGTTTTTTCCGGGTCACAGAATATGAGATGATCAAGCCTCGCGCATAAGCCTTAGTGGTCTCCCACATCATTGAAGGGTTACTGGCCGTACCTGAGTTAATTTCCCAGAAGGTTTTGAATTCCTGCAAAAAATACTTTATAAATTTGCTATCCTTCAATAAGAAGGGATCCATATGCCCATGTCGGGGGCCTATCCCATCGTCCCTAATCTTGATTTCTATATATACTGAGGCATGATCAGAAATAGCTATGTTGTCTACTTTACAAGACAGTATGGAATTCAATGGGGCAAAGAACAGATCAATTCTGGATTAGAGTAGAAAGTAAAGTCTCTACCTTGGAGGTGAAGGCACCTCCATACATCCACTAGCTCAAGCTCCTTATTCAGATCTGCCAATTGTTTAGATCTCTCAAATATACCTGTAGTGCTCTTAGCTATCCTATCTGTCTCTGGGTCCATAATACAGTTAAAACCTCCTCCTATCATTGTATGGCGGACTCCAAAAGCCATCAACTTAGAGAATACTTCAGCTACAAATTTAAAGTGGTGTGCCGGGGAGCAATGAAGATTCAAAATTCCATATTCCTCTCCATGTGTTAGGTTTTGATCAATATATACCGTCTATATATTGTTTGATTCTCAGCTTAAACACAGAACAAATGCCTCCTAGTTTGCCCCCATCCTAGGGAAAAGATCCTTGTCATTCACCTTATCTGTGCTACTTATAATTTTATAAACTTCGATAAGGTCACCCCTCAACCTCCTAGTCTTTCTAGTCTTATTTTTATCCCTCAAATCCTCCATTCCCAGCAACATCCTGGTAAAGCTTTTCTCATGATTGAATGCAGGAAATAAAACAATGAAGTTGCTGGAAAATCTTGTCAGATATGGCACCATCTGTGGAGAGAAAGCAAACTTAATGTTCCAAAAGAAGAATAAAACAATATATATGACTGTCAGAATGATCTCCAAACAGTGAAACATTTCTTCAACCCATGTTCTTATACTGTCTATTTCAAAGACTCTCATCCGGAGAATTGCATATGTCTAAAAATATGCAGATTACTAACTAAACTAATAAGAGTTTAGTTAGAAACAGAATTAAGGCTTCAAATCCAGAATGACTTTTTGAACATTATTTGATAAATTTCCTTCATCCTGGGAATCTGTTACATGAATCACCTCTGCATTACTTCTCATGCAATTATATTCTTCCTAAAGTAACGAGACTAAGCTACTGTACACCATATTCCAGATGCGCTTCTATCATCATCCTGTATAACTGTAGCAAAACATCCCTACTTGGATAGTCCATTATTCTTGCATAAATGACAATTTTCCATTTACCTCCCTAATTGCTTGCAGTGCTTTTATACTAACTTGTTGTGACCCGTACACCAGGACGCACAGATACAGCTGTATTCTGAAATCTCTCCATTTAAACAATGTGCTGCTTTGCTATTCTTTCTGCCAAATTGAATAACCTCTCATATTCCCACATTTGTACAGCACTTGCTAAAATTTTGCCTGGTCAGTTAACCTATTTGTATCCCTTTGTGATATCCGTATGTCATTTTCACAATTTTCTCTCCTACCTAACGGTGTAATCACCAAATTTAGCGAGTAAACGTTCAATCCCCTCATCCATATAATTGATTTTGATCTTAAATAATTGAGGTCCCAACTTTGATCCCTGTAGGACTCAATTAATTACATCCTGGCAACTTGATAATGACCCATTTAGTCTTTCTCTGTGTCTCCCGCTAGCCAATGTTACCCTGTTCATTTGTAAACACCTCTCTCCCCCCAAAAAAAGCACTATGTGCTCTTATTTTGTGTATTAACCTGACAACTTTGGAATTCCAAGTACGCAATATGTATGTGTTCTCCTTTAGCCAGGTGCTTTGATCATCTGATTGGACTGCCTATGGAGACAACTTTGGCTCCAAACTCCTCTAATTTTTAGAGCAAATTTGTTTAACGCTGGTGAGAAGATCAATTGAGACTGAAGTAATGATCTTCATATTCTGTTGGTGAATGTTAATTTTGTTAAATGGACTAAAACAGCCCAGTGGATTCCTATGTATCGACTGATTACAGTGCAACTCTCCTTTCCTCTTACAGATCCGTTTTATGCTGGAAACAATGCTGGCATTGAAGAATAATGATATGCGAAAAATTCCAGGCTATGATCCCGAACCTGTAGAAAGGCTTCGGAAACTGCAAAGGAGTCTGGTATGTAGTCATGTAATTAAGTATCTGTCTTTATAAATGCAGCATATTAAATTTGTGATATGTACTTGATTAATCGATGTCTGCTGCAAGTTTCATCTAACTTGGACTTTTATAAAAGTGCAGTGAATCATAGGCAGTATGCACATGCAACACCACTCCACTCATATCATTCAAAGGAGTGATATTAGAATTAAGAGATGGAAATGTGTTGCTGGAGAAGCGCAGCAGGTCAGGCAGCATCTAGGGAACAGGAGAATCGACGTTTCGGGCATTAGCCCTTCTTCAGGAATGAGGAAAGTTTGTCCAGCAGGCTAAGATAAAAGATAGGGAGGAGGGACTTGGAGGAGGGGCGTCGGAAATGTGATAGGTGGAAAAAGGTCAAGGTGAGGGTGATAGGACAGACCTGGAGTACTGTGTGCAGATTTAGTTTCCTTAATTAAGAAAGGATGTACTGGCACTGGAGGGGGTGCAGAGGAGGTTCACTAGGTTGATTCCGGAGTTGAGGGGATTGGCTTATGAGGAGAGGCTGAGTAGACTGGGATTATAGTCATTGGAATTCAGAAGAATGAGGGGGGCGGATCTTGTATAAACATATAAAATTATGAAGG
>NC_057714.1:101641679-101651947 GCF_004010195.1 Chiloscyllium plagiosum | reverse complement strand
CGGGGGAGTCACGGAGGGAGTGGTCTTTACGGGGTGCTGGTAGGGGAGGGGAGGGAAATATATCCTTGGTGGTGGGGTCCGTTTGGAGGTGGCGGAAATGACGGCGGATGATGCACTGTACATGGAGGTTAGTGGGGTGGTAGGTGAGGACCACTGGGGTTCTGTCCTGGTGGCGGTTGGAGGGGCGGGGTTCAAGGGCAGAGGATCGGGAAGTGGAAGAGATGCGGTGGAAGGCATCGTCGATCACGTCAGGGAGGAAATTGCGGTCCTTGAAGAAGGAGGCCGTCTGGGATGTGCGTTTTTGAAACTGGTCCTCCTGGGAGCAGATGCGGCGGAGTCGAAGGAATTGGCTCCTGGGAGCAGATGCGGCGGAGTCGAAGGAATTGGCTCCTGGGAGCAGATGCTACACCACATCAAGTAGGCTAGAGTCACTATTTGAAGCTCCTGTCCAAACTACTCCCTACTGCCTATCTGTGGTCTCACAATATCCGGTTGAACCATAATGTTCAGAATCTCAGCATCATGTCGGACTGTCAGCTGAGCTTACAACGTAATATCCGTTCCATAACAAAGACAATTCACTTTTATTTTTGTCAGCACTCACCTTTGCCTCTCCCTCAACTGTCTACAAGTATATCCTACTTCCTGAAGAAGGGCTTATGCCCGAAACGTCGATTCTCCTGTTCCCTGGATGCTGCCTGACCTGCTGCGCTTTTCCAGCAACACATTTTCAGCTCTGATCTCCAGCATCTGCAGACCTCACTTTCTCCTCAAAGATATCCTACTAAAAGCCTCATTCATTGTTTTGAGACCACTTGACTCAAAGAAGTCATTGCTTTTCCGGCTATTTTCTACCATACATGAAACTTTAGTTTTGTTTCGTTCATGGGACTTGAGTATCACTAGCTATGCCAACATTGATTGCTGATACTAGTTGCTTTGAAGAAGGTTATAGTGAGCTTTTACTTGTAGCAGTTGCAGGCCTTTCACTGTTAAGACACCCACTGTGCTGCTCAGAAGAGAGTTCCAAGATTTTGGCTTGCAACAGTGAAGTAATGACGGTATGATTCCAAGATGGATGGTGTGTGCCATTTAAATGGAACTTGCAGGTAACTGTTTCTCTGCCTCTGCTGTCCTTGTTCCCCCAGCTGGTAGAGCTTGCCAATTTGGAATTGCAGGCAAAGGAGTCATGGTAATTTGCTGCGATAAACCCTGTAGATCTATAGTAACCAACACAAAGGTCACTATCGACTGGTTTACTGCAGAGTCCTACATTGGACCTCATCCCACCCACGTTCCCTTGCTATGTGGGTGTGTCTGACAGACCCCCACCCCCTAATTCTTGTTTATCATGCTGTTGCGTGACTTGCACTCCTGAAAGCTGTAAGAGTAATGAAAGATATATATGCTTTTGATGGGCTTTGTAAGCTTGTTGCATCATAATTGTTTGATCCAGAAGAACTATCACTAGAGGTTGAAATAAGTTTTCTGAACAGGAACAATTCAGCCAGTCCTTCCTCACTGTCATGGGGCAATGGTTAGATTCTATTGTAAGAGATGATCATTGCCTGGCACTTGTGTGATGCAAATGTTACTTGCCACTCATCAGCCCAACTCTGGATAATGTCCAGGATTTTCTGCATATGGACATGGACTGCTTCTGTATTTAAGGAGTCATGAATGATGCTGGATCTCTGGACAACTAATCTACGGTCATTACTACAATGTTATTGCCTTACTTCAAGTTCATCCAAAACCCTGCCTCTGGTATTCTACCTCACTCCCATCATATTTGTGCTAAATGACCTCTATTAGCTCATGTTCACCAACTCTCATTTTAAAGATCTCATCGTTGCATTCAAATCCTTCCTTTCTCTCACATTCCACCCTTTCTTGACTTTCCCAGCACTGCAATCTTCCAAGAATGTTGTATTCCTCCCACTCTGATTGCGTGCATCCCACTGTTGTGAAAAGTAGGATTGTGAAAAACCATTATGTGAAGGGTGGTGCTGGGGCCAATCTTTGCATTATTTTTACAGAGTTTACCATTGGAACTATACATTAGTCAGTCACTTTACACTTGCAATTAGTGTCTCCATAGATATCTAAAAGAAAATAAATTGGACAAGTTATGACACATGTCCAAGGCAGTGGAACTGGAATCCAGGCCCAAAGGTAGGAACCGGTACCAAAGGGCTCACCTCTGATTCAACAATTTTCAGTCTAATTCAACACCCCAGTTTCTTTGCCTGGCCAATAGCAGCTGTGTTTTCAGCCATCTCGGCCTTAAACTCTGGAATTCCCTCCTTTTAAAATGCTCCACCTTTTTTGTTATCCTTTTATACCCTCCTTTAAAAACTAAGTCTCTGATTGATCTTTTAAATATCCATCTAAATATTTCACTCTTTTGCTCTGTCAATTTTAGTGTTAGATTTTCCAATGTTTAAAAGTACAATGTAAGTTGTTGTTGAACTTTATTATGAGTATTTCAGAGTACTAATATTTGAGTTAGCCAACATCTGCAATATATGCTGGTCTATTTAAAAATAAAGCAGCAATAGCAGGATAAGAAACTGGGTAACATGTTCAATATGCATAACATAGACTGGCCTGGACTTAAATATATGATTTCAATCTATATTTTGTTTGTGAACAACAGTTGTTTTCCATGAACAAGAGAACAAGAAGTTGAACCAATTGCAAATCAAACAGGCACATTTGCACAGTATTTGAAAGAAGAATGTTTTCAGAGAGGAATGTAGCCCCCACCCCCCTGTCAGCATCAGGGCAGGGGATAATAGAATCATTGAATCCCTACGTGTGGAAACAGGCCATTAGGCCCAACAAATCCACACCAACCATCTGGAAGAGTAACCCAAACAGACCCATTTCCCCTACCCTCCATTCACCCCTGACTAATACACCTAACCTACACATACTTGAACACTATGGGCAATTTAGCGTGGCCAATTCACCTAATCTGCACATCTTTGGATTGTGAGAGGAAACCGGAGCACCCAGAGGAAACTCGCACTGACGTGGGCAGAATGTGCAAATTCCACACAGGTAGTCGCCCAGGTCTGAACCGGAATCGAACCCAGATCCCTAGCACTGTGAGGCAACAGTGCTAACCGCAGTGTTTCATTAGGTTAGAAAGGTTGCTGTGGAAATCGCTTGTTTAATTGGTGATATATGGTTTACTCCCTGAGATATGAACAAAATGTTTGACACACATGTGGGGAGTGGGATTTCAACAGAATATCCTACTTGTCTTTCTGAACTTGGAGATGGGGAGATGTCTTTTTATTCAGACAGATGAATAGCTGTTGAGAAGTTTCAGTTGCTTTAGAGCCACTAGATGGCAATATGTGAATGGTCAGAACAACTCATAAAAGTGGCCTGCAATATCAACTGATACTTTTCCACCAAACATTGGGCTCTTGTCAGGTGGTGATATTATCCCTATGTCTGAGCCAGGAGCCCTGGTTTCAAGTCCCACCTGCTCCAAAGGTGTACAATAACCTTCCACTGAACACAGACAAATTTAAAATGGCAATTTATCATTAGCATACTATCAAGTCAGTTAGCTCAGTTAGTTGGCTGGTTTGAGTGTGACACCAACAGCAATTCCCACGACAGCTGAGGTTACCACGAAGGACTCTACCTCTCAACCTGTCCCTTTGCCTGGTGACCCTCACATTATACCACTACCAGTCATCTCTCTGAAATGAGAGAGTAGACCTCTGGTCCAGGAGGACTAGCCAACTTTACCTTTGAGTAAAATAAATGATTTTAGATTTGGAGCACTTTTCCCATGAACTTTGGCATTGGGATTTTCAGTTTTTTTAAAGGAAGCTTGTGATCTATTCATATTTCAAATTCGAACTTGGTCACTTTTTTTTGAAAGTTAGAGGAAAGCTTTGAAGGGATTCCCATATGTACATTTTGTCTGAGATCGAATTAAAATCGGATGCAAGGTTTATTTGTAGCGTAGTTACTGTATATGTTAAAAAAAAAAAATAATTCTGTTCTGCTTATTCCTTGTCCACATGTTTTCATTATAGATGTTACAAACTACTGATACTGAGTCCTTCAAATTCCTATTTTAATAAAATAGGTATGAAGAGCTGTACACGTTTATTTTAGTATAAACTAGTAGAAGGAACAAAGTCCTACAGAAGTTTTTTAGAATTTTGATTCATAAATCTATTCAAATCCCATCAGAAAGTCCTGCTTGTTCTTCATCCAAGTCTGCATTGGCTCCCTCTTTCCTAATGAATTGAACCATTCCTATTGCTTTGATAAAAAGATTGCAAATAATTGAAACAGCACTAATCCCTGTGGCGATTCACTGGATGTACAGAGTCAATAATTCAGAATGGAAACAACCTTCTGTCCAAACATAATCCCAACAAACTTAGTCCTCCCCTCCTGACCCATATCCTTCTAAACCCTTGGCCTCTATTTTCTGCTTCCTATTAACCAAGTATTCCACTGACTATCATAATGCATTTTCCCCAAATTCCATTAGTTCTTGTTGCATGTAGCAATGTTGATATGCTTTATAAAACACCTCTTGGAAATCAAAGTCCACCACACTTCTGGAATCCCCATATTCTTATTGCCTGTTACGTCCCAAAGATATATCTTCCACAAAATCATGTTGACTCTCCGTAATTGCACTGAGATTTTCCAAGTGCCCTGATGTAATAAATTGTAGCATTTTTCCTATGATAGACATTGGGCGAAGTAGTTTGTCGTTATTTGCTTTTTTGAATAGACTATTATACCGGTAGTTCTCGGATAAAGTGAGTTCCAGCAGCGTGATTTGCTTATAACGTCACTGAGGAATTAAGAATGGTATGCAATAGCACAGTTCCAGTGATGATCGTTTCACATGCTTTGTTCTGTCCATGTGCTATTCTGCGCTTGCACCGATGTCCATGCTGGTCTTCATGCCATTTTGCTCATGCACCAATGTCAGCTGCCAAGACAGCAGCTTTCTGAGAGAGATACACGGAGCAACTTCCTGTGAAAGATACACTACTCTTGGATTATCCCTTTTATTAGTAAAAATGGAGGGGCATAGTGACAAAATTATTAGCAAGAAGCATCCTGGTGATAAAATTGCAAATGATGAACACAAAAGAAAGGCTATAACACGGGAAGAGAAGCTAGATATTATAAAGCATTTTGACCGTAAGGAGAGAATATATGATATAGCTTCCTTAACAGGAACGAGGAAGTCAGCATGATGACCCTCTGTTCCTGCATTAACAATATTTTTAAATGTACTATGTTAAATTTACTCTTGTTCCATTGATAAATATGGTTTATACCTTGATTCAGGTTGTGCTATAGTTTCTGTTAGACCTTTTGAGTGATTTTTGAGCATTGTGTGTAATATTTCTTGCTGGTCTGCCCCAAACCCCACTTTTCCTATTGGCTCCATTATTTATATTAAGTGATTTTCTTTTAAGCAACATTATCAGAGAACTAACTGTATTTGGTATTTTCTAATCTAATAGTACCTTTCCAGACTCAAGAAAATTTGGGAAAATTTAAAACAGTGCATCTATTCCCTCCATAGCCATTTCTTTTAGGCCTTAATAGTGACGTTCATCAGGCCCGCGACATGTTGGCAAGGGAACATGACTTGTTGAAGTGGCAGGCAACTGGAAGTTTGGGGTCACTTTACAGACCAAGCATAAGAGTTCTGCAGAGCTGTCACCTAGTCTATATTTCATCTCCCCAATGCAGAGGGGACTGCACTGAGCAGCAAACCGTAGATGAGATTGAGAGAAGTACAGGTAATTGCTGCTTCACTTGGAAGGTGCGTCTGGGGTCTTGGATAGTGAGGAAGGAGGAGGTAAACAGGCAGGGATTGCACAGGAAGATGCCATGTGATTGGAGGACGTGAACCAGGGTCTACTGGAGGGAGCAATCTCTGTGCAGTGCTGGCCAGGGAGGAGTGGGGAAAATGTGTATGGTGGTGGCATTCTCTTGGAGTTGGCAGAAATAGTGGCTTATGATCCTTTAGATGTAAAGGCAGGTGGGGTGGAAAGTGAGGAGCAGGGGACCATACCTTTGTTGTGGAAGGAAAGGGGTGACAGGAGAAGTGAGGGAAATGGGTCAGGCACAGCTATGGGCCCCATCAATCACGGTGGCAGGGAATGCTCAGTTGAGGGAAAAGAAGGATTTTTCTGAGGACCCCTCCCCCTGGACGAAGAAGGCATCATCAGAACAGATGAAATGGAGATGGAGAAATTGGGAGAATGGAATGGAGTCTTTTCAGGAAGCAAAATGGAGGATGCATAGACTTCTCACTGTACTTCGGTACATGTGATTACAAGAAATCAATTCAAAGGATGTGTGACCCAGGGAACTGTGGGTGTTGATGCATGTATAATGGATATTACTGGCCAGTCTGTCTTCAGAACTGGAAACCAATGTCCAGAAAGTGAAGGGTGGAATCAGAGCTGGACCAGGAAAAGGTAAGAGCCAGGTTGAAATTGGAAAGAACATTGACAAATCAAATGAGAAATGGAGCAACATTGATGTCATGAAAGTACTGGAGAAAGAGGAGCAAATTACTGCTGATGCTGGAAACTACTGAAAACAAAGAATACTGGGAATCACAGGCCAGGAGCTCTGATGAAGTGTCAACCACACTTAAAATGCTAGCTTGCTTAACTTAGGACAGCCAGAGAATTTCTAGAAGCATGGCACTCAGCCATGGACTCCATCAACAAGCACATTGACCCACGCCCACCATATTGGCCACGACAACGAACAGCTGGAAATAGCAGAGGTGGAACTAAATAAATTCCAGAAGAGACAGTACGGCAGCGCTTCACAAGAGGCTCAAAAGCACTGAAGATGTCACCTCGACAGGGGACAAAACATGTGCAAATCAGCTTCACAGCTCGGCGAACACACTCTCAATCATGTTAGCTTGCAGTCTCTCCATGGATGCTGCCTGACCTGTGATTTCCAGCATTTTTGTTTTCAGTACTGGAGAAAAGAGTTGTGGGGCGGGGCTTGAAAACAGAGAGATCAGCATAACTGGCACCCATCCAAGTACCCATGGCCACACATTTAAACTGAAGAAAGTAAGAGGAGTTAAAGGAGAGATTGTTCAAAGTGAGCACGAACTCAACCAGGCAGAATGGTGATGATGGGGTGGTTCAGGTCTTCTTTCCAGGAATGAGCAAAGAGCCAGACCATCTGATGGGGCATGGATGCGTAGAGGATTGCATGTTCATGGTGAAGTAGAGGTGGCTTGTGTCACCTGGAAATTTTAAAACTGAAGAAAAGCATCAGAACAATCACGGATATAAATTAGAAGGGATTGGACAAGGGGAGAAAAAGTAGTATCAAGGCAGGAAGAAACTAGTTCCATGGGGCAGGAACAAGCAGAAACATTGCATCCAAAAAATTGCAGATGCTGGAATTCTGTAACAAAAATAGATATATCTGAGAAACTCAGCTAGTCTGGCAGTGTCTGTGGAGAGAAATCAGAGATGACATTTAGGGTCCAGTGTACCTTCTTCATAACTGATTGTAGTCAGGTGGAGGGAGAGTGTCGAAGGCGAGTGCAGGGGTCTGTGGGACAGGGAGAAATCTCTTGCCCAAAGGAATGGGCACAGAGGCAAAGGTGACAGAAGAAGAGTGTAACCTCGGGTTGTGCCCGAAGTTCATTGAAGTAGTGACACAGAGGGATAAAACTAAAAGTTTGTTGAGAACAGAATGTTCAGCTTCAGAGGGATAATAAATACCTGACAAGGTGGGTTTGGGAGAAAAGATGGAGACAGTGGGAAGGAGTGGTGAGGAAAGTTCTAAAGGAGCATGGGTAGCTCAAAGTTGTTACAGCTTGATTCCTTAATGCCTGAATAGAAGAGAGGTTTCTTGGAATATTTTATGAGCTGAAGGAGGAAATGAAACTGAGGGCAGGCCAGCTCTGAGATAGTGTGTGGTGGTGCTAATGGTGAAAGAGCATGCATATAACAGTGCATGGCACTCAGTGTGGATCGCAGTGCAGCGAGAACAACTGTATTAGGTACATTGTATATTACAGAGATATCACTGAGCCCGAGTAGATTCAAAACACAAAGGTTGAAACTTCAGTTGGCATCAATGTGGAATGAATCTGAGCCGGGGGCATTCGCTGAACAATGACGTGGTTATGGAAGCAAGTGCTGGCAAATATGTCAGTACGCCAATGAAAGTAATGATGATGAACAGAAATCCTGCCAGAGAGAAGATCAGAATTACAAGATGGATATACCTGGAAGCAATGTGGTCAGAAATTAAACACTAAACTAAAACGAAGGATTACAGATGTTGAAAATCTGAAACAAAAATAGACGTTGCTGGAGAAATTTGTCATGTCTGGCAGCATTTATGGAGAGCAAGTAAAGTTCATGTTTCAAGTCCAGTGACCATTGTTCAAAATGCTAACTAGTCAGCCTGCTGTGCTAATAGTATTCTCAGTACTCTTTCTCTGTTTGAAGTTTCTCTCTCCTTACCTATTGGTTCTGGGTTTCTTTTAGTGAAAACGTACAAAGTAACTGAATATTTCATTTTGCCATTTCATTCCTCTTTGTTATTTGTTCCCCAGACTTGTTCTGTAGAACATCGACACTTCCCATATGAGAGAATATTGAAAAAAGAACGAATGTGGGGGCATTGTTGCCAAAACCAGCATTTCCTACCCATCCGAATTGCCCTTTAACTGAGTAACTTGCTAGGCCATTTCCCTGGGGAGTTAAAAATCAACCATTTTGTTGTTGGTCTGGAATCACATGCAAGTCAGATGAGATTGGGACAGCAGATATCCAAAGGATATTTGTGAATTAGATAGATTGATTACTGTAAAAAGCCTATGATGATTACAGGTAACTTTTATTGAGACTACCTTATAATTACAGGTTTAATTGAATTAAAACTCTGCAGATTCAGGATTTGGTAAAAACGAGGACTGCAGATGCTGAAAACCCAAGTCTGGATTAGAGTGGTGCTGGAAAAGCACAGCAGGGCAGGCAGCATCCAAGGAGCAGGAAAAATCTATGTTTCAGGCAAAAGCCCTTCATCAGGAACAGAGGCCAGGATTTGAACCAGTGTCTGCACAACATTATTCTAATCCTCTAGATTATTAAACCATTTTCCCCCCGTAGTTACTGTTTTGCTTTTTAAATACTTGTAGAAACTCTTAGATTGCACTTTTGTAGTTGTAGCTTGCTCTCTCTCACTCTATAGTTTCTCCTTCCTTTTCTTAGTCATTTTTTGTTAGCTTTTAAATTCTGCCCAATCTTCTGACCTACTATTAATGTTTGCGTAATTATGTACCATTCTTCAATTTAACATAAACTTTAACTTCCTTAGTTGGCCACAGCTAGTGCATTCATCCCATTCTCACTTGAATGTATCTTTCAACATTTTGGAATATATTCTGAAATGTCTGTCACTGCATTTGTATTTACCTATCCATTAATGTATTTTTCCATTTCACATTAGTCAGTTCTATCTTCATAGCCTTCTTCTGTACCCAGAAATTCAGTCATGTTCTGATCACCACTATCTATAGGTTGATTCACTAAGGTAATTAATTAATCCTATCCTTTGTCCTTAACAGTTTGTGAATAGCCTGCTCTCTGGTTGGCTCTAGAGCAGTTAGTCTAAGGAAATATTAGCAAGGTTAGATCTCATGGAATACAGGGAGAACTAGCCATTTGGATACAGAACTGGCTCAAAGGTAGAAGACAGAGGGTGGTGGTGGAGGGTTGTTTTTCAGACTGGAGGCCTGTGACCAGTGGAGTGCCACAAGGATCAGTGCTGGGCCCTCTACTTTTTGTCATTTACATAAATGATTTGGATGCGAGCATAAGAGGTACAGTTAGTAAGTTTGCAGATGACACCAAAATTGGAGGTGTAGTGGACAGCAAAGAGGTTTACCTCAGGTTACAACAAGATCTTGACCAGATAGGCCAATGGGCTGAGAAGTGGCAGATGGTGTTTAATTCACGAGGTGCTGCATTTTGAGCAAGCAAATCTTAGCAGGACTTATACACTTAATGGTAAGGTCCTAGGCAGTGTTGCTGAACAAAGGGACCTTGGATGCAGGTTCATAGCTCCTTGAAAGTGGAGTCGCAGATAGATAGGATAGTGAAGAAGGCGTTTGGTATGCTTTCCTTTATTGGTCAGAGTATTGAGTACAGGAGTTGGGAGGTCATGTTGCAGCTGTACAGGACATTGGTTAGGCCAGTTTT
>NC_057714.1:101619782-101641543 GCF_004010195.1 Chiloscyllium plagiosum | reverse complement strand
GAATGAGCTGCCAGAGGAAGTGGTGGAGGCTGGTACAATTGCAACATTTAAGAGGCATTTGGATGGGTATATGAATAGGAAGGGTTTGGAGGGATATGGGCCGGGTGCTGGCAGGTGGGACTAGATTGGGTTGGGATATCTGGTCGGCATGGGCGGGTTGGACCGAAGGGTCTGTTTCCATGCTGTACATCTCTAAGAAGCTACATTTATCAATCTGAACAGTCCATTCTATATGATGATTAAAATTGCCCATTCTAGTTGCTGCACCTTTCTTGGGGAGCATTTTTTTTTCCATTCCTGTAGCCCCAACTTGATGCCAATAAACCACCCTCTCGGTTGACTTGGGAGTTTTGCTATTTCTTAGCTCTAACCAAAGAAACTCAACGTCTTGTTCTTTAGAACTCAGTTCATCTCTCAATATTATTTGCATACTTAATTATCAGAGCAATCCCAGCATTGGCATCTTTCAGCCATTTCCTTGTAACGATGGTCATGTCAGTTCAAATAGAAATAAATGTGTAAGGCAGTTCGCCTGTTTGATATGAATTTTATGGACACCCAGATACAGACCTGAGTGTCCAAAGTCTCGTGCTATCCTTCATCATTTTTAATCTCCACTAAATCTTGAAAGTTTCATGCTCTGCCTTGTGGTTCCAAGTCCTGCTGTGTTAGCCCTTGCTATATTTACTTATGTAATGTATATAACTATATCGTAAAACAGAATTGTTGACCCTTATCTATTCTTAAGTACATTTACGTAGCTTGCATTAAGAGATTCGTGGAAGCAGAAAACACTGCACAATATGCTGTTTAACCATGACTGTACATTACTCTTGTGAAAAGGTTAATGTTAGCCTCTTCGAAAAATGCATTGTCTTTATATCCAGACTGTAAATGTGTCTGCTTAGTATAACAAAGGTTGTAAACATGCATGTTTACTTGACAGTTAAAAGGGGCCATTACAAGACCACTTCAGATGCTATGTGTTTTATTACCACTGTAATACCAGGCAGAATTTGTTTTATAGACTGAAAAATAAACAATGTGCGATTTGTTATGTTTTTCTTAACTTCATTATTTGGTTGTAAGTAAAACATAAAACTTACTTCTCTAGAACATCTGGACTCACTGAATGCAACACCACTGTTTTGCAAAGTCATTGTAAGGAGAGATGTAGATCTTTTTTTAAGGAAGATGTAGAAAATCAAACATTTTACCAAAAATATACTATGCCTTTTAAGTCAATTTAAGTAGCACTCCAATAGTGGGTGCATTAATGTACAAGGAATTCGAATTGGAATCCCTCCGGTGTGAAACAGGCTCTTCAGCCCAACAAGTCCACACCGACCCTCCGAGGAGCAACCCTCCCAGACCTATTCCCCTATCCTATATTGGCCCCTGACTAATGCACCTAACCTACACATCCGTATGGGCAATTTAGCCTGGCCAATTGCCCAAACCTGCACATCTTTGGACTGTGGGAGGAAACCCACGCAGACATTGGGAGAATGTGCAGACTCTCCACACAATCACCTGAGACTGGAATCGAACTCATGGCACTATGAGGCAGCGGTGCTAACCACTGAGCCACCGTGCCGCCCCCTGAAATGAGAAGCTATCTTTGGCTTCAATTAGATTGTGGTTCCATTAACACAGGCATGCTATCATTTATCAAATGTGAGCATTGCTGGAATAAAAGGAACATACTGTCAAATCATTACATCTTGCACTTAGTATCGATACAACAATGTCAAATTTCAGTGGGAGCAACAATTTAAACTGTATGAAAAAGGATGCTGATTGGTTGACAGCTCAACACTGATGAGTGAAGGAGTGATCATGGTGAATACTACTGTCTTTCCAAATCTACTCTTGAATTCAAAAATTCTTGGGCAAGTTCGACTTCATGCAGAAAAGGAATCTCTAAAAGTGAATACATATGGTTTCAAGCAAGCCTAAGTAAGCCCTGTGGCAAGATGATGCTTAATTTATTTTTAGCATAATACTCCCCACCCATATCATAGAGATGTTCTTTGGATAATCGAGCTTCCTCTGCATAATGTTCTGGATTTCGTAAGCACACACTTGAGTTCTCTCATACTCTGCCAATTGCAGACAGCCAAAGAATACGTATGAGAGAGTCATCAGCACAGAAACAGACTCTTCAGTGAAACTCCTCCACGACAACCTGACATCCCAATCTGATCTCTCCCCATTTGTCAGCATTTAGCCCACATCCTTTAAGCTTTCCCATTCATGGACTTTTCCAGATGCCTTTTTAAATGTAATTGTAATAGCCTCCACCACTTCCTTTGGCAGCACACTCCATACATGCACCACTCTCTGCGTGAAGAAGTTTCCCCTTAGGCCCCTTTTAAATCTTTTCCCTCTCACCTTAAACCTGTGCCCTCCAGTTTTGGACTCTCACTGTTCCCAGTCATTGAGATGAATGGTTTACAAATCTGATACCACACCTGCATTGTAATTCACCCACATTAGTTATGTGTATGGTAGGCAGAACGTCTTTCTGGTCTAACAGTTGCATTGTGTTAATGGATGCTACGGCTCAGCTATGTACTGTCTACTGGATGAGTTGCAGCAACACACCCAGTGGTTCTTCAGTGATATCTCCACAGAAATAAAAGGGCAGAACCATGAAATCACACTTTCAAAATATGTATTGATATTAAAAGAAAACAAGCTGCTTTATCTGTCCTGCAGATTCACAACAGCCGTGGTGACTTCCTCCTTCGTGCAACATTAGAAAACCTGCTGACAGCAGACCAAGTAGGACGGTGGTGGATTGTGGGATCTTCGTGGAGTGGTATCCCCATGATTGGTAACACAAGTACTAAAATGCAGCAAAATGTTGCTGTTGGCGAGGTTAGCATTTCAGTTGCTAATGTATAATCTTGTGAAGTTATTTTGTTTTTATTAATTCCTCCACTTTATAAGGGGTCAGTTAGGTTATCTGAAGGATGCAACAATTAGAGCTAAAGGGATCAAAGGATTTGGGGTGAAAGCAGCCGTGTTCACAATGAATGGCAGAAAGGGTTTGAATAGCGTATTTCTCTTACTTTCTATGTTTCTATATTAAACCTGTATAACCAAATATTTGATTTGAGTTACTTTCAACATGACGTCAACCTTGCTGATTTTTTTATTATATATTTAGTTAAAGAAATGCTATTACCATTTGGCATTGAGTGCATGTTAATGTGTCAGTAAAACACACCTTAAGTAATTAGGTTTGAACGATATCTTGAAAATTTTCCTTCTTCCAGAAGAATTGCAGGAATTTTGGTAAGCAAGAAAATAATTTGTTCCTGTGAAGCTGACAGCTTCCTCTGTTAGAACATTCTACTGTAATCTAATTCCCCCAATGGCATTTCTTCCATATTTGGTTAAATCCCCGTGACATAATTAAATCTGCTTCAGTCGACATTTGTAGAAAACCATCCATCTTCTAAGAATCATTTCATGAAATATTTAGAATTATCTTTCATGATATTCTAAATTTTTTTTTTGGTTTAAAAGCCTTTCTTGCCACTGTATTGATGATCAGAAGTTTTTACTGCCTCAAGCTCTGTGATAATTTAAACATTACATTGAGAATTTCACTACACTAGCTATATTCAAATCCTCTTTCTTTACCAAAGAAAGACTATACGGTTTCTGTTTTGACTCATCTCTAATCCTGTTTCATGCAGCCTGCTGTGTTGTTCCTCACAGTTTGCCATTTATCATCCCTCATGCCCCCAAATTTGGTACCTTAGCATATTTCATGTAATTTCTTTTCAACCTGTGTCATACTTGGGGGGAAAAAAAAACAAGACCTGAGGATTCCTGGAGCACAACATTACATGTATCATGCAAAATTCACTTGCTCCTGCTCTGTCTTTTAACCTTATCTCAATTCATGTTATACTGTCACCACTAAATATTTTTCACCAGTCCAATGCCCAGTACACTGTCTTTGACGTAAGTATTTTTTTCAAAATCTCTTTATAATTTCCTTTCTTGCCTCTCTTTTGTGCTTGTTAATTCTTCAGGTGTCCTTCTATATAAGGCATCAACTTGGTCATATATATCTTCAGAAATTTTACATCTGGCCACACCATTTCTTCCATGAACCTTCAGTCTTTTCTGCAGTCATTTTGTATATAGTTCATGGACTATCACTTTGTGCCTTGCTATAATTAAATATACTGACTGTGACTTCAAAAGAAAAAATGGATTCATAAATTGTTTGGTTTTATTTTATATTAATGATTAAGAAATAAGAAGTTTTATGTTTCCAATGATGTGTGAACAGTGGTGGTCAAAGTGGTTGGGATAAACTTATATTTTTGAAAAATAATAAGAATTATGGATATTGAAACTGAAGAACACTGAGTGGCTGTGACATGAAAATCTCTTGTTTGAAATACATGTTCTCTGGAGTGTATTTTCTTTTTTTTTTGACCTAACTTGATTACTTTATTGACACAAAATATTCAGTCTTTTGAATTTTAAATAATTGTCAACTGATGTAGAACAGCCAGGAGAATGGAGAAACTAGCGAGGAGAGCCAGCTGTGTCAGTTAAGTCAGGAGTTAGGGAATGTCTATCGTTCTGCAGTTAAGAAGCCTGAAAAGCTACATTATTTCCGAAGAGACTAATCATCTGTACTTTTTAATTGACTCTTCACGTACTTCAGAATTTGTTCATTAATATCACAGTGCTAAAGTTGAACCCCTCTCACAACTGGTTTGAAGTGTTTATAATTTTAAAACAAGTAGGCCAAGGAAAATATCATCGTCCGTGATGGCAGTCAGTGTTCTGTACTGTTGATAAAGTACCATTCTTTATGTTTTAGGTAAGTGGAAAAATTATGGAACTTGCACGTAAACAAAGGATGAATACAGATATAAGAAAGAACATCTTTTGTGTCATGATGACAAGTGAGGACTATTTGGATGCTTTTGAAAAACTTTTAAGGTCAGTATCTAGTCTTAACTTCGCTGAATTTAATTTAATGAAACTTATTGCAGGTTGAATGGCAAATGTTAGATTGCTTTTCTATAATAAGGCTATACTGTGAACTTGAAATCAAAATATTGCGAAAGCTGGAAATCTAAAATAAATGCAGAATGCTGGTGAAACAGGTCTGGCATTATCTGTGGAGAGAGAAACAAAGTTAATCTTTTCAAGTCCAGTATGATGGTGCTGAAGAGTCATAACGGCCTCAAAATTAACTTTTTGTCTCCATCGGTGCTGCCAGACCTGCTCAATTTCTCTGGCATCCCTGTGTTGGCGTACTGTGAATTTGGTCGGTTAGTAACAAATTTATGCCATTGTGTTATAAATTTTAAGTTCCACCACAGGTTTTGTTGAAGGTGCTATTTTTCATTTAATACCAGATAATTTACCGAAGGGTCTGCTTTGTAAAGTTTAGAGATTACTGATAATGTAGTCAACATTTATTCCTCAACACAAGCACACTAACTGATGACTTCCTGTCATAGCTCTTTTGTATTATTTGAGTGCATCATTTGCCTAAATGACAAGTATTACTATGTTTGAAAAGTAATTTAATTTCTGAGCCACTTTGAAATAGTCTAATACTTCATTTCAATATGGAAAAATATCTGTAGTTGCAAGTTGTTTAAGACATAATTGAGTCTCATTTATTTCTTAACTTGACATAATTCTGTCTTTTTCTTGCTATCTTCATGCCATTCCCTATTGTAAGCGTGTGTCTCGTGTGGCACTCAACCTCACATTCTGGTCTTCGAAAGCCCAGATGTTTCAGTCTTGATTCCAACAAGATTTATAAATCTCAGCATTTTATGTATGCAAATTGACAAGAACACTTTTTTGTTGTTTCTTACATTTCACCAGAGGGAGCACCAATGTATGCATTTGGACAATCCACATGACTGAATAACTTGTATATTTCTTCCATCATCTTTTAAATCAAATCCCACTTAATCAAATGGTTTCAGCCTAAGTTCACTGGCTTCAAGGGCAGTTAACTTTTTAAAATGTTGAGTTTATTTTAGTGTTTTGGCAAGTCAACATGAAGAGTTCAAGTAGAAACCCAGAAAATGGAATTAGCTCAATGGGCCAATCCCTATCTACTCTGATCTGGACCACCTCATGATTTTGAAAACTCCTAACAATCTTGTTTCTGAGGAGAACAGTCCCAAACACAGTCCAATCTGTCCTCCAAACTGAAGTTTCTCATCCCTCGAACCAATTTTGTAAATGTTTTCTCTAATCTTTCCAATGCATTTTCATCCATCCGATGGTGTGTCCAGAATATACACAGCTCTCCACTTGATGTCTAACAAGTATAATTTCAGTTTAGCCCCTTTGATATTGCACTGATCAACTTCGTGGTTGAGTTTACATAATTTAGCAGTTGTAAAATTGTTTTTACCACTTCAAGCTATATATTCAGTGTATTTTACTCCACTAATAGATGCAATTAAGCCAAATTTAATATTTAAATGGACATCTTAATATTTTTATTTTTCCCTTGTTGCAGGCTGAGGCTGAAAGATCAACAGGAAAGAGACATTATTCATGTCATTGTTCACTGTTGTCTTCAAGAAAAAACATTTAATCCTTTCTATGCTTTCCTGACACAAAAGTTCTGTGAATACGATAGAAGATTTCAGGTAATACTGGTTTTACAGTGCTCTGAGATTTTTCTCAATCTTTTATATTTAATGTTTTATCTGTAGCATTTGTGAAATTAGAAGTAATATTTCATTTTTTTCCTTCTATTTATGGATTAGAAGGCTGCCTATTTGGCAAAGGTGTTTATGCTCTTAATTATGAATACAAAGGCTCAGAAATTGTGAAATTTTTCCGTGATTATTCTCGCTGCAAATTTGCATTGCTTGTCCCAAATAAAAATCTGCACGATTCGTGAAGGCAACCCAATTCCCATGGTGCTGAGTACCTGCACCACTGAGGTCCAAAGCCATTCTCCTAAAAATGGTGTCAACCATGATTCCCGGTGGTGGTAGGTCTCTTCACTTTAGAGCTTCTTTGTTCCATTTCCCAAAGGCTGCCAAAAATGACAGTACTACAAGTTCTCAAGTGATTTCCTGCCCTGAAGAGTTTTTGTCCAAAGAGATTTTGTGAAATCACATTGGAGTTTAAAAGAGATGTGGAATCGAAATGTCTGACTAATCAGTGAATGAGGAAAGAAAGGTTTGAGGTCGGATATTAAAGTTTAATCTTTCACAGTCAGTAAATACAACTGTGAGAAGTGAAGATTATTATTTGCTCCGTTTCAATCTCCGTGAGCGATAACTACCTTTCTAATCCAGAGCACTAGAAGATTTTACTGTTGAAGTGATTGTCATCTTTGAAAAGAGGTTTTGTGGCTTAATGTGGATATACATTCTGGGAGAAAAGAACAGCATTGGACTGATATGGAAAGGTGCCAAATGTTATGGATCCTAAGAGTGTGCAGTAAATAAACTCTCTCTTTTTAAAAAAGGCAAACGGTGTTTTGGCCATTCTAAATAGGGGTCCAGAGGCTTTTTTAAGAAGTGTTTGCATAAAACCAGTCATGTCTCGGTTCTACCTGTAACAATGTATAGTACATATTCAATTTTAAAACTTTGCTTAAGAGAATGCAAACATCTGGGATGTGACTTTTAGAGGGAAATGGGGATGTGGCAGTAATTGCAAGGAGACAAGAGTCAAATGTTGCTTTCTGAGGAGAGTGAGAGGACAGGAAGGGAAAGAAAAGGGGACAATATCTGAAGTGCAAAATCCACGGAGCTTGTGTATTTTTTCCCAGGCTGTCAATAGTGTCTTGGGAAGAAAGATTGCAGAAACTGCAGGAAAATGGGAAGCTTTCAAAAATGAGATAACCCACGTCCAGAGATAGTATGTTCCTATTAGGGTGAAAGGCAAGGCTAGTAGGTGTAGGGAATGCTGGATTACTAGATTAATTGGTGAAGAAAAAGAAGGAAGCGCATGTCAGGTGATGACAGCAGAGATCAAGTGAATCATTAGAATCAAGTGAATCAACTTAAGAGTGAAATCAGGTGGGCAAAACAGGGACATGAGATAGCTTTGTCAAATAGAGTTAAGGAGAATCCAAAGGAATTTTATAAATATATTAAGGACAAAAGGATAACTAGGGAGAGAAAAGGACACCTCAAAGATCAGCAAGGCAACCTATGTGTGGAACCACAGGTAATGGGAGAGATACCAAACCAGTATTTTATGCAAGTGTTTACTGTGGAGGATATAAAAGATACAGAATGTGTGGGGAAGTAAATGGTGACATCTTGAAAAATGTCCATATTACAAAGGAGGTGGTGCTGGAATGTCTTGAACCACATAGAGGGATGGCACGGTGGCTCAATGGTTAGCACTGCTACCTCACAGCGCCAGGGACCCAGGTTCGATTCCAGCCTCTGGTGACTGTGTGAAGTGTGCACATTCTCCCCGTGTCTGCATGGGTTTCCTCTGGGTGCTCTGGTTTCTTCCCACAGTCCAAAGACATGTCGGTCAAATTAATTGACCTTGCTAAATTGCCCATAGTACTAGGTGCATTAGGTATGTCTGGGTGGGTTACTCTTCGGATGGTTGGTGTGGAATTGTTGGGCCGTAGGGCCTGTTTCCACACTGTAGGAAATCTAATCTAATCTAAAATCCCCAGGACCTGATCAGGTGTACCTTAGAATTCTGTGGGAAGCTAGGGAAGTGATTGCTGGGTCCCTTGCTGAGATGTTTGTATAATCAATAGTCACCAGTGAGGTGCCTGAAGACTGGAGTTTGGTTAACGTGGTGCCACTGTTTAAGAAAGGTGGTTAAGAAAGGAAAAGCCAGGGAACGATAGACCGGTGAGCCTGACATTGGTGGTGGGCAAGTTGTTGGAGAGAATCCTGAGGGACAGGATGTACATGTATTTGGAAAGGCAAGGACTGATTAGGGATAGTCAACATGGCTTTGTGCGTGGGAAATCCTGTCCCACTAACATGATTGAGTTTCTTAAAGAAGTAGCAAAAAGGATTGGTGAAGGCAGTGCGGTGGATGTGATGTATATGTACTTCGTGAAGGCATTCGACAATATTCCTCCGTGGTAGACTGAATAGCAAGGTTAGATCAAATGGAATACAGGGAAGACTAGCCATTTGGATACAGAACTGGCTGAAAGGTAGAAGACAGAGGATGTTGGCGAAGGGTTGCTTTTCAGACCGGAAACATGTGGTGTGCCACTAGGATCGGTGCAGGGTGATTTGGATGTGAACATAGGAGGCATAGTTTGGAAGTGGAATCTCAGGTAGATAGGATAGCAAAAAAAGTGTTTACTGTGTTTTCCTTTATTGGTCAGAGCATTGAGTACAGGAGTTGGGAGGTGGTGCTGCATTTGTACCAGACACAGGTTAGGAGAATTGTGGAATATTGTGTACAATTTTGGTCTCCCTGCTGTAGGAAGGAAGGATGTTGTATAACTTGAAAGGGTTCAGAAAAGATTTACAAGTATGTTGCCAGGGTTGGAGGATTTGAGTTAAAGGGAGAGGTTGAAAAGGGGCTGTTTTCCCCTCAGCCACCTTCGAAGGCTGAGGGGTGACCTTATAGAGGTTTATAAAATCATGAGGGGCACGGATAGGCTAAATCGACAAAGTCTTTTTCTTGGTGTGGGGGAGTCCAGAACTAGTGGCCATATGTTGAGGGTGAGAGGGGAAAGATTTAAAAGGGACCTAAGGGGTAATGTTTTCAGGCCAAGGCCAATGCATTTATGGAATGAGCTGCCAGATGAAGTGGTGGAAGCTGGTCTAAGTACAACATTTAAAAGGCATCTGGATGGGTATATAAATAGGAAGGGTTTAGAAAGGTATGTGCCAAGTGCTAGCAAATGTCTCTAAATTAATTTTAGATATCTGGTCGGCATGGACAAGTTGGACCAAAGGGTCCTTTTTCATCTCTGACTCCATTATCCAGAACTTTGAAAAATGAGAGGTGATCTCCTTTAAATTTATAAAGTACCTCAAGGCACAGACAGGGTAAATCACAGAAAGACGTTTCTCCTGGTTGGAGAGTCCAGAATCGGGAGGTACAATTTAAAAATAACAAGGCATTCCATTTTGGACAGAGAAAATCTTTTCCGTTGGGGTTGTGAATTTTTGGAATTCTCTTTGCCAGGGGTGAATTCAAGATAAAAATTGATAGACTCTTGAATACCAATGGCACAAAAGATTCTGGACATTGAATGCTTCAATGCTTTTTAGCCATGCTATCACGTCATGGAGTCATAGAGTTACACAATGCAGAAATGGACCCAACGGTCCAACTCATCCACACCAACCAGATATCATAAAGTCATAGAGGTGCACAGCATGGAAACAGACCCTTCGGTCCAACTCGTCCATGCTGATCTAATCTAGTCCCATTTGCCATGCACTTGGTCCATATCCCTCTAAACCTTCCTATTCATATACCCATCCAGATGCCTTTTAAATGTTGCAATTCTACCAGCCTCCTCCACTTCCTCTGGCAGTTCATTCCATACATGCACCACCATCCCCCATGAAAAAGTTGCCCCTTAGGTCTCTTTTATATCTTTCCCCTCTCACCCTATACCTATGCCCTCTAGTTCTGGACTCCCCCCACACCAGGGAAAAGACTTTGTCTATTTATCCAATCCATGCCCCTCTTGATTTTATTAATCTGAGGCCTCCCTTCAGCCTTCGACATTCCAGGGAAAATAGCCTCTCCCTATAGCTCTTTTCTGAACCCTTTCAAGTTTCACAACATCCTTCCAATAGGAAGGTGACCAGAATTGCACGCAATATTCCAACAGTGGCCTAACCAATGTCCTGTACAGCCACAACATGACCTCCCAACTCTTATACTCAATGCTCTGACCAATAAAGGAAAGCATACCAAATGTCTCCTATCCTATCTACTGATATTCCACTTCCAAGGAGCTGTGAACCTGCACTCCAAGATGTCTCCCTTGGACCTTACCATTCAGTGTATAAGTCCTGCCCTGATTTGCCTTTCCAAAATGCAAGGTGCTGCATTTATCTAAATTAAACTCTACCTGCCACTCCTCAGCCCATTGGCCCATCTGATCAAGATCCCGCTGTAATCTGAAGTAACCTTCTTCACTGTCCACAACACCTCCAATTTTGGTGTCATTGGCAAACGTACTATACTTCCTATGTTCATATCCAAATCACTTATAGAAATGATGAAAATTAGTGTGCCCAGCACCGATCCTGTGGCATTCCACTGGTCACAGGCCTCCAGCCTGAAACACAACCCTCCACCACCACCACCCTCTGTCTTCTACCCTTGAGCCAGTTCTGTATCCAAATGGCTAGTTCTCCCTATATTCCATGAGATTTAACCTTGCTAACCAGTCTCCCATGGGGAACCTTGTCGAATGCCTTAATGAAGTCCATAGAGATCAAACCTCTTCATTACTTTTTCAAAAAACTCAATCAAGTTTGTGATACATGATTTCCCACACACAAAGTCACGTTAACCATTTCTAATCAGTCCTTGCCTTTCCAAATACATGTAAATCTTGTCCCTCAGGTACCCTCCAACAACTTGCCCACCACCGACGTCAGGCTCACTGGTCTATAATTCCCTGGTTTGTCCTTACCACCCTTCTTAAACAGTGGCACTACATTAGCTAACATCCAATCTTCCAGCACCTCACCTGTGACTATCAATTGATGCAAGTAGCTCAGCAAGGGGCCCAGCAATCGCTTCCCACAGAACTCTAGGATACACCTGATCAGGCCCTGGGGATTTATTCACCTTTATGCATTTCAGGTCATCCAGCATTTCCCCCTCATGCACAGTGGCTCAGTGGTTAGCAATGCTGCCTCACAGCACCAGGGTCCTAGGTTCAATTCTAGCCTTGGGCGACTGTCTGTTTGGAATTTGCACATTCTCCCTGTGTCTGCATGGGTTTGCTCCCACAGTCCAAAGATATGCAGGTCAGGTGAATTGGCCATACTAAACTGCCCATAGTGTTAGATGCATTAGTCAGAGAGTAATGGGTCTGGGTGGGTTACTCTTCAGAAGGTCGGTGTGAAATTGTTGGGCCGAAGGGCCTGTTCCCACACTGTAGGGAATATATGTATTATATGTAATCTATAATATGGAAATTTTTCAAAATGTCACCATTTATTTCCCCACAATGTATATCTACCATGTTCTTCTCCGCAATAAACACTGATTAAAAATACTCAATTAGTATATCCCCCATCTCCTGCGGCTCCATGCAAAGGCTGCCTTGCTGATCTTTGAGGCAAAAGCAGTGAACCCAGCACTGAACCATATGGCACACCAGTCGTCATAGGCCTCCAGTCCAAAAAACAACCCTCTCACTACCTATCTTATTTAATGGCAGAACAGGTTTGATGATTCTATGATTTATATACAGTATCATGATTAACAGTAATATTTATTGTTGTGTAGGCAGTTCTATTAATGTGTTGCTTCAAATTTCTTAAAAGGTAGGTGTATTATGGCTTTTACTTAGGGCTAGAATTTTCTGGAGCAGTCATCGCGTGGTCTCCTCTGTTAGTTCATGCGTTTTAAGATTTTTCTCAATCTTAACTGCAGTGTTGTAGGAAGCGTGAGCCAGTAGCGCAGTAAGAACTATCGGGCAGCTTGTACCTTGGTAACAGTGAGACCAACAGTGCATCCTCTTAATAATAAGGCAGTGCCTAGTAACCCTACAACTGGGCCTTCGTGCTCATGTGGAAATGTGCATGCACATAATTCCAGGCTCATGATTAATTTGTATATTTAGCCATTGGAGTTCTAAGGCACTACAACTGCGCATCAAAGCAGCATAATATTGATAGTGTTTGGGATGGGAGAGTGAGGAAATAGGAGGGAGGTGACCTGGGAGGCCCACATCCCTTCCACCTTGTCCCCTCTCTTACACAGTGCATGGATGTATGCATGCACACCAGCACTTAGACGCACACACACCATCCCCAAATCCCTGATGAACTTTCGAGTGAAGTTGACTGAGATTTCAGTGTGAAATCTGGCACAAACATTAGTGGAATGGTATGTAAGGGTGATGAAATTGGGAGAGAAAAAATAGTTTGGGATCGCAAAAAGAAGCTCATTTACAAATCAAAAAACATTTACAACCTGAATTTACAAGGCATTTGGATGGGTATATGAATAGGAAGGGTTTGGAGGGATATGAGCCAAGTGCTAGCAAATAGGACTAGATTAATTTAGGATATTTGGTCAGCATGGACAAGTTGGACAGAAGGGTCTGTGTCCAAACTGTACGCCTCTATGAATCTAATTGAGACTTCACACTTGGGGACATATACCTTGAGCAAGTGAGAATGATTCGCAAATGGTAACAATTATCATGATAAAAGTATGTTTACTCCGCTAATTAAAAGATCCAGGTTTCTTTGGAAATGCTATCTGTAAATTTGCATAAAAATACAATAATTTCATGAGAAGACCTATCAAATTAAGTAGTAGATCTTGAGATGACTGGAACTTCATGGTGCACCTGTAGAAATACTGCCTGTCTGGCACCCAGAAGTGATAACTGATGTTCCTTAATGATAATATGAGTCACTTCCATTCATTTAGCTGTTTAGGTTTACAAGTGAATTAGAATGCACTTAACTGACAAATTTCTTCCGCTGAAGACAAACATGATTGCGTGCAATATTTGTTTAATTCCTGTGAACATTATCCTGTGTTTAAAAGTGGCCTTGAGAGGCAAATGCTGACATGTCAACAGTTTGAGAGATAGCAGCAAACAAATCCTTCCTTTTAAAATACAGGTTATATTATTTATTGCAAGGTGAATTTCATTTCACCTCTGTTAACTATATCAATAGAGTCTGCATGCAGGCCTTCAGCTGAATTTATATGGAGAGTTTCAACCTTTAAGTCACTTGCTCCAAAAATTCTTATCTGCCATTTTCACCACTTAGAAATTACTGTAGTATGTTAGAAGGGTGGCAGAATATGGGACATAAAATAATACGCAACACAAGTTTGAACAGTTGTCATTCAGTTCCTGTGTTAAATGGTCGTTTCTGTTCATTTTTGATTTTTTTTTTAGATATTTTTATTGAAAATGTAAACATGTTTTAACAAGTTTACAAAAGAAAACTAAAAAAAAGACCCAAGTATAAACATTGATATACAGTTAAATCTTAAATAAATGATAACCAAAATCTATCAAACAAGAAAAAAGAAATACCAAGAGAAAAAAAAAGGCAAAACTTAACTAACCACTCATCTAACTTACAACTAACTAGAGTGTATCATTAAAATTCTTAGGTTATTCAAGAGAAATAAAATCCAACGGATAACACATGAATTGAGCAGTGATATACATGCTCAGAATGTGTTAACATCAGATCACAACAAAACCCATATTTATCCAAAACATCCCGAGCATAGGGCATATAAAATTCACAAAAATAAAAGCTCTTTAGTACATTCAGATCAATATAATTAAAAAAAATTTCTAAGTAGTAAAAAAAAATGTATAAAACTTATTTAAATGGAGATCTTCCCCCTTATTCCCAGGGGGCATCACTTCCTTTCCAAAAAACCCATCATAACCTCTCCCAACCAGTGCTCCACCCTTGACCCAGGCACCCCACGATAGGATAAAGAAAATTCAAGTATACTGCTGAACTAGAACTAACAGTGAGTACCCTATTTCAGCCCCACCCCCCAACACCAACACCTGCATATATTTGGTAATGTTAATACCATATATGAACGTATGACTGTAAAATTACAGTCTCAGCAAAAACTAATTAAATATATTAATACAAAATAACAGGGGAAAACAACCCCGCTCCCAAGGACAAAGATAAAATAAGGTACGGTAGCCACCTTCCCCCCCCCCCCGCCCCATCTATATATATATAAAATGGGAAAGGAAATCGCTAAGGATGAATAAATAAACCCTTCTTCCCACCCCCCGGAGATAATATTAAACAGTAAGATAATGAAAGGAAAAGAAAGGGGGGTTAAACCGGCGTGGGGGTAGGGCAAAACAACATCAATTAACTCGTATAATTTTGGACTCTAAAAGAGTCCAAAAGTTCCTTGGCCTTCTCCGGTGATCCGAAGTTAAACACGGACCCCTCATGGCTAAAGCCGTAGTATAGCTGGGTAGCGCAAGGTGTATTGAATGTTTAAATCCCTTAAACACTTTGCTTCATCAAGCGCCTTCCTCTTTCGGACCAAAGCTGGGAAAAGTCCTGAAATAACATAATCTTGGATCCTTTATGAGTCATGGCTTGTGGATCTTTCCCAAGATTTCTGGAGGCTTCCAAGAGCATCTGCCTCACCTTATAGCTCTGCAGCCGGAACAGGACCGGGCAGGGGCGCTGGTTCGAGTCAGGCCCGCATATTGCAACCCGGTAGGCCCATTCTACCCTTACCTGGCCTGATCCAGCCTCCAGATTCAGTAACTGCGGAAGCCACTGTTCAAGGAACCTTATAAGCTGGCCGCCTTCTTCCCGTTCGGGAAGGCCCAGCAAACGAATATTTTTTCGACGACCTCGATTCTCGAGGTCGTCATTGTGATTCTCTAAGGTCCGGACTTGCTGCTCGAGAGCCCGGACCCGATCCACGGTCGATTCGGCAATGGCCTCAGAGGTTGTGGCCTTTAGCTCCACCTCTCTGACTCAGCATTCAATTTCTTCAATGTCTCGGCCGTGCTTTTGTAGCGCGGCCAAGAATGAATTCCATCGATCTTCGCATCGAGTTTGGAGATTATTTCCGTGATGCTCTCCATCATAGGTAAGTCCCCTGGGGCGGTTGCGGACGCCTCTGCTGCAGGTGGAGGAGGGGCTCCTGCCTGCTGAGAACTGCGGGCTCCTTTCCCTCTAGTCATTTTTACGGGAGACTGAACTGTATAAATTTAGTACTAAACCACTAATTACATTAAATAAAAACTATTTTTAATTGATTTGGTGAGTGTGGTGGAGGAGGGTGGCCCACTTTGCCTGGGTCTTGGGAGGAGCACTATAGACTCAGACTTGCTGAGTCGCCACCATCTTGGATCCCCTCATTTTTGATTTTGTTAATGTAAATTTTGGTTCAAATTGGTATTTGATATAAAATGCAATCTGTAGGCAAAAATGAGTACTGCAGATGCTGGAGATTAGAGTCAAGAGCGTGGTGCTGGAAAAGCACAATAGTGTCAGGCGGCTTCCAAGGAGCAGGAAAATGGATGTTTCAGGCAAAAGCCCTTCATCAGGAGGCTGGGGGTTGGAGCGATAAATGGGAAGGGGTGGGGCTGGGGGGAAGATGGCTGAGTGTGCAGTAAATGGATGGAGATGGGGGCAAAGGTGATAGGTCGGAGGGGACTGTGGTGCAGATAGGTGGGAAGGAAGATGGACAGATCATGAGGACAGTGCTGAGCTGGAAGGTTGGAACTGGGGTAAGGTGGGGGGAGGAGAAATGAAAAAACAGGTGAAATCTATAGCCTGCAATTTCTTTGCCTGTTCATCCAATGGCAGGGAACCTTCTTTAGTTCAACTGGATAAACATGATATCAAGTTAAAGTTATAATATCTGTCTTGCTGACCTATAAAGTTTATTAAACATTCATATTTTTTCAAATTTCTGTTTGACCCTTCAACCTTAATAGATGACATTCCAATTTAGCATGTGGGACCGCTTCAGAGATTTGAAGAGTATGGCCAATGGCGCAACCACAAATTTGGTTCACCTCCTTGTTCATCTTCTCAGCAAGAAAATAGTGTCTCTGTCTGTCTTTAAGGTTAGTACTTTCTGAATATAAAATCATTACTCTTTCAAGCATAATCTCTTATTGTACTGCACAAGATCTTGGCCCAGGCCTTTGAGTGACAGAGTAGCAGTACACATGACTGTGCTTGAAATGGCGCCTTCTGCCTTTTGTGTGTTGGACCCTATGGAGCCTCCTTTCCAAGTTACAGCATGAATCCAATAGCAGTTCCATTCAGTGACTGTGTTTTAAAACACAATCTGGGGTACAGGACAAGAAGATGGAGCAGCTGCAGAGGTAGAGAAGGAACTGAAGAGTACCAGAGTTGGAGGTGGAAGTGTGCTTGTGAGCAGAACTGAGGGTGACAACTCCCAAATGCTATTGTACCTGCTAGAAATAGTTCTTACGGATAAAACTGTGGGCACATGGCCCAAGTTAACAAGCTGACAGATCCCAAAGGGATCCAGCAGGGTCATCCAAGGAGCAATTTTTGATGAACTGAGATAAAATCATTTGGTTCATTCAGTTTAGAACTTCCCTCTTCCTTGCATTTGTTAAATTTTGTGCTCTGCATGTGAAATCAGTGACTCTCCAAGTTATTAAATTCTTGCTTTGTGTATGATCTTGGTATCAGGAAAAAGGTTGTTTTATTTCCCAGTAGAATGCATTCCTCAGTGGATGTATGAAGAGTTTCTCACATAAAATCATACACATCTAGCTTTGTTACTTGGAGAGCTGCAGAGAGAGAACATTGCTCATGAAAATCCTACTTTTCTCGGAAGAAAAATATGTATCAAATACATGTACACAGAAGTGAGAGAGCAAATGGTGGTGACTTAGCAAAGTGCCATGTGTAAATGGAATTTTCTTATCAGGACTAGAGAGAAAGGAAAAGAAAATGAATTATCTAATGTGTGCAAGAGGATAATCAGTAAGTTTTGATTTTGCAAGGAAATCGTAAAAGCACTAGAGATTTAGCAAGGTGCCACAAATCTTGAGCAGGTAGCATTAGCATTTGAGTGGCTATTGTCTTATTTATGCTTCAGAGCTACCGCTTGGAAAGCTTTTCTGAGCAGGACAATAAATATGATTGTGACAACAAAAGGCCAACACCAGCCTCTGTCTCTGCTAGCTGTGGAAATCACATTCATGGAGGGTCAATGGTGGCTGAATGATTTTATCCACTTAATGAGTTTTGCATGTCACAACAGCAATTAAATTTGATCCTTCTATGATGTAAGATGATCTCAACTAAATAAAAATAATAATATCTTGTTTGCCTTCCTGAGACAGCAGGGAGAAAGTGGTCGAGAATTCTACTTGCATAACTTTAAACTCAGAGTTCATGACAGATGGAACCTTAAATTGATTTGGTTATGATGCTTTCACGCATCTCTCAACCTCTCATTGCAACATTATAAACTCCATCTTACTAACAAGGTTCAGACACAATTAAAATTTACTTGGGTAAGTTCCAGCCCCTGTGGAACCATTCAGCTGAGAGAAATTTCTTGAGGAAAGAAAATCATGGTCTCTCCTTCTATCGAGGAACTACTCATCATTTGTCTAAAAGTGAAGCACTGCACACTATATTCAATCGTTGTTTAACTACACTTATCTTTTATTGCAGACTTGTTTATTGTCAATCATTTACTGTATTTAGGTCTAGTAGAATTTAATATTAAAACTAAATCTCTGGACTTGTGAATGCAAGTTAATTTGAAATTAAATTAGAGGTGGTTTTCAGAATTTTGTTATTCAGAGGAGAAAACATACAGAACTGTTATGTCCATTTTGCATACACAACACCCAGATTAAAAGCTTAGTCTGGGTGGCCAAGAAAGGAATTTGTATATCATATATAAAATGAGAACAGCAAATGCTGAGGTCAGGCACTATCTGTGGTGCAAAACAGAGTTTATGTTTCTGGACGTCGACCTTTACACCACCACCTTTTTTTTTCAAATTAACCATATCATACCTTTAATATGGACAAATCTTCCAGAGGTGCTACATTGAAGTGTAGCTAAGATTGGACACTAAATCAAAGAAAGAATATTAAGAACCTAAAAACATGGCCATAAAAGAGTTTCAACAAAGGGAAGTAATTCTGAATCCACGCTGATGTTCTGGGGAGATGGGTTCACCCCTCACAATGGCAGATCACGAACTTTGAACTCAATAAAAAATTAGCCAAATTTTAACCATGTAGCTATTGACAAATGTTGTAAAAACCTATTTGGTTCACTTGGGGGAAAAATATCTGCCATCCTTACCTGGTCCACTCTAAATGTGACAACAATGTGGTTGACTCTTACCCTGCCCTCTGGCTGTTTGGAATGGGCAATAAATACTGGCCTATCCAGTGACAACCTTATTCCATGAACAAATGGAAAGAGAAATGGAGAGTTTCAGAATGTGCATTCTAGTGTACAGACTACCAAAGGCCTGTATGAACACAACTGTGGGATGGGTAAAGGAAGTAAGAGATGCACAAAAGATCAGCCATTTCAGCTCAAACTTTAGGAATTATCTACACATTGTTCACAGACGATAATGTAATTTCATTTATGTAGAACTTACAACATGACAAGATCTGCTGAGGTGTTTCACAGAACTGTTAATGGAACGTGACAATGCAGCATCATTGGTTTGCTGCAACCCAGCTAAAAATAGTCCCTCAAAAGAGTGTCATTTGTAATGCTGCAGGGAACACTGCTGACACTCCTTTAGCAACATAGATTTCCAGAGTAGTCCATAAATATATTTATCTCTTTGCATAAGAAATTGAAATAGGAGTAAAGTCCTTGATGCCCACTCTGTCGTACAATGAGGTCACAATTGATCTTCCCAAAAGCATTTTCCTCTATTATCCCAGTATTCTTTATTTTAAACATATACTTCCCAATCACTGCCAATAACTTGTCCATCCCCATCCTGGTCTCAACTCCAGTTCAAGTCCAAAGCCATATTTCTTTGTCAACAACAGAGCAGAGAGGCTGTTGATAAACGTTAACACAATAATGATTTGGCTTCCTGTTACTTGTACAAATTGGTAGGAATCCAATGTGTGCTGGCCAAAGGGCCTGTACTGCGCTGTATTCTTCTATGTTCTATGTTCTATGAATCGCTGAATGAAATCCAATGCCACATTTTCCTGGTATTAACAACAACAAAAATATTAGCTTTGCTTTGAGAACAGCTGATGGTAGTGGATTGTGATGTTTAACCCAGGCAGTCGTTTACAGCATGGAAGGTGGCCATTCAGCCCCCCAAGTGCCTTATCATTCTCTACAGGGCAATCTAAACTGTCCCATTCCAGCACACTATACGTCCATGACCTTTCAAGTTCACTTCCTTTCAAATGTCTGCCCAGTTTCTTCTTAAAATCATTGATCATCTCCGATTCCACTACCCTCCTGCGTTCCATTTATTACCATTGGCTGCATTTAAAAATGAAGTTCTTTCTTTCATTCGCTTGCATATCTTACCAGCTAATGGGAACAGCTTTTTCTTGTCCACCTGAACCAAATCTGTAATTATTTTGTATACCTCTATCAAATCCTTAAATCCTTTCTGCAATAAAGAGAAAAATCTTTGTTTCTTGCATCTAACCTTATCACTAAAATCCCCAACCCTGAAGACATAGTTAAATTTCCTCAGAAGCCTCTCAAGGACCTTTCCATCCTAATGTGTGATTACCGACAGTGGACAAGGTGCTCCAGTTGTGGCCAGACTAAAGGTACAGAATAACTTATGTGCTAGCAAGTTTTGAAAAGATTTGTAGCTCAGGTTGAGGTTCTGGATGTTGGTTTGCTCGCTGAGCTGGATGGTTCATTTTCAGATGTTTCGTCACCATACTACGTAACATCTTCAGTGAGCCTCTAGACGAAGCACTGCTGGTGTTTCCTGCTTTCTATTTATACCCTTACTTTCTCAAAATTATTGAGCTACAGAAGCAATCATCCCAACATCATTTCAACAAGCCACCACACACTGCCGCACTGAGGAACTACGCAGAGCAGAGGAAAATCACCTATACAGTGTATTTAAAAAGAATGGGCACCCAGTGAACACAGTCCACTGATTTCTCAGCAACAAACCCAAACAAGCAGTCAAAACGTGTCCAGAAACCCTAGCTACTCTCCCTTACATCAAAGACATCTTGGAAATGACTCTCCGGCTACTCAGACCCCTTCGCATCATGGTAGCCCACAAACCTACCAACATAGAGTCATAGAGATGTACAGCATGGAAACAACCCCTTCAGTCCAGCCTGTTTATGCTGACCAGATATCGTAACCTTATCTAGTCCAACCTGCCAGCACCAGGCCCATATCCCTCCAAACCCTTCCTATTCATGTCTACCCATCCAAATGCCTCTTAAATGTTGCAATTGTACCAGTCTCCACCACTTCCTCTGCCAGCACATTCCATACCCGTACCACCCGCTGCGTGAAAAAGTTGCCCCTGAGGTCTCTTTTTATATCTTTCCGCTCTCACCCTAAACCTATGCCCTGTAGTTCTGGACTCCCCGACCCCAGGGAAAAGACTTTGTCAATTTACCCTATCCATGCCCCTCATAATTTTGTAAACCTCTATAAAGGTCACCCCTCAGCCTCCGACGCTCCAGGGAAAACAGCCCCAGCCTGTTCAGTGTCTCCCCACAGCTCAAATCCTCCAACCCTGGCAACATCCTTGTAAATCTTTTCTGAACTCTTTCAAGTTTCACAACATCTTTCCGATAGGAAGGAGACCAGAATTGCACGCAATATTCCAACAGTGGCCTAACCAATGTCCTGCACAGCTGCAACGTGACCTCCCAACTCCTGTACTTTAATTCTCTGACCAATAAAGGAAAGCATACCTTCTTCACTATCCTATCTACCTGCGACTCCGCTTTCAAGGACCTAGGAACCTGCACTGCAAAGCCTCTTTGTTCAGCAACACTCCCTAGGATCTTACCATTAAGTGTATACGTCCTGCTAAGATTTGCTTTCCCAAAATGCAGCAC
>NC_057714.1:101612237-101619537 GCF_004010195.1 Chiloscyllium plagiosum | reverse complement strand
CATGATTTCCCATGCACAAAGCCATGTTGGCTATCCCTAATCAGTCCTTGCCTTTCCAAATACATGTACATCCTGTCCCTCAGGATTCCCTCCAACAACTTGCCCACCACCGACGTCAGGCTCAATGGTCTATAGTTCCCTGGCTTGTCCTTACCACCCTTCTTAAACAGTGGCACCATGTTTGCCAACCTCCAGTCTTCTGGCACCTCACCTGTGACTATCGGTGATACAAAAATCTCAGCAAGAGGCCCAGCAGTCACTTCTCTAGCTTCCCACAGAGTGCTCGGGTACACCTGATCAGGTCGTGGGAATTTATCCACCTTTACCCGTTTCAAGACATCCAGCACTTTCTCCTCTGTGAACTTGAAAGCTAATGAACTTGAAAGACCCTATACAGACAACAAGCAAAACTAATGTGATTTACAAAATACCGTGCAAGAACTGTAACAAACACTACATTGGACAAACAGGCAGAAAACTAGCCACCAGGATACATGAACATAACTAGCCACAAAACGACATGACCCACTCTCACTAGTATTCTTACAGATGAGGAAGGACACCACTTCGACTGGGACAACACATCCATCCTCTGACAAGCCAAACAGAAACAAGAATTCCTAGAAGCATAACATTCCAAGCGGAACTCTATCAACAAACACATTGACTTGGATTCCACTTACCACCACTGAGAAAAAGAACAGGAAATGATTTAACCACAGGAAATGACATCACCAACCCCAGGAAACCCAAACATTTAAATAGAAAGCAGGAAACACCAGCAGTGCTTTGTCCGGAGGCTAACTGTAGATCTTACTTAGTGTGGTGACAAAACATCTGAAAATGTACCTTCCAGCTCAGCAAGCAAACCTATATCCAGAACTTCTGTGCTCTGGTGATCAATGCCTCGACTTGCTAAACCGATATTCTTTGTTAGACATTTTCTTGGTGAAATCAGTTCATCACCAAATTATTATGGGGCATTTTCTACATGAGTGCACATATAAAGCTGATTTTTAAAGAAGAAATACATTGCTGTGATCAGATTGTATGCAACAGCAGAGAAGTAATTTCACTTTTTGCCATGTATCTCCAATGTTCTCAATGTCTTGTACAACCCAGTTGTTACAGAAAATTCAAGTTGGTAAGTAAAGTGAATTAATTGCTGTATCAATTCTCATTCCCACTGATTGACATTGTTTCTCAGTTTGGAAATACCTCACCTTTAAAATTCTTACTGTTGTCTTCAAATTGCTCCACAACCTCTCCCTTCCAATCTATGTAACCTTCCTGCAGCTCCAAAGTTCTCAAAGGTAATTGTATGTCCCCAGTTTGGTTTTTTGCATAGCCCTAACTTCAGTCAGAACCTGCTGTGATTTTGGCTGCCTGGCCTGAAGATTTAGAATTCCCTCCCTATACCTCTCAACCACTCTTTTCTCCTTGCAAATAGTATTTAAAATCTGCCCTATTGACTAAGCTTTTGGCCTGCTGTGAGACCTCCTCATATGACTCCGAATTGCTAACATTTCTGTGAAGCACCTTGGGCTTCTTTAATATATTCAAGGTGTTTCATAAATGCAAGTTATACATTTTTGTGTTATTTAGTAGACAAAGCCGAGAAAACAATGTAAATTGAATGAATTCCTAGAGTGTTATCCAAAAGAATATCTTTGAATGACCAACTGTTAAGTGTACATTAACTAATTTTGACTTGTTAACCTTTAAATTGAGTTTGGTGGTAGGAGAAAATCTGGCAAGTACTGATAATGTGAATTCATTTGAGGGGCACATGGGAGGGAAGGTTGCAAAACAATTTATGTGAGACACATTTTGAAAGCTTGACAAATTATTTGACTTAAATTGTGCTTAACTATCAATAGTTTAAAATCTAGAGCCAACTATTTGGAATCATTCTAAGATCTATTTGATAGGATAAAAAAAGAGTAGATCGAGAAAATACTCCATTCTGATGTTTAACCAACCATGGCCAAAAATAATTTAGTAGTTCATGAAAGAAATGTTGCACAACTATGTGAGAAAGTCAAAATTCAGCAGATTAGAAAACAAGCAGAGGTACAAAACAAGTTATCAGAGATGCAGAATGGAATGATAAAAATCCAACAGGAAAGCCATGTTGAAGCAACAGCTGAAGTTTTGATCTAGGTGGCTTTGCTCATTTCTTACAACAATTCCTGTGCTATAAAATGTCCCATTAAGCACAGATATACATTAGACAAATAGAAAATGATGAATTAGTTAAAGGAGCACATTGGTTTTCAGAGAGAAAAAAAACAACTAGGAGAAAAAAAAAGTGAAGACTGCAGATGCTGGAGATGAGAGTCAGGGGTGTGGTGCTGGAAAAGCACAGCAAGTCAGGCAGCATCCAAGGAGCAGGAGAATTGATGATTCGGGCAAAAGTCATATGCCCAAAACGTCGACTCTCCTGCTCCTTGGAAGCTGTCTGACCTGCTGTGCTTTTCCAGCATTACACTCTTGATTCTTTCAGAGCAAAACCCCTGAAAAATTAGAAAAGGAACTTATTTAATACACGTTCATTTAAAACGTTAAAGCTCTTATTTTTTTCATATTTTGAATGTTGCATCCTGTTTTGGACATGGCATCTCATGGAGGAAACAATGGTTATGAGATTGAGAGAAGCTTGAATTTGCGGGAATGAAATTAGGCCTACAAGAGTTAATTTATGATACACTGCATAAACTAAGCTTGAAGTAAAAATTAAGACTGATCTAATTATGGCACTAATTATTTTATTTTTGGTTAAGATGGCCAGAACACAGGGCCATTACTGTAAAATTGAAACTAGACTCTTTAGAGGTTACTTCAGGAAGCACTTCTTCGTACACTATTATAGAAACGTGGAACGTTCATTCTGCAAACACCTGAGTGCAGGGTTAGAGTTTTTTAAGATCTAGATTGATTGATTCTTTTTTTAATGGCAAGGGTAATCACAGGATTTGAAGATACAATACAGACTGGCCATAATTTCATTGAATGGTAGAACTTAGTGAATGACCTACTTCTACTAATTTTATTTCATGAAAGCAATCTATTATGTATAAATACTCATTTCAATATGCAGGTAATCGAGTTCAGCGAACTAGATAAACCTAAAGTCAAACTTTTACGCCACGTTCTCCATAAACTACTTGTGGATACAGAACCTGAAGATTTAGTGGCAATATTTCAAAGGTAATACTTGTACTTTTATTATTTCTATTTTTAATATCTGTTTTTAAAAAAAGGCCATAAATTTGCTCAACCATATCAATTGATATGAAAGGGGAGGAGAGTTTTAAAACATACTTAAGACAGAGAAAGATTCTTGATCAGCAAGGGAGTGGAAGATTGTCAGGGGTAGGTTAGAATGTGGAGTAATCAGATCAGCCATCATCATCTTGAATGGCGGAGCTGGGCAGTGGGACCTTCTGCTCTTAATTTATAAGTTTTTTTTTAAATATATAATCTATATCTGTCATGGCAACTGATTTATTTAATGTTGAATAAGATTTTGAATTGTCTGGTTGAGTGGCCTGCTAAAGTTAGTACATTATATTTTATGGTCCCAGGATTGATACTGTACTTGCTGGGCTAATGTGAAGCATTCTACATTGTAATATGATTGCTATCAGTGTATGTTATCCAGATCATTAATGGTGAAGACTCATCACCGAAACATGTCCTTTGGTTTAGACTGAAATTCATCTCCAAGCACTTGACAAATGAACTATATAATTCAATGTTGTCGGCTCTTCAAAACTTCAACTTAGAACTACAATTTGAGATATACTGAAAATTAACTGTTTTTGATTTGAGTTAAGGATGATTGCACAATCAAGAATGCATATTTGGAATAAAAGTCTTCAGTAATTATGAAATTTAGAGAATATCTACCCCAGTATTCATTCCAAATTCAGATTTCTGCCCAAGATCTGCAATGACCATGCAGTAGAACTGCAATACCCAATGGACAAATGTGTTAGCACTTTGTGCATGTAAAGAGTCGTAGATATTTTGTGCACAGAAAAAGGCCCATCAAGTCAGCACCTGTCAAAAACAACCACCAATTTTCCAATTTCCAAATACAAAGAAATAGTCCAAGATTTTTGTCCTGTGTTCTTCAGGACAGACTTGCAAGAATATCGAAAATGAGCAACAACTTGTATTACAGAAGAAAAGGGTGCAGATTGGTTGGTAATCCAACGGTACGAAGAATTACACTAACAAACAGTTGAAAACTATTGGTCGGGCTCTGAATGCTCATGTCTGTTCCAAACTACAGATATTCATACACAGAGCTCTGGCCTGTAACTAAAAAGACTGAAATATTAGACTTTTTTTCAGGTGAACAAAAGCTTTGAGATGGGGGAGAAGTGTTTTCCTTGAACACACTCCATGACAAAACCTGGATCAATTGCAATCAACTTGCCTGGTTGAATTTAAGTAAAAGCTTATTGGAACCTGGCGTATTCTCCACAGCAACACCACAACTAATCAAAGTCCACTTGCCATCCAGTCTGGACCATGTTCTCTTGTAGAATAAATTGTTGCTCACTTTAAAATTTGGTATTCTTGTGATTTGTATTCTAATGACTCCAAGAGGAACAGCTTTGACCATATATTCCATTTAGCCTTTTTTTAAATCTTTTAATTCTTGATGTATGGTTTTTCTAAAGATCTTCATATTCTTTCAACACAGGATCTCTGGAATTCCAAAGCTGGGACTGTTCCGCGAAGGCCTGAAACTCTTCCTTTCACACTTCTTATTGAAGAATGCTTCCAGCTTGGGGAGTGTAGAACAAGCTAATTTGCTTAAAACACGTGTGGACATAGCTGAAAAGGCTTTACAAACGAAAGATACAATACTGAAATTTTAAGAATTGAACACAATATAGGATATTTTACTGCAGCATAAATTGAAAAGTTGGTTCACAATATATGTCTCACTATTTGAACTTAGAAGACTTGTATTAATAACAGGGGATACTTCATGCTGCTGCATTCAAAAGAAAATACTTCAGGCTTTACACTTGTCAAAAAGACCACTAGGTGGCATATTTCTACCATATCAGTATCTTGTATATTTAGCTTTAATGACACCAATTTTAATGCCTGTATGGTTCAGACTGCAGTTCACAGAAATATAATTTGCTATTTCTGGCTACAGAATGCCAGTAATAGGTGTTCTGTTCAAAGAATCCTTAAATTACAGCCAACTTTGTGTTTAAAAATAAATTTTATATTTATAGTCACCAAACTTGTGGGTGTATTGTAACCTTGATATGAAAATATCAAGGGAGATAACAAGAATTAAAAAGTATCCATGGAGACAAAATTTACAGTTTTTCTATCAAGATACTGTATTTCATTAACAAAAAATTCTCATTCAATGTATAAACTCGTTTCTTTTGGATTTACAAAGTGCAATTGTTAGCCAAAAGATGTAAAAATTTAAAGCCCCTGCATTGCACATTACAAAGCCATAATTTCCTTAATGCATGTGGAGAACAACCATTGTATTATCGAATGTTATTCATTCAATTAATGAAAAGTATACACATCAAGCTATCAGGTGAAAATAGGATAAAGCAGTATACTTGCACACACATCCCACTATTTTAGATATTCAGTGCCTGGAAACATTGTCAGCATCTTCCTTGTGTTATAGATACCAAGTTGTTACTTCTTCACTCCTCTCCATTTTGTCAGATTGCTTGGTCTTGCATGTGTTGTAGTTGCCTCTATCTTTGACACTCTCATTCCATGAGTAAATAACAAGATGTTAAGGAGGCAAGCTGTACTCTTCAACTCCTGCCACAAACTCCACAGCCTTTCCAGTGGTTCAGTCCCTATTCCTAGTCATTAGCTCAGATTGAACCAGAAACATTAGCATCCTATTCGATTTGGATTTACAACATCAGCATCCTATTTGATTCCAAACTGAACTTCCTGTTTCATAATCCCTGTGTCGCAAACATTGGTGATTCTGGGATGAGTAATATTGTCCACTTGAAGCATTACCTTAATCCATCTGCTGTGGAATCCCTTATCTGCGTGCATTTCTGGTCTCCTTCCTATTGGAGGGATATTGTAAAACTTGAAAGGGTTCAGAAAAGATTTACAAGAATGTTGCCAGGGTTGGAAGATTTGAGCTGTAAAGAGAGGCTGAATAGGCTAGGACTGTTTTTCCTGGAGTGTCTGAGGCTGACTGGTGACCTGATAGAGGTTTATAAAATCATGAGGGACATGGATAGGATAAATAGACAAAGTCTTTTCCCTGGGGTGGTGGAGTACAGAACTAGAGGGCATAGGTTTAGGGTGAGAGGGGAAAGATATAAAAGAGACCTAAGGGGCAACTCTTTCATGCAAAGGTGTTACGTGTATGGAATGATCTGCCAGATGAAGTGGTGGAGGCTGGTACAATTGCAACATTTAAAAGGCATCTGGATGGGGATATGAATAGGAAGGGTTTGGAGGGATATGGGCCGGATGCTGGCAGGTGGGACTAGATTGGGTTGGGATATCTGGTCGGCATAGAGAACAAAATGGACTGATGGGTCTGTTTCTGTGCTGTACATCTCTATGCCTCTGTGCCATTATCATATCTTGGCTGCAGAACCCCCAGGATAATCATCCTCAATCATCATTTTTCCATGCTTTTCCCCTACCTCTTAATGTCATTAATATTCTGACTTGAAGTGCCAAATGCAGAACCAAAACCTAAGGTAGCCAAATATTTCTAAGTATTTTTAGAGTAATTTAAGTTTACTAAGATACAACAGTCAAGCAGACATGCTGCCTCCTCCACACTTCACATCAGCTCAGATGAACAAAGAAAATTTACAGCTCAGGAACAGGCCCTTCAGCCCTCCAAGCCTGTGCTGATCCAAATCCATTGTCTAAACCTATTATCCAATTCCTAAGCATCTGTATCCCTCTGCTCCCCACCTACTCATGCATCTGTCCACATGCACCTTAAATGAAGCCTGCCTGTACTACCTCTGCTGGCAACGCATTCCAGGCACCTACCACCCTCTGTGTACTTTCCACGTGTATCCACCTTAAACCTTTCACCTTGAACGTGTGACCGCTCGCTATTGAATCCTTCACTCTGGGAAAAAGCTTATCCCTATCCACCTGTCTAAACCCTTCATGATTTTGTAGACCTCAATCAGGTCTTCCCTCAATCTCCTTTTTTCTAATGAAAATAATCCTAACCTACTCAACCTCTCTTCATAGCTAGCACCTTCTATACCAGGCAACATCCTCGTAAACCTTCTCT
>NC_057714.1:101607442-101610911 GCF_004010195.1 Chiloscyllium plagiosum | reverse complement strand
GTTGGGAATGTGATAGGTGGAAAGAGGTCAAGGTGAGGGTGATAGGTCGGAGTAGGATGGAGGCGGAGAGGTCAAGAAGAAGACTGCAGGTCAGGAAGGCGGTGCCGGGCTGGAGGGATTTGGCTGAGACAAGGTGGGGGGAGGGGGGGTGAAGAAACTGTTGAAGTCCAAGTTCATCCCCTGTGGTTGGAGGGTTCCCAGTCGGAAGATAAGATGCTCCTCCTCCGACCGTCGGGTTGTTGTGGTTTGGCGGTGGATGAGTCAATGACCTGCATATCCTTGGTGGAGTGGGAGGGGGAGTTGAAATGCTGTGCTACAGGGTGGTTGGGTTGGTTCGTCCGGGTGGCCCAGAGGTGCTCTCTGAATCGCTCCGCAAGTAGGCGGCCTGTCTCCCCAATATAGAGGAGGCCACACCGGCTGCAGCGGATGCAGTAGATGATGTGGGTGGAGGTGCAGGTGAATCTGTGGCGGATATGGAAGTTTCCCTTGGGGCCTTGGAGAGAAGTGAGGGGGGAGGTGTGGGCGCAAGTGTTGCACCTCCTGCGGTTGCAAGGGAAGGTGTCGGGAGTGGTGGTTGGGTCGGTGGGGGGTGTGGATCTGACAAGGGAGTCGCGGAGGGAGTGGTCTCTACGGAAAGCTGATAGGGGAGGGGAGGGGAATATATCCTTGGTGCTGGGGTCTGTTTGGAGGTGGCGGAAGTGACGGCGGATGATGCGCTGTACATGGAGATTGGTGGGGTGGTAGGTGAGGACCAGTGGGGTTCTGTCCTGGTGGCGGTTGGAGGGGCGGGGCTCAAGGGCGGAGGAGCGGGAGGTGGAGGAGATGCGGTGGAGGGCACCGTCGACCACGTCGGGGGGGGAAATTGCGGTCCTTGAAGAAGGTGGCCATCTGTGTTGTACGTATTTTGTACTGGTCCTCCTGGGAGCAGATGCGGCGGAGACGAAGGAATTGTGAGAATGGGATGGCGTTTTTACAGGGGGCAGGATGGGAGGAGGTGTAGTCCAGGTAGCTGTGGGAGTCGGTAGGTTTGTAGTAGATATCTGTCAGGGCCCCAGCTATTTCCTCTCTCACCTCCTTTAGCAACCTGGAATAGATTCCATCCAGTCCTGGGGATTTATCCACCTTAATATCCTTTCGCCTACCCAACACATTCTCCCTCAATGTGATCCTGAGTAAACAAACTTCTATCTCTAATCTCTATATTCATCATGTCGCTGTCCTCAGTGAAAACGGATGCAAACTAATCATTGAGAATCTCACCCATTTTCTCCAGTTTCAGGAGAGATTAAATGACAACAAAGATGATGATGCAAGCAAAAGGAGATTATAATGGACAAGCAAAGAAACAAACGTTAGGTGGATGTGTGGTGTAAATGGGAATAACAGAATCATTACTAAAATGGCTGATGAAACAAAAGGGACCAAAGTAATAACGTTTTTACCAATTGGATTAAGCCTGTATTCATTGTTCACTGTTCAATTTTAATAACCAGAATAAATTTACACTTGCAGGTTGATTTCCCCTGATTGCATTACCATCTAATTCAGTCTAGTTGCATGTTGTATCAAAGTGAGAGAGATGGGGGACAAAAGCATTAAATATGTTGTGAAAATTTTCTTAAAGATCTAGTCAGAGCAGTAACGTATTTCTCTGCTAATCGCAGGTAGATAGGATAGTGAAGAAGGCATTTGGTATGCTTTCTTTTATTGGTCAGAGTATTGAGTACAGGAGGTGGGAGGTCATGTTACGGCTGTACAGGACATTGGTTAGGCCACTGTTGGAATATTGGGTGCAATTCTGGTCTCCTTCCTATCGGAATGATGTTGTAAAACTTGAAACGGTTCAGAAAAGATTTACAAGGATGTTGCCAGGGTTGGAGGATTTGAGCTATAGGGAGAGGCTGAACAGGCTGGGGCTGTTTTCCCTGGAGCGTCGGAGGCTGAGGGGTGACCTTTTGAAGGTTTACAAAATAATGAGGGGCATGGATAGGATAAATAGACAAAGTCTTTTCCCTGGGGTCAGGGAGTCCAGAACTAGAGGGCATGGGTTTAGGGTGAGTAGGGAAAGATATAAAAGAAACCTAAGGGGCAACTTTTTCACACAGAGGGTGGTCAGTGTATGGAATGAGCTGCTAGAGGAAGTGGTGGAGGCTGGTACAACTGCAACATTTACAAGGCATTTGGATGAGTATATGAATAGGAAGGGTTTGGAGGGATATGGGTTGGGTGCTGGCAGGTGGGACTAAATTGGGTTGGGATATCTGGTCAGCATGGATGGGTTGGACCGAAGGGTCTGTTTCCATGCTGTACATCTCTATGACAACCTTCCTTCCTTATCCTTTTGTGGACCAATCCTTTCTCTAGTTATCCTCTTGCTTCTTATATATCAAAAGAAGGCCTGGGCTTTTCCTTTATTCTGCTTACTAAAGTTATTTCATGACCCCTTTTAGCCCGCTTGATTCCTTGTTTGATTGGTCCTACTGTCCCGATATTCCTCCAGGGCCCGTTCTGTTCTAAGCTACCTGGATCTTATGTACGCTTCTCTTTTCCTCTTGGCTAGTCGCACAATTTCTCCTGCCATCCACGGTTCACAAATCTTGCTTTGTTTTCAAAGGGACTTGCCGACTCTGCACTATCTTTGAAAGCCTCCCACATTATAAAATGTGGACTTCCCTTCAAATATCTGCCCCCAATCCTCATTTCCCAACTCCTGCCGGATTTTGAGATAATTGGTCTTGGCCCAGTTTTGTACTCTTCCCTTAGGATCACTCTCATCCTAGTCTACGAGTATTCTAAAATTTACAGAATTGTGGTCACTATTCCCAAAGAAATTCCTCACAAACTTCTACCAACTGATCTGGCTTATTCCCCAAAACCAGGTCTAATATCACCCCTTCCGTAGTTGGACTATTGACATACTGCTCTCAAAAACTTTCCTGGACTCTTCTTACAAATTCTGCCCCATCTGACGCGGTGTATCCCAGTCAGTGTTGGGGAAATTAAAATCTCCCATCACCACCACCCTATTGCCTCTACATCTTTCCACAATCAGTTTACCTATTTGTTCTTCTACCTCATGCTCACTGTTGGGAGGTCTTTAGTAAAGCCCCAACAGTCTAACTGCACCCTTTTTATTTCTCAGCTCTACCCTTAATGCCTCACTGCTCAAGCCCTCCATAGTGACCTCCATTAACACGGCCGTGATACCATCCCTGACCAGCAATGCAATTCCTTCCCTCCTCCCATCCCCCTCCCCCCCCACCCACCCCGCCTTTTACTTCCCTCCCTGTCCTGTCTGAAGCATCTATATGCTAGAGCATTTAGTTGCCAATTATGCCCTTCCTTCAACCAAGTCCCTGTGATTGCTATAATGTCATACTCCCAGGCACCAATCCAAGCCCCAAGATGAAGAGTCACCTCGACTCGAAATGTTAGATTTCTCTCTCTCTCTATGGACGCTGCCTGAGAT
>NC_057714.1:101606800-101606942 GCF_004010195.1 Chiloscyllium plagiosum | reverse complement strand
TCCTCTGGCACCTCACCTGTGTTTAAGGAGGCCACAAAGATATCTTCGAGGAGAAAGTGAGGTCTGCAGATGCTGGAGATCAAAGTTGAAACTTTATTGCTGGAACAGCACAGCAGGTCAGGCAGCATCCAGGGAACAGGAG
>NC_057714.1:101524855-101600280 GCF_004010195.1 Chiloscyllium plagiosum | reverse complement strand
ACTAGTTTAAATCCTCCTGAGCAGCTCCAGCAAATTTCCCTGCCAATGTATTAGACCCCTTCCAATTTAGGTGCAATCCGTCCTTCTTGGACAGGTCACTTCTACCCCAAAAGAGATTCCAATGATCCAAAAATGTGAATCCTTCTCCCATACACCAGCTCCTCAGCCATGCATTCATCTGCTGTATCCTCCTATTCCTGCCCTCACTAGTTCATAGCACTGGGAGTAATCCAGATATTACTACTCTTGAGGACCTCTTTTTTAAATTCCTGCCTAACTCTCAGTAATCTCCCTTCAGACTCTCAACCTTTTCCCTTCCTATATCATTGGTTCCAATGTGAACAATAACCTCTTGCTGGCCCCTCTCCCCTGTGGGAACATTCTGCACCCTCTCTGAGACATCCTTGATCCTGATACCAGGGAAGCAACACATCATTTTGATTTATCAGTGTTGGCCACAGAAACGTCTGTCTATACCTCGGACTAGAGAATCCCCTCACACAATTGATCTCTTAGAACCTGACATACCTCTCGTTGCATTAGAGCCAGTCTCAATACCAGAAACTTGGCTGTTCGTGCTATGTTTCCCTGAGAATCCATCCCCCTCTACATTTTCCAAAACAGCATACTTGTTTGAAATGGGTATATCCACAAAAGACTCCTGCACTAAGTGCCTACCTCTCTTACCTTTCCTGGAGTTAACCCGTCTATGTGACTATATCTCAGAATTACCCCCATTCCTATAACTGCCATCCGTCACATACTGTTATTGTTGCAAATTCCTCATTGCTTCTAACTGTCTCCAACTGATCCATTCGATCTGATAAGATTTGCAACCAACAGCATTTATGGCAGATATAATCTGCTGTAACCCTTAAACTCTCTTTAAATTCTCACATCTGACAAGAAGCACATTTCACTCTACTAAAGGCCATTTTTGCCTCTTCACAATCTACAGACCCAGAAAATAACACAATTTTATTCCTCTACAAACACTGCCCCAGGTTAAATTAATAGTTATGGTTTATGTTTTAAGTTTAATCAAGAGATATATCTCCGAAAACATATAAATCAAGAAAGAACCCACTCTACTCACTACTGCAGTCACACTTAAAACAACAATACACTTATCTGCTTCTGTGCTGTGAACTTCACCTAACAGTTTCTCCAAGATCAGTTATGAATTTCACTATTTATTAATTTTCCCAGATGCACTCCGATATCCAGCGATACATGAATTCAAACAGCAAAGGCAGCTTGAATACCTGTGCAGGTACTCTGTGGTGTCAGTTTGTTTCTTTCTTTCTTTCGCTTTCTCTCTCTCCTGCACTGACCTCACCATGTGCTTCCTTTGTCTGTTCTTCTCCCTTTTAAAACTGCTACTGTTTTGCCTTTTTTTCTCCAAAGTTCCAAAACAATGCAACAGCATATAAAACTGTAATTGTTGCTCCTGGAATTCGAGGAAATCACCTCCAACACCTAAAATACCTCAAAAAAGGAGCAACAGTTACAGACAGAAATTTATCCTGTCCTCCATCTTGGATTACCCATATTCCTTTGCAAGTGCCACTGATACTACTGTTAATGACTACTTCCATCACTTTACTGATGACTAAGACAACTGATGGGGAACCATTTGGCCTGTCTGGATTTATCCTGCTTTCTATCCACAAGGCACACCTTGTCAGTGTTGTAATATGTACTTAAGCACATTAATTGCTGAAAATGTGTTGCTGGAAAAGCGCAGCAGGTCAGGCAGCATCCAAGGTGCAGGAGAATCGATGTTTCGGGCATGAGCCCTTCCTTAAGTACATTAATTGCCTGGTATTATGATCCCATTTGATGGTAAGACTGGATGTCACATTCTGGAATGAACCTGGCTTAATTCCTTTACTGTTTAAAAAATTATCTATTGGAGCTTTAAAACATGTAGTGAGGAAGCCTCAACTACTTCACTGGGCAAGGAATTCCACAGATTCACAACTCTTTGGGTGAAGACGTTCCTCCTTAATTCAGTCCTAATTCTGCTGCCCCTAATTTTGAGGCTATGCCCTCTTGTCCTAGCTTCACCCACCAATGGAAACAACTTCCCTGCTTCTGTCTTATCTATTCCCTTGATTCTTTTATATGTTTCTATAATGTTCCCTCCCATTCTTCTAAATTCTATTAAAGCATAAATTCATTTCATCAGGAGAAAGGTATCCTTTCTCCTTCAACTTGTGTTCAACTGAGGGTATGTGTGAACAACAAGGAAATTCAGTTAATCCTTCCTCATATTGGACTACGAAGAATTGAAGTACCCAATCTGAAACCATAACAAATTGAGGAAACTTGTTCAGGAACTGGTTGCATCAGCAGGATTGGTTGCATCAACAATCTGTCTGACACTCACAAACCTCTACTATATATTGAGTCCCATTTCTCTGAGTTATGATTTATTTTATTTGTGAATTATTTCCTTTTCTTCATTTCTCCCTTTTGACACAACCTTTCTTGACATAAGAGGAGAGTACACTTGTAGATATCTAAACTGAGGAAGAGAATTTTAGATTTGATGGTGTGCAGGAGCTGTGAGCCCAGTGGTGAATGGATAAGAGGACCAAGGTTTGTTGCAGGATTAGCTGTGTGAAGCAGAATTTTGAAGGACTAAGTTTTATGGATGGAAAGGGATTTTGGGCAAGCAACAGATTTGAAAGCAGCACTTGGGGAGTGAAGGCATTGTGAAGGTTTCCGCTGATCTTGAACGGAATCAGGTTATGGTGGTGGATCTGTCTCATTCCTGGACACACGTATTTCCATCACGGATGAACACCTCAGTGCCTCACTCTAAGCCATGGATAACCTCATGATGCTGCACTTATCTAGCTTCCATCCTAAACATGTTAAAGAAGCCAACCCTTACGGACAAGCCCTGTTATATATGCAGGATCTGCTCAAACAAAGAACACCGCGCGCCTCCCCCCCCATCCCCATCCAGCACTGACCCGCCCGCACCTCTCTCCGGGGCAGCTGGACTGGACACCAACAATAAGGCAGCTGCTGCTGCCTTTGTGGGGTAAGTCTCCAAATAGCGTGCACACACATACACACGAACAACTTTTTACTGTGCCTTTTTGACAGGTTCCACCTCTGCCCTGTAGAGGACAATGTTGGTCAGATTATCTGGGGAGTTGGGAGGGTACACCTCTCTGTCGAACTCCAGGGAAAGTGTGAGGAGAGAGAGAGAGAGAGGGGCGGGAGGTCAGCCATTTGGAGATGGTGCCTGTTTAATCACTGTAAACAAAAGACACGATCACTGTTGGAAACACGTCTTTGATGTAATGTTTCTGCCGGGACCTCGAGATCTCCTTCGGATAATCCAATTTTCGGATAATTGGTATTCAGATAATCGAGGTTCCCCTGTATTCCAAAAGTGGCCTAACCAATGTCCTGCACAGCCGCAACATGACCTCCCAACTCCTACACTCAATACTCTGACTAATAAAGGAAAGCATACCAAATGCCTTTTTCACTATCCTATCTGAGAGTTCACTTTGAAGGAATTATGAACCTGCACTGCCAGGTGTCTTTGTTCAGCAACACACCCCAGGACCTTACCATGTATTAGCTCTGCCCCATGATTTGCCTTTCCACCTCATATTTCCGCCTCATATCTGCCACTTCTCAGCCCATCTGATCAAGATCCTGTTGTACTCTGAGGTAACTTTTTTCGCTGTCCGCTAAACCTCCAATTTTGGTGTCATCTACAAACTTACTAACTATACCCTATGTTCACATCCAAATCATTTATATATGTGGACCCAAAACCAATCCTTGTGTCACACCATTGGTCACAAGCTTCTGTTCTGAAAAGCACCCCTCCACCACCACCCTGTGTCTTCTACGTTTTGAGCCAGTTCTGTATATAAATGGCTATTTTTCCCTGTATTCCATGGGATCTAACCTTGCTAACCAGTCTACAATGAGGAACCTTGTTGAATGCCTTACTGAAGTCCATATAGATCACATCCACCATGCTGCCACTTACCAATCCTCTTTCTTACTTCTTCAAAAAACTCAATCAAGTTAGTGAGACATGTTTTCCCATGCACAAGCCATGTTGACTATTCCTAATCAGTCTTTGCCTATCCAAATATATATAAATCCTGTCCCTCAGAATTCCCTCCAACAACTTGCTCACCACCAATGTCAGGCTCACTAGTGTATGGTTCCCTGGCCTTTCCTTACCACCTTTCTTAAATAGTGACACCACATTGGCCAACCTCCAGTCTTCTGGTACCTCACCTGTGATTATTGATGATACAAACATCTCAGCAGGGGTCCCAGCAATCATTTCCCTAGCTTCGCATAGAGTTCTAGGATGCTCCTGATCAGGTCCTGGGGATTTATCCACCTTTATGCATTTTTAACACATCCTGCACCCTCTCCTCTGTAATATGATCATTGTTCAAGATGTCACCATGTATTTTCCCACATTCTATATATTCCATGTCCATCTCCACAGCAAATACTGATGCAAAATACTCGTTTAGTATCTCCCCCATCTCCAGCGGTTCCACACAGAGTTATAGAGTCACAGAGCCATAGAGATGTTCAGCACAGAAACAGGCCCTTCGGTCCATGCTGACCAGATATCCCAGCCCAATCTAGTCACACCTGCCAGCACCCAGCCCATATCCTTCCAAACCCTTCCTATTCATATACCCATCCAAATGCCTTTTAAATGTTGTAATTTTAACAGCCTCCACCACTTCCTCTGGCAGTTCATTCCATACACGTACCACCCTCTGTGTGAAACATTAGCCCTTAGGTCTCTTTTATATCTTTCCCCTCTCACTCTAAACCTATGCTTTCTAGTTCTGGACTCCCCCACCCCAGGGAAGAGACTTTGTCTATTTATCCTATCCATACCCCTCATGATTTTATAAACTTTTAGAAGGTCACCTCTCAGCCTCCGACGCTGAAGGGAAAACAGCCCCAACCCATTCAACATCTCCCTATAGCTCAAATCCTCCAACTCTGACAACATCCTTGTAAATCTTTCTGAACCCTTTCAAGTTTCACAACATCTTTTCGATAGGAAGGAGGCCAGAATTGCACGCAATATTCCAACAGTGGTCTGACCAATGTCCTGTACAGCCACAACATGACTTCCCAATTTTCTTGTACACACCAAACAAATTCTTCTCCATCTAAACCCTTAATACTATGGCAGTCCCAGTCTATGTTTGGAAAGTTAAAATCTCCTACCATAACCACCCTATTATTCTTACAGATAACTGAAATCTCCTTACAAATTTGTTTCTCAACAGCTGACTATTGGGGGGTCTATAGTACAATCGTAATAAGGTGATCATCCCTTTCTTATTTCTCAGTTCCACCCAAATAACTTCCCTGGACATATTCCCAGGAATGTCCCCCTAAGTACAGCCATAATGTTATCGCTTATTAAAAAATATCACTCCCCCTCCTCTCTTACCCTCACCCCCTTTCTGTCCTTCCTATAGCATTTGTGTCCTGAAAATTTAAGCTGCCGGTTCTGTCCATCGCTGAGCCACATTTCCTTAATTGCTATCATATCCCAGTCTCATGTTCCTAACCATGCCCTGAGTTCATCTATCTTCCCTGTTAAGCCGCTTGCATTGAAATAAATGTAATTTAATTTATCAGTCTTACCTTATTCTCTGTTTTGTTCCTGCCTGTCCTAACTGTTTGACTTGCTCCTTTTCCCAACTGTACCAATCAGACTGATCTCTTTCCTCACGAACTCCCTGGGTCGAAAACAGTATACTTATTTGAGATGGGAATAGCCACAGGAGACTCCTGCAGTACCTACCTCCTTTTCCTATCTCTCCTGGAGGTAACCCATCTAACTGACTGTATCTGTGGTTTTTCTCCCTTTCTTATAACTGCCATCCATCACACTCCTGTAAATTCCTTATTGCATCTAACTGCCGCTCCAACTGATCCATGCAATCTGATGGGATTTGCAACCAAACACTTTCTGCAGTCATAATCATCAGTAACATGGAAACTCTCCCTAATCTCCCACATCCAACAGGACAAGCACATTGCTCTCCTAAAGGTCATCTTTGCACCTTAACAATCCAGAGACCCGGGAAATAGCACCGTCTTTCTGCTCTAAAAAATACTGCTCCACGCTAACTTAGAACTTATGTTTTATATTTTTAAAATTTAATCAAGAGATAGATCTCAATAAAACGTATAGTCAAAAAAGAACCCACTCTACTCACTATTATAGATTTATAGCAAGATTACACTTAAAAACTGTGCACTTACCTGCTGCCATGCTGTGAACTCACCCACACAAGTTCCTCCGAGGTCAGGTGTGAATTTTTCCATTTGTTATTTTTTCTTAGATGCACTCCAATGTCCAGCGATACTTGAACTCAAACAGCAAAGGCAGGAGCTGTACAGATTCACTGCTGAGTCAGACAGCTTTGTAGGTTTCTTTTTCTGACCATGTGGTCTCTGCCTTTGTCTCACTTCCTCCTTTTAAAAGTGCCGTTGTTTTGATCTTCTTTTTCCCCCAAAGTTCCAAAACAATGTAACAGTTTATAAAACAGTAATCACTGCTCCTGGAATTTGAGGAAATCAGCTCCAACACCTAAAATATGTCAAAAAAAAGGAACTCTTACAACCACATTTTTTTTCCTGTCGTCCATCTTGGATTATATCTTTCCTGAATGTAGCTTTCAAAACGGACAAAAACAATTTACCCACTACCTACCCTCGTTCACTGCTTTGCACTCATGTCACTTTTGTGAGCCTTTTCAGATCTGATCGGGTTCCTGTTGGGGCTTTGCTGCTGCTCCAATGAGTCAGTCTGGGTCTCACCCCTCAGATTTTTTTCAGGAAGTGCTGCCACCTCAGTTCACTGCCACATTCACTTTGGTCTACTCTGCTTCTTCTGCTGCTGCTGCTCCAATTGGCTCCTTTCTGAATCACAGTAGAGTATAGAAGAGGAAAATCTTGTCCTTATTTCTGTATTGAGTCCAACTCAACTCCATGGTAACGCTGATTTGTTGTACATCTTCCCAGTCTGCTTCACAGTGTTGATGACTTGCTGAAAGAGTAGGAAGAATGGGGCTAATTGGGTAGCTTTTTCACACAAACAACATAGATGCAATGGGACAAATGGTCTCCTTCACTGCTATATTATTGTGTGATTCTATGATCTCGGTGGTACATGCCTGTCTCCTCAAGGAAGGAGTAGGTGTAGCAGTAAAGTCTATTGGGCTAGTAGTTCAGAGACCCATACCCATGTGCTGCTGAAATGGGTTCAAATCTTACCTTACCACAGCTGGTAGAATTTCAAGACAATTAATAAAAAAAAAGAAGCAATTGATTGTTGAAAACATCCATCTGATTTACCAATATATTTTGAAGAAGGAAATCTGCATCCTTCCCTGCTCTGGCCTGAATGTGAGTCCAGACTTATAGAAATATCGTTGACTGTCTCTCTGCCTCAATTAATCAGATCACAGGTAATCCCTTCACTTGTTATTCAGTTGTTAACACTTTACTCACACCATGTGACACTTTTGATCATCTGTAAAGACTTGTTATTCAGCTTGTGGACTTTCCACTCATACCATTTGTACGATCTTTTGATCTCTCTCCTTTTAAATTCTGTACTTGTGTGCTTCTCTTCATTGTACTTGGTGAACACTTGTGATTTCAAATAAAACCTTTGGACTATAACCTGATGTTGCATGACTTCTGATATTCAAAGTTTGGGTGAAGATTTGTAGCTCGGGTGCTCGTTGTTGTGGTTCTGTTCGCCGAGCTGGAAAGTTTTGTTGCAAACGTTTCGTCCCCTGTCTCGGTGACATCCTCAGTGCTTGGGAGCCTCCTGTGAAGCGCTTCTGTGGTGTTTCCTCCGGCATTTATAGTGGCCTGTCCCTGCCGCTTCCGGTTGTCAGTTTCAGCTGTCCGCTGTAATGGCCGGTATATTGGGTCCAGGTCGATGTGTTTGTTGATGGACTTTGTGGATGAGTGCCATGCTTCTAGAAATTCCCTGGCTGTTCTTTGTTTTGGCCGGTATATTGGGTCCAGGTCTATGTGTTTGTTGTTGGTGTTTGTGGATGAGTGCCATGCTTCTAGGAATTCCCTGGCTGTTCTTTGTTTTGCTTGCCCTATAATGGTAGTGTTGTCCCAGTCGAATTCATATTGCTTGTTGTCTGTGTGTGTGGCTACTAAGGATAGCTGGCCGTGTCGTTTCGTGGCTAATTGGTGTTCATGTATGCGGATTGTTAGCTGTCTTCCTGTTTGTCCTATAGTGTTTTGTGCGGTCCTTGCATGGGATTTTGTACACTACATTAGTTTTGCTCATGTTGGGTATTGGGTCCTTCGTTCTGGTGAGTTGTTGTCTGAGTGTGTCTGTTGGTTTGTGTGCTGTTATAAGTCCTAGTGTTCGCAGTAGTCTGGCTGTCAGTTCTGAAATGCTCCTGTTGTATGGTAGTGTGGCTAGTCCTTTTGGTTGTGGTATGTCCTCGTTCCGTGGTCTTTCTCTTAGGCATCTGTTGATGAAATTGCGCGGGTATTCGTTTTTGGCGAATACCTTGTACAGGTGTTCCTCTTCCTCTTTTTGCAGTTCTGGTGTGCTGCAGCGTGTTGTGGCCCTTTTGAATAGTGTCTTGATGCAAATTCGTTTGTGTGTTGGGGTGGTTGCTTTCATAGTTCAGGACTTGGTCTGTGTGTGTGGCTTTCCTGTATATGGCGGTGGAAGGTCTTGTAAGAGAGACAATGTACGAATGTCAATCCTATTCCTAATTGAAGTGTTGAAAAGTCTGGTTGAAGCAAAGACCGTGGCCAGGATACATTGGAAGATTGTTTCCCCCAGTCAGGGAGACTAAAACATAAAGGGACACTTTCAGAATAAGAGGTTGATCATTCAGGACTCAAGATGAGGAAAAGTTGCACAGAGGGCAGTGAATTTATGAAATTCTTTACTCCAGAAGGGTTGTGCGTGCAAGGTTGAGATAGATTTTAGTTTCTCATGATTGTGAGGTATGATGTTGACATTCAATTCAGCCACGACCTTATTGAAATGCTTCACATGCCCAATGATGTCATCTTGCTCCTACCTCTTGCAGGAGAGACCTTGAGTTGGAGAATACAGTTAGTGAAAGGGGCCCCCAAGATATTAAACTGGTGAAGACCAAGGAGTTTCTGCAAGTTGCTGCACACAAGCCTGTGTCTAATCCCCCACATCTCCATGTAAGATAATAATGGGCGCCCTCTTGTGGTGCAGAGCAAGTGTCCCTCCTCCTGGACCAGGTGACTCAGGTTCAAGCCTCATCTGCTCCAGGAGTTTGTAATAATACCCATGAACAGGCTGCTTAGAAAAATAGGTTAAATAAAAACAAGAAGGTCCTCTTGTGGCAAGAGGTAATGTCCCTTCTCTGGTTTTTGGGAGTCCTACGTTCAAGTTTCACCTGCTCCTGAGGTGTGTAATAACTTCTCTCAACAGGTTGATTGGAAAATAGGTCAATTTTTTTTCTTGAATTATAAATAACAGTCAAAATACAAACAGTTCTGAAAGGGTCGCTGGGCCTGAAACATTACCCCTGATTTCTCTCCACAGATGCTGCCAGGCCTGCTGAGCTTTTCCAGTGATTTCTGGTTTTGCTTCTGAATTCCAGCATCTGCAGTCCTTGTGGTTTTTAAAAATACAACCCTCTCCCCTCAGATGCTGAGTATTTCCAGCATGTTCCTTTCCCCTCCCTATCTTCCCTCCTGTCTGAGGGTTCTGAAGGAGGTTTCTTTAACAACTAGCCACACTCACAAACTGGCGTGAAATGTGAGAGCAGATATCAGAATCTTCCTTACCCCTGGAATATAACAGAAATCTCACTGGAACAGGAGAAGTGAGAAACCATTCCATCATTGAATGATTTATTAGACACGTCCAGTTCATCTCCCTCCCAAAGACCTGATGTGTTTTGAGATACAGGGATATCCCGGACTTGTTTGCTGAGACCGAAGGACAATGGTCCCGATGTTCTCTCGGAGAAGAGAACAGCATACCTCAATAGATAAGGTGAGCTCTGCTCCTTTGGAAGTTTCACACCAATTTGTGTGGTTACGGAATGGTCCGGATTACCATTATCAGTTATTGATTAGGCCCGAATTCCACCGCAGACCCGGTTTGCCCAGCTGGTGTGCAACAAAAGGAAAGACAGTGTGTTATCTCTCTGCCTCCCAGATGAACGGCGAGAAACAGCCGTTATAATTGATGTCGCAGGAACTGCAGTGTCAACACAAGGGCAGAGGGCGGAGGGAACATGTGGAGGTTCCCCTTACCTGGGACCCCAGAAAAGGTCAGCGTCGGAGTGGGAAAGGTTTTTGGGGAGGTGGAGGTGGGGAGTACATGCTGCAACTTACACCTGAAATAAGATTGAAATAATTTAAGAGAGGACTGTTCCTCACACACAAATTTTAGAATTTTTAAAATCAATTAATGGAAACACTGATAAGCACTATCACCCACCGAATGTCACATTTTGACCATGCTAGTTTAGTGTATAGAGTGATAGAGATGTACAGCACAGAAACAGATCCGATAGTCCAACCCATCCACTCTGACCAGATATCCTAAACAGATCCTGTCCCACTTGCCCATATTTGGCCCTTATCCCTCTAACCCAAACCCTAACCCTTCCTATTTATGTAGCCATCCGTATGCCTTTTAAATGTTCTAATTAAACCAGCCTCTACCAACTCCTCTGCCAGCTCATTCCATACACATACCACCCTCTGCGTGAAAAAGTTACCCCTTAGGTCCATTTTAAAACTCTTCCCCTCACCTTAAACAGATTACCTCTACTTTTGGATTCCACTACCCTGGGAAAAAGACCTTGGCTATTCATTTTATCCATGCCCCTCATGCTTTTACAAGCCTCTATAAGGTTATCCCTCAGTCTCTGACACTCTGGGGCAAACAGCCCCAACCTATTTAGCGTCTCCCTAAAGCTCAAACCCTCCAACCCTGGCTATATCCTTCTAAATCTTTTCTGAATCCTATCAAATTTCACAACATCTTTCCTACGCAAGGAGACTAGAGGTGAACGTAATATTCCAAAAGTGGCCAAACCAATGACCTGTGCAGCCACAACATGACCTCCCATTCAATGCACTGACCAATAAAGGCAAGAATATCAAATGGTTCTATCCTGTCTACCTGCAACTCCACTTTCAGTGATCTCTGATACTCATTGATATTTTGTTTAGATTCCCTACAGTGTGGAAACAGGCCCTTCAGCCCAACAAGTCCACACCGACCCTCTGAAGAGTAACCCACCCAAACCCATTTCCCTCTGACCACCTAACACTATGGGCAATTTAGAATGGCCAATTCACCTAACCTGCACATATTTGGACTGTGGGAGGAAACCAGAGCATCTGGAGGAAAGCCACACTGACACAGAGACAACGTGCAAACTCCACACAGTCACCCGAGGCTGGAACCGAACCTGGGTCTCTGGTGCTGTGAGGCAGCAGTACTAACCACTGAGCCACCATGCCGCCCCAATCAATCTGTTTAGAGATATTATTACACACCTCCAGAACATACCTCCTGGTCCAGAGGTGGAGGCACACTACAACTGTACCCCCAAGAGCCCCTAAAAATACTTTGCAAATTCAGTATATTTTCAAGGATATTTTCAAACAATCTGTTGAGAGATATTATGAGCAGGTGGGACTTGAACACCAGCCTTCTGTCTCTGAGAGAGTGCACCACGAGGACCTTATCCAGAATTCAGGTGCATGTATTAAGACTGAACTTGCACTGTTGGCATCACTCTGCATTGCAAATCAGCTGACCAGCCAACTGACACTCTGCACCCGGCTGAGGTTAGCATGAACCATAGATTCATCCATTACAGAAGAGGACCTTCAGCCCATTAAATCTGTTCTGACAAAAATGTACTACTACCTCCAGTAGTCCCATTTTCCCACACTAGATCCATAAACTTGAAGGTCTTTCCTTCTCAACCTGTCCCCTCACCTGTGGAATGTTGGTCCTCATAATAAACCTCCAATGAGAGAATAGCCCCATTGTCCTCTGGGACTATGATGACTTACCTTTATTAAGACAGTACTTGCCAATTTGCTTCACCAATGATTCCCATCTCAGGTGACGGGAAGTTGTGTTCTATTCTTTCTCTCCTTCCCCACCCTGCCCCGACAGGTGTTGTTGGGGGTTCTCTCACAGCCTTCTAGTGCTGCATGTGAATCACCAGTTATACTTTGTGTTTACGTTTGAAGAGTGAGTGTTAACAGGGTCATTGACCACTGAGGCAGGCAGCTCAAAGGAGTCCAGCTCAGTATTGAGCTCACACAATCTTGAAAATGTTACAGATGCCAGCAGCTACGATTCAGCTGATCATGAAAGGAGCAAAAGAAGAGGTTTTGATGTTTTATACAGCATTTTTAAGATATGGGATGCATATTGGTAGAAACTCTTAAAAGGAAAGTTGACAGACATTTTTTTAATGGAAGGATGGACAGTTGCCATAGGTTATCTCCTATAGCATTCTAACATTCATACTTGTAAGGTCAACAATATTCTATCGTGAATGGTGACCTCAATTATTATTCATCAAACTACACTTACCACTAATATGCTCCTTCTTGTCCCCAGGCTGAGAGAAAGCTTTACATTTGTTTTTTTCAGTCAGACCATATACTTCCATATCTGTTTTGTCACTTCAATTTTAACTTCTCCAATGCTCTCCTTCTTACCACAACCTTCCATAATTTCAACTCAGCCTGTATCCTATTCTGCATACCTGTAATCGCTGAGCTCCTCCATCCCCCTGCCCTTAGAGCTTATGTATCTGTATATACAATTCATTCCTGGGATGTGGGCGTGGCTGGCTGGGCCAGCATTTATTCCCCATCATGGGTTGTCCTTGAGAAAGTGGTGGTGAGCGGCTTTTCTGAACTGCTGCTGTCCATTTGTTGTAGATAAGTCCACAATACTGTTAGGGAGCATGTTATAGAGCCATAGAGTCATAGAGATGTACAGCATGTAAGCAGAACACTTCGTCCAATTCATCCACTTTGACAAGATATTCTAAACTGATCTCACCTCATTTGCCAGCATTTGGCCCATATCTCTCTAAACTCATTCAGATGCCTTTTAAATGTTGTAATTGTACCTGCCTCCCCCATCTTCTCCTGCAGCTCGTTCTGTACATGCGCCACCCTCTATGTGAAAAAATTGCCCCTCAGGTCCCTCTTGAATCTTTCCCCTTTCACCTTAAACTTATACCCTCTAGTTTTTGACTCCCATACTTTGAGGGGAAAGACCTTGGCTGTTCACCCTATCCATGCCCCTCATTATTTAATAAACCTTTATAAGGTCACCTCGCAGCCTCCAACACTCCAGGGAAAGAGCTCCAGCCTACTCAGTCTTTCCCTCTAACTCCAGCCCTCCAATCCCAGCATCATCCTTGTAAATCTTTTCTGCACACTTTCAAAACTTTCCTCTTGCAGGAAGACCACAATTGAATGCAATATTCCAAAAGTGGCCTAACCAATGTCCTGTACAGCTGCAACATCACATCCCAATTCCTATACTCAATACTCAATTCCTATACTCTCTATTCCTAATGAAGGGCTTTTGCCCGAAACGTCAATTTTCCTGCTCCTCGGATGCTGCCTGAACTGCTGTGCTTTTCCAGCACCACTCTAATCTAGAATCTATACTCAATACACTGACCAATAAAGGCAAGCATACCAATACACTGTACTCTTTCTACCTGCAACTCCACTTTCAAGGAATTATGAACCTGTACCCCAAGGTCTCTTTGTTTGGCAACACTCCCCAGAACCCACCATTAACACTCCCCAGGACCTCACATCCTGCTCTGATTTGCCTTACCAAAATGCAACATGTCACATTTATCTAAACTCCATCTGCTACTCCTTGGTCCATTTGCCTATCTGATTGAGGTCCCACTGTACTCTGAGATAACCTTCTCTCTCCAATGCACCATCAATTTTGGTGTCATCTGCAAATTTACAAACTATGCCTCCTATATTCACATCCAAATCACCTCCCATTCTCCTATGTTCCAAGGAGAACAGTCTTTCAAATCACTTTTTTCGTATTAGTTCAAACCTCTTTATTCATATTAGTTCACAGAGATGTGGGTGTCACTGGCTGGGCCAGCATTTATTGCCCTTCTTCAGTTACCTTGGAGAATGTGTGGTGAACTGCATTCTTGAACTGCTGCAGTATCTGGTAGACCAGCAATGCTATTCGGGAGTGAATTCCAGGATTTTGAACTGAAACTGGACACTGAAAGAATGGTGAGATAGTTCCAAATCAGGACAGTGAGTGGCCTTGGAGGGGAACTTACAGATGGTGGTGTTCCCAGGTCCTTCAAGTTGAAAGAGATCACCGGTTTAGCAGGGAGTGCCAAAGGGGCCTGGATGGGTTACTGCAGAACATCTTGTAGATGTTGCACATTGCTGCCACTGTGCATCAATCACGTAAAGACGGAATATTAAAGAGGGGGTACCATTCCAGCCAAATGCTTTGTCCTAAATGGTGCCGGGCTTCTTGAGTGTTGTTCAAGCTGCAATTATCCAGGCAAGTGGCCATTATTCAATCACATTCTTGACTTGAGCATTGTAGATGGTGCACAGGCTTTGGAGAGTCAGGAAATGAGTTACTCACTGGAGAATTCTTAACTTCTGAAACAAAAATAGAAATTACTGGAAAGGTTCAGCAGGTCTTCCAGCATCTGTGGAGAGAAATCAGAGTTATCGTTTCGGATCGAGTGACCCATCCTCAGAACTGATGGTAGCTAGGAAGATATCAGTTTATACGTAGAAGGTAGGGTGATGGGAAGGGATAGGGAGTAAACTATAGGTAGAATAGAGTCCAAAGAGAGAGAAGAACAGGTAGATAAACAAAGGAGTGGATAATGATCTGGCTAGGAGGGTGAACATCTGTTTTTGGGGACGGTTAGTGGCTATCAATGAGTATGGGTATGGTCATTGAGCTGAGAAGTTGATTTGTAGAAGTTTCATCCCCAGTCTAGGTGACATCCTCAGTGCTGTGGAGCCTCCTGTGAAGGGCTGCTTTACTATGTCTTCTGGAATTTATTTGGTTTTGTTCCTGCTGCTTCCGGTTGTCCTTTGCAGTGATCGGTATATGGGGTCTGGGGCAAAATGTTATTGATGGAGTGCGTGGAAGAGTGCCCTGCTTCCAGAAATTCTGTGGCTGTCCTCTGTTTGGCTTGTCCTATTATTGTTGTGTTTTAGCAGTCGAATTTGTGGTTCTTGCCATCTGTATATATGGCTACTAGGGACAGCTGGTCGTGGCTTTCAGTGGCTAGTTGGTGTTCATGAATGCTAATCGCTAGTTGTCTGCCTGTTTGTCCTTTAGTCCCTGCATGGAATCCTATACACCATGTTTGTCCTGCACATGATGGATGTTGGGTATTTAGTTCTGGTGAGTTGTTGGCTATGGTATTTAAGAGCAGGCTATGTGATTACAAGGAGAAAGTGACGACTGCAGATGCTGGAGATCAGAGCTTAAAAATGTGTTGCTGGAAAAGCGCAGCAGGTCAGGCAGCATCAAAGGAGCAGGAGAATCGACGTTTCAGGCATAAGCCCTTCTTCAGGGATGATTACAAGGCCTGGCTGTGGGGGTTGTGTTAAGGACAATGGAGAGCTCCAGCCCTAAAATTATTGAACTCGATATTGAGTCCAGAAGATTGCAGGGTTCCCAAGCAGAAAATGAGGTGCTGTTCATCCAGTTTGCACTAAGTTTCGCTGGAGCACTGCAGCAAGCATGTGACAGAGGTGTTGGCCAGGGAATAGGGTGGTGTGTTAAAGTGGCAGGCAACTGGAAGTTCAGGGTCTTTTTTGCAAACAGAACACAAGTGTTCTACAAAGCGGTTACACAGTCTACGCTTCATTTCCCCAGCGTAGAGGAGACCATGCTATAGACAGGGAATGCTGTTGACTAGAGGAGAGAGGAAGCAAACAGACAGGTGTTATACCTCTTATGGTTGCAGCAGAAGGTGCCATGAGACTTGGGGGGGTGTTTGGATTGAAGAAAGAGTGGACCAGAGTGTCCTAGTGGGAATGATCCCTGCAGAAGGCTGACAAGGGAGGATTGTAGAATATGTGCCTGGTAGTGGCACCTTGCTGGAGGATATCCACTCCTTTATCTGTCTAACTGTTCTTCTCTCTCTTTGGGGTCTATCCCCACTTATCGTTTGCTCCTTACTCCCCTCCCTCTACCCTATCTTCAGCATTAAAAACCAACCGAGCTATCATCCGTTCTAAGGGTCACTCAACACAAAACTTTAACCCTGATTTCTCTCCACAGACACTGCCAGACCTGCTGATCTTTTCCATCAATTTCTATTTTTGTTTCTGACTTACAGCATCCACAATTCTTTCAGTTTTTTTCATCCTATCTTCTGATATAAAACATTACAGCACAGTACAAGTCCTTCGGCCTTCGATGTTGCTTCGACTTGTGGAACCAATCTGAGGCCTATCTCTCCTACACTATTCCATTTTCATCCATATGTTTATCCAATGATCATTAAATGCCCTTAAAGTTGGCAAGTCTACTATTGTTGCAGTGAATGTGTTCCACACCTCTACTACTCTTGTATACGTTCTTATAGCCACAGTATATGGTGAATCCAGGTCAGTTTTTGCTCAATAGTAATTACAAGCAAGTTGACAATGGGGGCTACGATGATAGTATTGTTTGTGATTGTCAAGGAGTGATGGTTATTAGTCACTGATGGGCACTTGTGTGAGGAAAGTATTCCTTCCCAAGTTGGGATTTGAATTTATGTCCCAAAATCATTAGCCTGGGATGCTGAATTACAAATCCAATTACATTACCACCAACACATCACCACTTTCTAACTAACACCACCAATCTCTGGAACCATTCCACTAAATCTCTTCTGTGCTTTCTCAAAGACCTTCACATTCTTTCCAAAATATCGTAACCAGAACTGGATGTGATGTTCTATTTGATATTTAACTGGCACATTATATAGATTTAATATAACCTCCCCACTTTTGAACTCAATGCCTCTATTTATGAAGCCCAAAATCCCATATGCTATACAATTAGTATGTCCTGCCATCTTCAAAATTAATGCACATGCAACCCCAGGTCTCTCTGTTGCTGCACAAGCATTAGAACAGTGCCATTAAATCTATATTGTCTCATTTTAATGAAGGACACATTGTGCAGCAAGTCTAAGGTGGTAGTCTGACAGGAGCTGCATACCTAGAAATTAAATTCTATTTAAATAAAGTCTTTATTCAATATCCATGCTACCAATTTGATTTAGTTCAAACGTTTCAGTGAAACATTCAATATATGTATTTGAACCATTGGTGATTTTGATTTGTATAATCGTCCCGTGAGTAAATTACTCATTCTCAATAATGTACCTATTTTTTGTCATGGTACACAATCCACTTAAACGTTCATTCCCTCCACCACTCATGCACAGTGGCAACTGGGAGACCATCTACACAATGTTTTCTAATGACTCACTAAGGCTCTTTCACAGACTCCTTTGAAACCTATGTTCTTTAACATCTATGAGTTCCCCTCCAAGCCACCCACCATCCTGCAAAAGAGTTTCTTTTAAAAGAGATAAGATACAAAGCCATTTGAAAACAGGGTTAAGAATTTTAGGGTGGCATGGTGGTTCAGCAGTTAGCACTGCTGCCCCACACTGCTAGGGACTTGTATTCAATTCCAGCCTTGGCTGACAGTCTGTGTAGAGTTTCTATGTCCTCTCTGTCTCTGAGCCGGTTTCTGCTAAGTGCTCCAATTTCCTCTCAGAGTCCAAAGATGTGCAAGTTTGTTGGATTGGCCATGCTAATTTTCCCTGTAGTGTGCAGATTATATGGATTAGCTATAATAAATGTTGGGATATCAGGTGACGGGTCTGGATGGGATGCTGAATGCCTCTTTCCATACTGTAGGGATTCGAGTTGCTAATGTAAATTGGTATGTGCAGAACTAATGTTTACATCAGAGTTAGTCCCTATTTATGCAGTAGTACAGTTTTGGATGAACTGAAGTTTGTGGAGGTTGCAAGATTAACTCCAGTTGGAGAATACACAATCACATATGGAGACAACATAGATAGGGATGAGATGTTTAGGAACAGACATGTTCAGTATAGATGGAGAGATGAGGTGGAAGTAGGTAGCCTTGGTGATGGAATGAGGGAATATAGGGTTGAAATCTTAAATCAGGATGGATCAGGCTGATTTGGTGTCAGTTTTTTTTGGATTAGATTCCCTACAGTATGGAAACAGGCCCATCGGCACAACAAGTCCACACCGACCCTCCGAAGAGCAACCCACCCAGACCCATTCCCCTACATTTACCTCTGACTAATGCACCTAACACTGTGGCCAGTTCACCTGACCTGCACATCTTTGGACTGTGGGAGGAAATCGGAGCACCTGGAGGAAACCCACACAGACACGGGGAGAATGTGCAAACTCCACACAGTCGCCCGAGACGGGAATCGAACCTGGGACCCTGGTGCTGTGAGGCAGCAGTGCTAACCACTGAGCCACCGTGCCACTAGTTGTCAAGGAAGTGGTAGAGTTCATCACTCAGAAATAGAGTTTGTATGGGACTGAAAAAGTGTATGGGTCAACATGGTGGTACAGTGGCTAGCGTTGCTGTCTCACAACCCCAGAGACCCGGGTTTCATTCCAGCCTTGCATGACTGTTAGCACATTCTCTTCATGTGTGTGTGGGTTTCCTCCTACAGTCCAATGATGTGCAGGTGAGGTGAATTGCACATGCTAGAAATTGCCCAGTAGTGCAGGTTAGGTGGGTTAGCCCTGGTAAAAACTCCATGCAGTGTTACAGTCTGAGGGGTGACCTTATAGAGATTTATGAAGTCATGAATGGCATCGATAGGGTGAATAGTCAAGGTCTTTTCCCCAGGGGAGGAAAGTCAAAAACTACAAGGCATAGATTTAAGATGTGACAGCAAAGACTTAAAAACGACAACTTTCTCACATAGAGGGTGGTGCATGCATGGTATGAATTGCCAGAGGAAGTAGTGGAGGCTGGTACAATTACAACATTTGGATGGGTATACCAATAGGAAGGGTTGAGAGGGATATGGGCCAAATGCTGGCAAATGGACCCAAATTGATGAATTGGATCGAAGGGTCTGTTTTTGTGCTGTACATCTTTATGACTTTATGTCAGGGATGGAGTGTGTGGAATGGATCTGAAGGGGATGCTCTTCAGAGGGTCAGTGCAGACTTAATAGGCCAAATGGCCTCTTTCTACGAGTTCTATGATTCTATTCTATTAAAAGTGTGGCTTTAAATGGTGGTATAATGGTAATTTCACTACCCAAGTCATCCAGAGGCTTGGGCTGATGCATTGTGCATGGGTTCAAATCCAACCAGGCAACTAAATCTGGAACACAAACTAGTCTCAGTGATGGTGACAATGCCAACAATCATTGATGGTTGTAAATCCCAGCTGGTTCATTAATCTGCTATCCTTCCTTAGCCTGGTTCTTTGTTGTCCTCTAAATGGTTGAGCAAACCACTCAGTTCAAGAGCAATTAGGAATGAGCAACATATTATCTCCCTTCCAGCTATACCCACATCCCAAGAAAAAAAAAGAGGAAATCTCTGATAATCAAATAATGTAAAGTAGGGTTCCGAAACAACAGCAATAGAAGGGTTGAGAGAGGTGGTTCTAGGGTATGGTTTAATGATGTCAGTGAATACATACAGCCAATGATGTATAATTGATTCTGTTTGTAAGCCATATACTGTATATGTTTTAAAAAGCAGTTGGTGCGCATAGTGGATGTCTAGTTAACTGTCCTTCAATGTTGAGCAAAATGAAATAAAGCTGCACACAGTCAGCTGGATCTGAAATAATTTTAGGGCCTGAGCACCTTCTCCCATCTCTCTACCCCAACCCCCACTCATGGTTCTCTGTCTTTGTATGGGCTGTTATCACAAATAGGAGACAGTGAGGTCTGCAGATGCTGGAGATCAGAGTTGAGAGTGTGTTGCTGGAAAAACACAGCAGGTCAGGCAGCATCCGAGGAGCAGGAAAATCGACATTTCAGGCCTTCATCAGGAATGTTACCACAAATAACCCATTGTCAGCAATTAATGGTCCCCATTAGCAACTATTCATTCTCCCAAGCTGACTCGTATCCATTCTTTTGTCCACTCAACTGCTTTTCTCTCTCTGGGCCCTATCTCCACTTATCATTTACTTTTTACCCCTCTCCCCACCCATTCTCTAGCACACACACTAACTTTTTCCTAGCTACAATCAGTTATGAAGAAGGATCACTGGAACCTAAATATTAACTCTGCTTTCTCTCCTCAGATGCTGCCAGACCTGTTGGGTTTTTTCAGCAATTTCTGATTTTGTTTCTGAAATATGACAAATTGGATGTTGGGCAGAGAAAGATCGTAGATTGCTTATCAGAGTGGTCTGTACCTCAGAAAAAATATTTCCAGCAAAATCTCAAAAGTGAAATGTCTGTTTTGTGCAGGATCAAAAAGTGTGGCATGAGAAAAGCACAGCCAGTCAGGCAGCATCCAAGGAGCAGGAGAGTCGATGTTTTGAGCATAAGCTCTTCATCATGCTCGAAACATCGACTCTCCTGTTCCTCAGATGCTGCCTGACCTGCTGTGCTTTTCCAGCACCGCACTTTTTAACTCTGATCTCCAGCATCTGCAGTACTTACTTTCTCCTGTTTGGTGCAAGGCCTACTTCAGGAAGAAAATATACATTTTTCTGAAATTTGGTATACAGTTTCTTTCTTTTTTGTGCATCTCTGAACAATTTTGGACAAAACATCAAACCAGGTCTCGATCTGTCTTAGTCAGGTTGGATTCAAATACTGCTGAGGCGTTTTTATTTCAAGGAAGGAAGTGTGCATCTTTTTATGTTGGGGTTATGGGGTGCAAACAGAACGGGAGTTGAGGGCCCAAAGAATAGGTCATACAGATGTACAGCACAGAAACAGATCCTTCAGTCAAGCTCGTCTATGCTGACCAGACGTCCTAAATTAATCTAGTCCCATTTGCCAGCACTTGGCCCTAATCCCTCAAACCCCTTCCTATTCATATACCTGTCCAGATGCCTTTTAAATGTTACAATTGCACCAGGCTCCACCACTTCCTCTGGCAGCTCATTCCATTGTCTCAGCACTGCTGCCTCACAGCACTAGAACCTGGGTTCAATTCCTGCATCGGGCACCTGTCTGCATGGAGTTTGCATGTTCTCCCTGTGTCTGCATGGGTTTCTTCCAGGTGCTCCGGTTTCCTCCCACAGTCCAAAGATGTGCAGGTTAGGTGAGTTGGCCATGCTAAATTGCCTGTAGTGCCAGGTGTAGGGGAGTGGGTCTGGGTAGGTTGCTCTTCAGAGGGTCGGTGTGGACTTGTTGGGCCAAAGGGCCTGTTTTCACACTGTAAGTAATCTAATCTAATCATCACCCTCTGTGTGAAAAGAGTGCCCCTTGAGTCCCTATTAAGTCTTTCCTGTCTCACCTCAAATGTATGCCCTCTAGTTTTGGACTCCCATACCCTGGGGAAAAGACCTTGACTATTTACCCTATCCAGGCTCCTCATGATTTTATAAACTTCTATAAAGTCATCCTTCAGCCTCCTACACTGCAGAGTTTATTCAGCCTCTACCTGTAGATCAAACCCTCCAAACCTGGCAACATCCTTGTAAATCCTTTGTAATCTTATTGAGTGATGGAGCAGGCTGGGAGGGCCAACTGGCCTCCTGCTGCTCCTGGTTACTAAGTTCCTGTGTCCTGGTCATTACTTATTCCTGAACCATAAAATCTAAAACATTTTTGTTATTTATTTGTGAGAAATTGCTGTGAATACCATGTTTCATAATATAACAAGGATATTGCACTTCAAAATATTGAATTGGACGTGAAGTGCAATGAGGTATCCTCAATCGGGAAAAGCATGATATAAATTCACGGTTAGTATTCTCACTGAACAAAGTGTGTGGACTGTGCAGGAAGTTTGTGTACTGGGTGATGACAAGCTGAGGTTTCATCTTGTCGGGGCTGGCTTCGGTTGAAAGAAGACAATCTGCAAGTTGTCGCCACCTTCAGGAGAGAGCAGAAACTGGCGGAAGGGGGACCGTGCCTGTCATTTAACACAACACAGACCTTGTTTCGATGTGAAAGACAGTCCTTCAGAGATGAGCACGCGTCACCACCAATGCGCTGTAAGAGGTGAGTTCCCCTGGGTTACTTTGGAGACGCACTGGCAGCAATTCGACAGCTTTGGACAGAAAATGAGAGAGACTTGAAAATGTTCTGGCTCAAGCACAGTGGTTTAAAATTGCTAATAGAGATATCAGTGTCGCTCCTGGCGTTGACGCTACGTTATTTAATAGGGTTAATAGGGTTCGTGGTTGTGTTCGGCCTCGGCTTAGGGTTAAATTTAGATTTAGGGTCGTGGTTAGAATTTTGGTTTGCAGTTAATGGATTGGGATAAATATGAGAACGTGCTGTGGCCAGTGCATGTGTGGCGAGAGGCGTACTAAAGAAACATTGGAAACTTTGTTTATCACGGCAATATATGAGATACATATCTGACCGACAAGTAACAGTTTGAAATCTCCATTAAAACTGTAAGTAGATATATTTTTAAACGTCAATTCCCTGAAACGCTGACCCTCCACTTGATCTACCAGACGGACCATTCCAACATTACCTCGTTATATTTCAGACATCCAACATCCATACTATCCTGTCTCCACACCAAATGCACTGAGGCTGGTTTTACTAATTGTGTTCAGGTATCAGTAAAATAAGCCTAAAAGCTCCGAGAGCCAGTACAGACACGGCTGGCCGAATGACCTCTTTCCGCACCTTAACAATTCGGTGATTCTGTGTTCATCCCACAAATACCAAGACGAGTCTTTGACCTGCATCAAATAGTCGTGGTAAAATGTCACAAGTTAACGCTATTAATTCGAATACTGCTTTTGCAGCGGGCCATTGAGAATTCAAATACATTCTATTTATCGGCTCATTCCGCAGATTATAAATTGAATGAGCAACGATCTCTTTCGAAGCAGAAAATTCTACAGCACAGAAAAAAGATCTTTGGGCCATTCGCGTCCCGCACCGGTCACAAACAACCACCTCGTTATTGTAATCCCTCTTTCTCAGCACTTGGCGCTCAGCCTTGTATGAATTGGCATTGCAAGTGCACATCGAAATATTTAATGTTATGAGGATTTCTGCCCGTACCATCTTTACAGGCCAAGTCAGAAGTCACATGACACCAGGTCACAACAGGTTTCCACTATTTGAAATCACAAGCTTCAGGAGCGGTGAAGACCTCGCTTGACGAACGAGCAGCGCCTCGAAATTTGTGATTTCAAATAAACCTGTTGGGCTATGACCTGGTGTCATGTGACTTCTGACCTTGTCCAGCCCAGTGCAACACCGGCATCTCCACATCATCTTGACAGGCCCTGAGTTCCTGATTCCCACCACCGTCTGAGACAAAGCATTTTCCCTCACATTCCCTCCAAACCTTCTACCTCAAAACTGTGCCCCCTACTCATTGATCACCCCATCAAGGGAACAAGTTCCTTCCTGTCTACACTATCTATGTTAAAGAAAATCACACGACACCACGTTATAGTCCAGCAGGTTTATTTGGAAGTCATACATTAACTATGCCCCTTATAATTTGATGCATCTCAATCGCGTCCCACTCAATCTCTACCCAAAGGCAAACAATCCCACTCCAATCTCTCTTCATAACCGAAACTCTCCAACCCAGGTAACATGCCAGTAAATGTCCTCTGCACCCTCTCCAGTGCTATCACATCCCTCTCAAAATGTGGATTCCAGTGGAAGGTCCCCACCGCTGGACCAGAAGAGTCTGGGTTCCTATTCCACCTGCTTCACAGGGGTGTGTAACAGCATCTCTGTATAGATTGATTCGGAAGTGTCTATGTTGATCGATTTAGTATATTGTATTTAATTTGTTCCTTTAGTTCCCAGCTGATAACAGGGCCATTTCCCAATGGTCCGATGACCAGTGAACAATTACATATTTGACTCCGAGCAAACATCAGACCCCGAGAAGTTGTAAGCCCTCACAAAGCTTCCTGGCCCTGGGGTCTGTGAGGTTTGGGGTTTTAAAGGATTAGTTTTGTTGACAAACGCATGGCCGCAGGAGAATGTTGAGTACAGAGTCCGGCATTGGGCTGCAAAGGTGTGAGTTTCTCCTCAATGGCAGCCTTGTGTGGATAATCACCTGGAAAGGACTGAGCTCCCCTTTAGTACAATTACACAGGACCGGTATCAGTGCGTTTACAAGGTTTATTGAGCGGTCCCTTTCATCTCTCTGAGAGTTGATTGCTGCCATAGAAAAATCATAGATCATTAACATAATCATTTCCAAATCACATCGTGGCTAACATCTGTTCAGGTGAGCTGCGGTTTTATGACTGGCATGGTATCATCCTGTTGCTATAAAATATGATTGCCCAGCTAAATATATAGGCGAACTGAAATAATAACTAGGCCACCTGAACAACAAAGGCTTTAGGCAGTATTGACCGTTTGGTAATCCCACCAACTGTCAGCTCTTTCAATAGGTCGGGTCAACTAAATCTCAAACCCTGGATACTCCCTGACATGGCAGGAGTCTCAGAATCATAGAATCCCAACAATGTGGGAGCAGGCCATTCGGCCCATCAGGTCTATACCAACCCTCCAAAGAGCATCCCATCCAGACCCGTCCCAACATTCCCCCCCTCCCCACACACACACACACACACACACACACCTATCCCTGTAACCCTGCATTTCCCATGGGCAATCCACAACTGAACTCGCATATGTTTGGACTGTGGGAGGTAACCGGAGCGCCCGAACGCATCGCACGCGGAATTTGGGGAGAATGTGCAAACCCCACGTAGCTAGCCACCGGAGGGTGGAATGGAACCGGCATCTCTGGCACCCTTCCCCTCTAACTTTGTAGCTGAAGTCTCTCTCCAGCTTTTGAGCCTGAATATCAGCCCTTCACCCTGCAACAGTGAGACAGTGCTACATTCAGATTGAAATATTAAACAGAGCTCTGCTTAAAGAGAGAATTTGCCTTCAGTTGTCGTTCACTTCATATGACAAGGAAGTGGATAATCTGCTCATGAGCACGTTGCTCTTTGTGGGAGTCTGCTGAATATGAATTGGCTGCTTCTTTCCCCAGGTTACATTAATTACACTCCATGTATTTCACTGAGCGTTAAGAGGTCTGGTGCAGATGACAAGTGCAAACTGAAATCCTTTCGCCATCAGTAAGATGGCACGGTGGCTCACTGCCTCACAGCATCAGAGTCCCAGGTTCAATTCGGGCGACTGTCTGTGTGGAGTTTGCACATTGTCTGCATGGGTTTCCTCCACAGTCCGAAGATGTGCAGGTCAGATGATTTGGCCATGCTAAATTGCCCATAGTGTTAGGTGCATTAGTCAGAGGGAAACAGGTCTGGGTGGGTTACTCTTTGGAAGGTTGGCGTGGAGTCATTGGGCCGAAGGGCCTGTTTCCACACTGTAGGTAATCTAATTCTAAGAGTATTCTGGATTTTTTAAAAAAATTATAAGATATGGGCATCACTGGCTGGCAAGTATTTATTGTCCATCCCTATTTGCTCTGGAAAAAGTGATAGTGAGCTGCCTTCTTGAACCACTGCGGTCCATAGTCACCAGTATCTCTACCGTGCCGCTCAAAAGTTTGACCCAGCCACACGAGGGGAAATGGCTATATTGTTCCATATCAGGGTGGTGAGCAGCCTGAAGAGGGACCTGGAGCGGGTGGTCGTGTGTCTGTGTGTCTGTTGTCGTTGTCCCTGTAGATGGTGGTAGTCGTGGGTTTGCAAAGTGCTGTCTGATAAATTAGCCGCACGAGATAAATGCTCCCACCCAGCTCTTCAGTTCTCAAGATTAGAGTGGTGCCGGAAAAGCACAGCAGGTCTGGCAGCATCAGAGGAGCAGGAAAATTGACTTTTCGGGCAAAAACCCTTCATCAGGAATTCAGTTCTCAGTCATGTTTGCGCTAGTTAATTCTTGAATGATTAAAAAGCAAACATCAATATTACATAGTCCCTATGTTTTTTCATGCTCCGGTTTATTTCAGCTCTCTGCTTCTGTCCCCTGTATGTAGGGGGTATCTGAGACAAGGTTTCTATCGAAAGAAAGCATTATTTGCATTTATCTCACACCTTTGACCACCTCAGGACGTCCTGGTGTTTGTTGGAAGTGTAATGAGGCAACCTATTTCAATGAATGTGTATCTAGAATGTACCTAGATGCATCCAGTTATAAGAATTGTGAAGATTAACAATAAAAATATTAATGTCCTTCTCAAAATAAAATGACTTCCAAACAACTTTAGATCGTGTTTGCTGTCAAGGAAAGCAGCACAAAACGTCTGCAAATTTACAAATTGTTGGAATGGGGAAGCATTTCTAGCGAATGTATTGACCAAAGCACGTTCGATATTGAACGCTCTATCAAGGGGATAAAACACAATGCACATACTCAGCCGTTAATACGAAGGTGCACGATGAGTCGAAGTTTGACGTTAATAATTAACTGCTTCACCGTCAATACTCCCAGCGTGTAGCACTGACTGTGAGATTCTGGATCAACAAGGCTTCAGGTAACTGAGTTTCATTTCTACCAACAATTGGCCGCGTATTCACCGATACCTACAGTCGTGGAAGGAAGAAATGAAGGGAAAAAGAAACCTTCTCAATTTATTATTCCAAATGAATTACTGATTGTCGAGTACAGCCAGTGATTATATTTAATGTAACTGTAATTGATTGCAGGATTAGTTGCAGTGACAATAATGAATTGGTCCTTAATTTATCGCGAAGTTGTAACTGCCGAGTCCCCATTCATTACTCTCAACTGGTATGGATTCTGCTGATCTCGCTGTTTTCATCAGGACTGAAAATGGACACACAAAGCGGTGGTGGGGTGGTTAAAAATATTGTACTGTATATAGTATTTTTTTTACAAAAACTAAACAGAAACAATCAGGGCGTTCGATGCCCAATCTTTTTTGTAAAGCAGTGATTTTTATTTCCATGTGACACTGAGGATGCCAACCCAACTGTCACTATTTATATTAAGCGCAAATAGAGTCATAGTCATTGGGATGTACAGTATGGAAACAGACCCTTCGGTCCAACCCGTCCATGCCGACCAGATATCCCAAACCAATCTAGTCCCACCTGCCAGTACCCGGCCCATATCCTTCCAAACCCTTGCTATTCATATACCCATCTAAATGCCTCTTAAATGTTGCAATTGTACCAGCCTCCACCACATCCTCTGGCAGCTCATTCCATACACGTACCATCCTCTGCGTGAAAAAGTTGCCCCTTAGGTCTCTTTTATATCTTTCCCCTCTCACCCTAAACCTATGCCCTCTAGTTCTGGACTCCCCAACCCCAGGGAAAAGACTTTGCTTATTTATTCCATCTATGCCCCTCATAATTTTGTAAACCTCTATAAGGTCACCCCTCAGCCTCCGACGCTCCAGGGAAAGCAGCCCCAGCCTGATCAGCCTCTCCCTATAGCTCATGGGCATTTAATCCTGCCACATCAGTTAATTGCAACTGAAACAGTTTATTACTCCCGTAACTGTTTCAAGAATTAGTTTGGAGACGTCCCTGTCTTCTTAGAATTTTACTAATAGATTTGGTGCTTACTGCGAATGTAATGCTACTGTGCCTTACAATGTTTTTAGATGTGAATTTGTGAATTAAATATTTCAGTTGAGAGAAAAAAGGAAAATGCCGGGAATACTCAGGAGTTCAGGCAGTCCATATGTTGTTGTATTAAGTGTTAACTCCGTAGTCTCTGACCATCATTACCCTGCAAGTGAAGGAAGCCTCCTGTTGCCACATACACAATCGTTTCAACGTCTCCCGGATTCTAACAGAATGCCTTTAAAATTCGAGCATTGGGAGAAAGAATGCAACCAGTCCGGATGTTTGGGGAATGTTCAGAGAGATATGCTTTATGAGACAGTTAGTAGATTTCAAAATCAAAAAACGTAGATGGCAATTTGTTAATTATATTACAAAACTGTATATTCGCCCCCTTTCTATTCACAAATAAAGTCACGCTAGAATGGACTTGTCCATTCGTTCTGTCATAAATCGTATCGAGACACAGGCTGATAGCAATGTTTTATCACCCAGAGAAGGGGCAAGGCCTCAACAAAGGGTTCGAACTTCATCTATAACATATATATTTATAGTCCGTATATATGTTATATTCGAACTGCAGATCTCGTGTCCGGTATTTGAAGCTACTCAAGTGCTTTCAGAGATGGAAGTTTTTAACGTGAGTTTAAGGAGTTTTTTCCCCCTCTATCCTCACCGCAGCACCAATGCAATTATTGCTCAGGATGTTGAATGGACCTGTTACTCTGAGTTGCCTTTTTCAACTCATTCTTTATCTCCTTCTTTTAATACCTTCCAAGTTCCGGATTCACAGTCTGAAAAACGCAGATGCATTGTACAAGAACATCGAACATAACGTTATATATAGAACCAACAGTCTTTTCGTAAGAACAATGGGAACGCTGCAATGTTCTGTTTGCATGGCACGGATTTTTGTGGGGTTTGGGGGTGAGTGGAGTGGGAATGGGTGTTGATATGGGACAGGGGAACAACTAAATTAAAGTTTCGGTTATTCACATACCTTCTCCAAATCCGTGCGTCGACTGAAAATATTCACCAGCGAGAATGCTGTAAATTTACAAAACAATATTTCTTTCACGACCCACCTCCCCAATCCATCAATGCCCTTCTTTGCCAATTCTCTTCCTCCAAACTCCCATCGCAGAACCTGATACGCTGCAGGAAAACGTTTCTGCCACACACACAAACACATACACGCATATGCATAGACACAGACACATACACGTAGTCACACACACACACACATATATGTTTTTCTACTTGTTCTCATGTTTGTTGGCGTTACTGGGGGATGGGGGGGGGGGGGTGCACGGTAAACGGTCCGAAAGCAGAGACTGGGAGCTGAACTTTAGGCAAATAATGAAACAAACGAATCCATTGTTGATTGTTGTTTTTTTGGGGGGTGGGGGGACCCCTTCTGGTTCACTAACGCCCTTTAGGGAAGGAAACTGTCAACCTCACCTGGTCTGGCCGACATGTGACTCCAGACCCACAGCAATGTGGCTGACTCTTAACTGCCCTCTGGGCAATTATGAATGAATATAAAAACATTCAAAGCTGGCGTTAAGTTCACTGTTACAATTCACAAGACATGGATTTACACTTGATGAGAATAACGACTGGATTTACACTCGGTTTCTTGCGTGGGGAGGGACACCTGTAAATTCAAATTTCAAACGCTAAGTTCGACAGAGGATTAAATATACATGGAATAAAGTTTCTCAACTTCTTTAAAGTTGAGATTAAAGAATAACGAAAAAAAAAGATGTTTTACCTTTAAGTGTGTGGTTAAATAGAATTTAGGGGGTAGGGATGCGAACCTAAACGCGGTGTGTAGTCACAAGAAAATCAATGTAATTGCCGTCGCTTTGTCCCTCGTCATTATTGTTGGAAAGTTAAAATAAGACATCTAACAGGCCGATAAAGGCTATGATTTGAACCGCCCAGCCTCTACTCCACACTCGCAAGGCCCTCTTACTGTTACATGGCGGCGCAATGGTTTACTGAAATAAAGCCATTGCAGCCCCAGTGTGAAATGTTTCTGCAGTTTGCCTAGATTCCCTCATGTTTGCGGTTCGGCACGTTTGCACAGATCCGACACACCATTAACAACAGCCAATATCTGAGCCCAGGGCGTGGGAGAAGTGCGGAGCGAGACCTCGCCGACAGAATGTACTTTTTAATGTATGTGAGGAGCACAAGAGTCTGAGAATCCGGAGAGGTTGTGAAATAAAAAGCTCAGGGTTTCCCTATTTCGAATCAATACACGTTTGGTACCGCTTTTGCTGTTTTATTCAGTGTGGTCAAACTATAGACTATAAATGTAACTAACCTTTAATGTTGACGGCAGATTATAAGACTCGTTATATGATGCAGCTAATGCATTCAACTCAACCGCTGGTCAGAACAGTCTTATAGTGACTTCAGCATTTGCCCGTTTGTAATGCATCAGCTCCTTGCTGCTTTTAATGTGGAACCTAATGAAGGAGCAGCGCTTCGAAAGGTAATGATTTCAAATAAACCTGTTGAATTATAACTTGGTGTCGTGTGACTTCTAACCTTAACGTGGAATAAAGCAATTCGCAACAGAAAGCTCAATATAAAACATTTATTGTGTGTTATATACAGTACGGTCTGGCACTATGTTGGGGGAGAAACCACACGTAGCTAAACAATAACTTAGCATGCATAACTATAGGCGAATTCTTATAAATACAATATAAAAATAAAGACAATACAGTCTTGCAATTTCCCACTGTTGCGTTGAGAGATAGACAAACAGTACTTTATATATATATATATATATATGGCGACTGATTGGAGATCAGGGAACAGGACAGCCTGAGGTGCAGAACACAAAGAGAATATCTGGCTTCAAAGGAAAGCATTCACGCCGATCCACAGGTTGGGATTCTGGTTTGGGAGCGAGGAGGTGACCTATTTGACGGTGACAGGCGGCTCCTTGTGCGGCTGGTCCAGCTCAGCTTCCTCGTCTGAGGAGCATTGTGACGAGTGACACGTCAAACTGTCCCCGTCCTCGTCACTCTCTGGAAAGGCTCGCAACCGGGACGGTTTGTTCTGGTCGCTTTTTGTCAGGCCGGCCTTGCTCTGATAATCGTCCGACTTACTCTCTGTGCTTTTCCCTTTCTGTTTCACAGCGTCCTGCGCGGCCTGCTCCTTCGCTTTTTTACTGCGTTTCCACTTCATCCGTCTGTTCTGAAACCAGATTTTAACCTTAAAAGAGCAGAGCCTGTTTTTAGATTGGCGTCAACAAATACAAAGGCGGGTGCATGAAACATTGAAATACAAGTTACAGGGAAGAGTCTAGGAGCTGGGGGGGGTCATCATGTGAAGAAACACGCAAATAGAAACAGAATGCTGTAAATTAGAAAGGAAAAGAACAAATTGCTGGAAAAACTCAGCAGGTCCGGCAGCATCTGTGCAGAGAAATCAGAATTAATGTTTCAGGACTGGTGACCCTTCCTCAGAATTGATGGTAATTCGGCAGTTTCTGTGTTTTCTTGTTGTTTCTGATTTACAGCATCCGCAGTTTTCCTAATGTGAAGACCCCGATTTCACATGACCCTTTATTAAGACTGGAAACTGAAGTCAGCATACGAATTAGGAGCTCGATGTGGCCATTCGGCCCCTCCGCCATTGATGGAACTGACCGAGCTGACACCCCGATAACGGCACTGACAAATCTCCCGCTATTGTTAATGAAACCCTGAAGGTGTCCGGCAGTGGAGTGCGGCCGAGCGGTTCCTACCTGGGTTTCTGTCAGCATCAAAGATGTGGCCACTTCAAACCTTTTGGGGCGGGAGAGATATTTGTTCAGCTTGAACTGTTGTTCCAGCTCCAGTAGCTGCTGACTGGTGAACGCGGTTCGAGGCCTACGGCACTTCCCCAACATGCTGCTTTGTGTTTGTGCTGAGGGAGGGGGAAAACAGTAATGATATCATATTCCTCGGCTGTTTACAGAGCACCGCAGAATTAAATGCTGTGAATATTTTCATTTCATTCCTATCAACGTATCCGTTTGCGGGTTTTTCTGGGCTGGACGGAGTGTGTACACGGATTTGTATCCCAAACTAACAATTTATCTTGCCGTCTCTTTCTTAAACAGTGATTGTTAAAGCCACGTTTTACAAAACCAGAAAAGAGAGGAAGCAAATTGATTTGCTAAATGCGAACGGCACACTATTTTTAAACAGCTATTAATTACTACAGGACGTTCATATAAATTAATCTAATGTTTCTATTTCATCGCGTTACTGTTCTGACTGTTACACCACGTGGAAATGCAATGGAAATACTAATTGATTTTATTCTTCGAAAGCACATTTCCAAGGTTTTAAATATAATGTTAGTCCAAACCTTCCCCCCACTTATCCGTGAACGAGCAGCCACTGATTTGAACTAGACTGCCTAGTATTCCGGCGAACAGTGGCAGGTGAAAACACGGTTCTAGGTAAAAACGAGGACTGCAGATGCACGGTTATGTTGCGGGCTCCGAAACGTTTATTTAATTCAATTATCACTGAGTGCGCCACTTAAATTGACACAACCCTGCCCTTCCAGTGTATTAAAGATATTCTAGTCACCAGTGATTTAAAATAATTTATTTTCAAAGGACGAGTTGATTTCCCACAGGGCGAACATGTGCCAGACAATAAAATGTACAATGGGAGAGCGCCGAATTAGCTCAATCTCCCCAGGGAAAGTTAATTGTCTCTATTTAGTGAGAACGCCCAACGTTTACAGGCTAAATAAACCAATTGTTTTAATTAAAACATCAACACTGAATAAAACACAAGGATTGAGCATTCAAGCTACGTTAAATCCCTAAATGTGATATCTGCCGTTTCACTATAGAACTGACAATGAAAATCCCATAAATGGTCTGTTGCCGATTTCATGTCAAAATTGGAATGCTCTATTAAAATCAAGATGTTAATACACTACTTAGTAGGTAGACGTGTTCTTGCTGTGGTGATTTCACCAGGAATGGGTAATCCTAACATGTCAAAGAATTGGTGTGCCTGTGTGTTATAATCAGGATAAAGGAGTCGTTTGCAGAGGCTAATAAATAAGGCACATGTTGGATTTGTCATCTCATTGTTGCTGGGTTTGCACAGAGCCCGCCATTCACAGCGAAGGTTAGAAAGAAAAGGCGCTATTTACTGCTCCATCTTGAACAAGTCTGCGAAAACGGTCCGACACAAAAAGCCCAGTCACTCCTCTGCAAACAACAACAGTGCTGAAATTTTCGCACCACCTTACCATTTTCCAGCCGCCTATTATCCAGCCATTTCGCTTCCTTTCCCCTTATTTAATCACCAGCGAAACCTTGTTTGTGATTTACATTGCGAGAATTTTTACTGGTTTCCTAATTAGTATTTTGTCTCTTTGGAATTTTCCACACACAAGACTTGACAAACAACAGCAACCAAAAAAAAGGGGATGGTTCTCCCGGTCAGCTCACTGCAGATTTCAGTGTAGGCGTTTGAGAGTCAGTACATTGCAATATCTTACATCACTCTGACAGCATTTACATTTATTTAGAGACATTACATCTCATTGCATCTTACTCGACATTTAGCTCCTGATATACTAAAAGGTTAAGATAAACTATCAACGCAACCAGAACCGAAATAAAACAAAATGAAACGGTTACTTTTTTACATCTTGCTATTGAAATCATGCTCCTGACACCCATTCACAGACTCCCTGTGTTCCTTTTTATTTTTCCAGACACATTGTGACTGTATATGCGACACTTGTTTGGGACGAGCAGAAATTATATTCTCAGAAGAGTGAGCAATTGACACGTTTTGTTGCTGTTGCGGTTCCCTGATTTGTTTCCAGTGTTTGATTCAGACCTGTAAACCTGGAAGCTTGTTTACAAGCGGCCCAATGGTGGACAGACAACACAGTCAGGCTGAAACTACGAGTGACTGAACAGTATCGAAAATATCAACAGGAACTGCTGGAAAAGCTCAGCAGGTCTGGAACCATCCGTGGAGAGACCTGCCGGACCTGCTGAGCTTTTCCAGCAATTTCTATTTTTGTTTCTGATTTACAGCATCCGCAGTTCTTTCAGTTTTTCAGTTCTTTCGAAAATATAATCTTAACCCACCCAAATTATTATTTTCTGAAGAAAAACACACTGTCAAGCAAAAGCGAGTGGGAACAAATTGCCCAATTGCTACAACTGCTGCCGTTCAGATTTTAAATCGCCACCTTTATGACTTCTGACTCTAATCTCAAAGTGCGGAACCTCTGCAATTCGCTTAGATTTATTTATTTTTTCTATGTCAATGATTCAAGTGGACACTTACCGTTAAAATCAGGCATTTTGGGCAACATCATTCCCGCTGTGGACGCTCGCAACCACTGGTCGATCTGGAAAGTGCCGGCTGTTACTTTGACGGGTTCGGAGTGGTGGCTGGCAGCGAGTTGCGGGTAAGAGTAAGGCAGGGCGTTGGATTGACCGCTCAGTGCCGAGTATGTGTAAACCGGGTGACCGTAGAGAGCCGAGGCCGGGATGGCCCCGTGAGGGTGGAGGCCCGTCATCCCGGGATGCTGGTGCACACTCAGGAAGCTGGGCTTCGGCATCAGGTTGCCGAGGCTAAAGCGCGGAGGGCTCGGGCTGTCGGACCTCAGGCAGTCCGAGGTGACCGGGTGCTGGTCGAGCTCTGGCGGGCTGGCTGTGGAGGAGGCGGGCGAGGTGACAAGAGGCGAGCAAGCCGGTAGTTTGGGAAGATCGACGGCCAGGAGTGCGTCGATTCGGAAGTTTTTAGATTTTTCCATCGGCTTTTTATTCCAAAGGAGAGAGGAGAGGGGAAGCACTGGAGGAGGAGGGGGGGTGGGGGGCGGGGAAACGCACCAAGGAAGTTTTTTAACTCCCTTTTTTTCCCCGGTGCCTGGTGACCCGGTCAGCTCTTGACTGTATTTACAGGACCAGAAGCGAGCTAGCTCCACCTGGAGCCGAGAAATACCACTTTGAAGAGCCCTAGGATCTCCCCATTGGTTCAAGGGCCTGTGTGTTGTTGTTTGGAGCAGGATTGTCACTTGGCTGCGGCTCTGGGCTCCCTCTCGCTGTCGCTGGGACATGGAGATCGCTAGCGCGCCACTTTCTTGGTCAGTTTCAGTGCCGCCCGCTGCCGATTGGTTACGGTGGACAGGGGGCGACCCACAATACGGCGTCTGATTGGCTGTTCTCCAGGCATCCTCTTCACCATTGGTTCCCTGACGAACATCTCAGTGTTAATTGGTCACATCCTCCTTTTGGATACATTGCACGCCCACCTGCTGGCGCCAGCCCCTTTCTCGCTGAGAGGAGCTTTCTTGTTTGTTATTGGAGGGGGATAATCTCCTCCATTAAAGCAATTAGAGGTGTGAATTCTTGTTTTCCTCTTTCTGAGATTAAGGCGCAGTTTATTTTCCCGGTAATGAAATGCTTTTGAAATGTGCCTGCACTCGAGAGCGCGGCAAATTATTGTTTTAATTTAAAACAAAGAACTGCCGGAGATCTGAAGCAAACAAACAACAAAAAATTTCTGGAGAAGCTCCGCAGATCTGGCAGCATCTGTGAAGATTAAAAAAGAGTTAACATTTCGAGCCGAATGACTCTTCATCAGAAGTTTTTATTCAGTCTGTTAATCCAGGCAGTAATAAAATGGACAGCCTTGTTGAGATTACATTTTTTGTTCGTGGTGTAACGCTTCTTTTAACCCACAGGCTAAACGTTTCGGCTTTTAGCTCAGAAGTAGGCGAATTAAGAATCTTATATTAAAAATAATGGCAACGCCAGTCGTTTCACTATAAACCTTTCGGGTTTGATTCAGGTCCCTTTATTTTCGTCAGTGGCCAGCTCACGAGTAAGAGATTGTGCACCTGTGTTGACTGAAGGCATTGTTATCCTTACCTCTTCTCACACACACACCTCACCCCTTCCCCCCAACCACAACCACCTCCAATAAAAAAAAAGCTTGGAGAATGTGAGTAAACATCTACTGTGTTTCGTTTCTAATTGAAAAAAAAATCTTGTAGACAGCTAAAACTAAATCTTGCAGGTTTTGCTGAGACTTTCTGTAAATTGCAAAGTAAGACAGGGATTTAAAGATTCTTCTCGCTCGGACGAAGAATGAAAGGAACATTTGACACGAAAGATCATTTGATGTTAGAATAACCTATTTCAAAGATATCCGCGCGATATAATGGTCATAAATGGTTTATTTGTATTCCTGCAGTGTAGTCACACTCGCAAACAATTCCAACGCGCTAGGGTCGTCTTTAATCTTCTGAGGATGGTAGTATGTAGAAAGGGTCGATTTATGATATCACATTGAGTATTTTCCGTGCTAAATTTCTGCTACAAGCTGAATGACAGACTGGGACTTAGCCGCCTCCAAAATGAACATTTTTTTCTAAGCGTGGGGGAAGAAAACATGGCGCAGTCATTTCATCACATTTCAACATTGGACATATCCAAGAGTTCCGGAACTGAGGTGGATTTCCGAAGTGACTCCGAATCAAGCACCGAGTTAGTTTTCAAAAACAAAACCAGAAATGACTGGAAAAGCTCAGCAGGTCTGGCAGTACCCGTGGGGAGAAATGAGAGCTAACGTTTTGGGATCCAGTTAGACGCTTAGTTTTAACATCCTGTTAGGAGAGTTCTCCACATTTTGGTGAGGGAGAATAACGAGGCAGAACTTCCAAAAGTAGTGTCCTCGCTTCATCCTCATCTGCCAGTAATATTTGCATTTTAAAAGCATTGTGCATCTTTGCATTATTGACGTTTATTAATTGAAGTATTATTTTAAAACGAGATGCCATTGCTGGAGATTGCAATTGACTTCAAGAGCGAGAAGCAAAAGTGCATCGAAAATGCAGACTCAGATAAACTGTCAGGATAAACAGGCGTTCACATTTCACACCTTCCCGTTTCGCCTCTAATGCATAATCCAATTATTTTTGTACACGCACTTCGCAAGTTTGGGAAATTAGGAACGAGTTTGCTCAGTCGCCGCATTCATTTTCCGTTTCAGCTCTAATTGATTCTGTAGCGACAGGCGGCCGATGTAACATTATCGCATGAGTTGACTTGCACCGTGTAAATAAATGGCATTTGTTAAAGGTGCATTTGAGGAGGAGACGAACTCGTTGAGAGGCAGCCAAACATCATGATTCTTTATCTGTTGCGGGCAATTGGGATTTGTGATGCAAACTGTGTCTAAGATGCCGACATTAAAGTAACAAGATTGTGATATATGGAAACGGTGATAGATGGCGATCCTTCTGTCTTACCCCAAGGAGCCAAGCTTACGTAGCCCAGCAATGATGGTAAGGTTATAGAAGCAATTTCTGTGCAGAGTGCACCGCAAGCCTCATCGGCCTAATCAGGCAGTTCCATTTAATGGATGAACGGGTCACGATCGGAATTATTGACACCCGGCTCTCCATAACCTGTTTCCCAATAAAGCTGATTACATTTTGTCAATCCATCAGCTAACCACTCTCCCCGAGACTGCATCAAAGGCGTATTTGCTCAGGGGAAATCAACATGGCACAGATCAAATGCACTTCCCTTGCCGAGGCATTCTGGTGGTCAACTGTGGTCACTTCAGTTTCCTTCGATGGGCTGTCGATCGAATAGATTTCACCGATACTTTTCAAACGGGTCCAAAATCGGTCGTATCTCTTAAAACCATACTTCTCCCCCAATTGCATTTTCCATTAAATGGTATCACGGTTTTTTTTTAAAGTTATACGTTATGTTTAAGATTTGGTATTTAATATCTGACCCTCGTGACAGAAAAGGGAAACATCAAAGTAGTATGTGGTTTGTAATCAAAATAGAAAGTAATACAGAAACTCGACAGGACTGGCAGCATCTGGACATAGAGAGAAAAGTTAACGGTCCACTACAGATGCTGCCAGATCCTCTGAGTTATTCCAGAACGTTCTATTTTTCTTTCAGATTTCCAGCCTCCGCGGTTTTTTTCTCTTTGTTTGAATGTTATTTGTAAACACCCAGGTCTGATCTTTTGATATGTGGAAGTGTGGGCAGTTTCGCTCTTATGGAGCCAACAAGAGATTCTGTGGAGGACAACCGTGTAAGTCATCTCCGAGAGAAAATCAGACCATCGTCTCTTCCTGGATCAAATTCTAGCATCACACAAAATCATCAGAAACAAAGTAGTCCCCAACGCATAATACACAAATCATGCGCCTTTATTTTTACCAGAACACATGCCAAATGTTCAACAAACGGTGTTCAGTCTTGATTGCGGGGAAATCTTCGGTTTTCTTAAAAGAGGGATGCCAGTTCTTGATTTAAAAAAACAGAACTATATAATACTCGTCTTCCACAATTACTGGAGGTTTCAACCGCTGCTTTCTCTCTCTGGTTTCTTCCTGTCTCTCCCTCCCTGAATGCATTATTTAAAGCAAATAGTTTCGTTAACAAATTGAACCCGTCAAAACTCAAATATCAAAAGGAAACGAGAGAGAAATATCTGTGCACAACTCTACATCAGTGTAGTCTTTGCAAGCAAGTATACCCAGTCTATTCAGCCTACTTTTGTACCTACTTGAGGATATATCTCGTAGGTTACAACTCAGTTCTGAAGGCCCGTGAACGGGTTGACAATTAAAGCCGGCAGTGTATCTCTGGACATTTCTTACGTGGGTTCGAAATCTTTAATGCTAAAATCGGCAGGTTTTAAATTGTGTTCGTTTTTGTTCTCTGTGACTTCTCTGTGTCGCCTTTAAAGCAAGTCACAATACGTGGTCGAATACTTAAGGATTATTTATTTGCACAATTATAAATATAAATAAATCATAAAGTTTAGTTCCATTAACCAGTTGTATTAATTGTTTCTAAAAATAGTTTATACAAATGCGTTGTTGATAAGCGGGTATTTGGCAAATTGGTTACACTTGCAGATTTCTGTACAAGCCCTCAATAGTAATGAATATCTGTTTTGTTTTTCTTAGATGGGAGTGAAGAAGACCTGAATTTCTGATATGTTGAACATGGCTGAATCCTAAACCATGTCCTTTAAGGAGACTGGTTACGAAAAACCTCCCATTATCATCCGCCACATTTTGACAAGTGACCCGCACTCGCAGAAGCTCTTCTTCAGGTAAGTTGAGGCACATCTTGACACCTTCCACATCGTAATGGAACAGTTTTGGGATTCAGTGAAAAGTTAAGAAATCCTCCCCAACAGCGAAGTAGTGAAACTGTGATTTTCGACAGTTTCCCTCCCTTAAAGGCGGTATCTCAGTCCTTCCAGTGTGGACGAGGGGTTGAGTTTTGCAACTCTATGACTACAGTGATGATGACTGTGTGTTGGAGAGGGCCAATTGATCCACGGGTAACAGCCAATTCAGCGCAACCGGATACTTAAATATTGTGGAGAAAGTGAGGTCTGCAGATGCTGGAGGTCAGAGCTGAAAATGTGTTGCTGGAAAAGCGCAGCAGGTCAGGCAGCATCCAGGGAACAGGAGAATCGACGTTTCGGGCATAAGCCCTTCTTCCTGACCTGCTGCGCTTTTCCAGCAACACATTTTCAGCTACTTAAATATTGTGCATCCCATGGAATTCAGATGAACGAAGGCCTTGACTCTGTACCCAGTTACTGCAGAGTGCCACATCAATTGCCTTCCTTTCACTTGCTTTCTTTCCCTGCTATTTTATATTGAGTAGAATCCTATGTATACCCGTCTGGGTTATGCCCCTGCGCCTGAGTGACAACACCTTTACTCTTCACTGCGGAATACAACCATTTTGCTCAGGGTCTTCGAGCCCCAAACAGCAAGTTCAGAACAACGTTAAGATTTTACAGACGTTTAATTAGTTAGCACACAAGCCATGTTTAAAAAAGAAATAACGTCCCCCCCCCCCCCCCCCACTTCGTGTGCAACGCTTTCAATTGCGAGAAATTGTATGGGAAATCACAATGGGTATTGAAAAGAGGGGCATGGAGTGAGCGCAGTGGACAGGTCAATTTTCCCGTTGTATACTGCCCAGAATCCCAGTGCAGTTTTTCCATTGTATACTGCCCAGAATCCCAGTGCAGTTTTTCCATTGTATACTGCACAGACTCCCAGTGCAGTTTTTCCATTGTGTCCTGCCCAGAATCCCAGTGCAGTTTTCCCGTTGTGTACTGCCCAGAATCCTAGTGCTGTTTTGTCATTGTTTACTGCCCAGAATCCCAGTGCAGTTTTGCCGTTGTGTACTGCCCAGAATCCCAGCGCAGTTTTTCTGTTGTATACAGCCCAGAATCCCAGTGCAGTTTTTCTGTTGTATACAGCCCAGAATCCCAGTGCAGTTTTGCCGTTGTGTACTGCCCAGACTCCCAGTGCAGTTTTTCCATTGTGTACTGCCCAGAATAGCAGTGCATTTTCCCGTTGTGTACTGCCCAGACTCCCAGTGCAGTTTTGCCGTTGTGTACTGCCCAGAATCCCAGCGCAGTTTTTCTGTTGTATACAGCCCAGAATCCCAGTGCAGTTTTGCCGTTGTGTACTGCCCAGAATACCAGTGCAGTTTTCCCATTGTGTACTGCCCAGACTCCCAGTGCAGTTTTTCCATTGTGTACTGCCCAGACTCCCAATGCAGCTTTTCCATTGTATACTGCCCAGAATCCCAGTGCGTTTTTGTCAGTGTTCTGTCCAGACTCCCAGTGCAGTTTTTCCATTGTGTACTGCCCAGAATCCCAGTGCAGTTTTGTCCTTGTTTACTGCACAGAATCCCAGTGCAGTTTTTCCATTGAGTACTGCCCAGACTCCCAGTGCAGTTTTGTCATTGTTTACTGCCCAGACTCCCAGTGCAGCTTTTCCTTAGTGTACAGCCCAGATTCCCAGTGCAGTTTTGTCATTGTGTACTGCCCAGACTCCCAGTGCAGTTTTTCCATTGTATACTGCCCAGAATCCCAGTGCAGTTTTGTCATTGTGTACTGCCCAGACTCCCAGTGCAGTTTTCCCGTTGTGTACAGCCCAGACTCCCAGTGCAGTTTTCCCGTTGTATACTGCCCAGAATCCCAGTGCAGTTTTCCCGTTGTGTACAGCCCAGACTCCCAGTGCAGTTTTCCCGTTGTGTACAGACCAGAATCCCAGTGCAGTTTTCCCGTTGTGTACAGCCCAGACTCCCAGTGCAGTTGTCTCGTCAGGTCAACTCCCAAAGTTAAAACTCTCAACCGATTTCACATTACAAATGCAATAATCCGTTGGAAGAACAATATTTTAAAGATAACATCACCCATTAGCAACGTTACTTGAAAGGCGGCATTAGAGCGTTTTCTTAACCACACGCAATCTAAAAAAAATTAAGATCAACCTGTTCAAACAGGTTGTGATACACCTCCGGGCAGGTGGGACTTGAACACCCACCCCTGACTCTACCGCAGCATCACCTTGAGTACAATGACAACCAAATATAGCAAAATTTGATACGGACTATATTCAGAAAATAGACTACTCATTAGTCGTTGAGTAGTACAGAGCCCTAGTGCTACTGAAAAGGACATGTTTTTGTTATATTTTGTCTAGTGACAGTTATTATTTGACGGATTAAAATGACTTCTATTTTTCTTGGACGGAGGACAAGTGAAAAGTTGATGAATTATGGACGGCAGGTCCTGCATTACACAGCGGTCGACGAGTACAATGTGTTGGATACACATTCCCTGGCTTTATTGTGGTATTAAAAGACATGTAAATAGCTAGCTGGGGAGATATAGATCTTTTACCCCTTCTTTACATTTTTCATAATGTGTGCAACAGGTCCCCAACATTAAAGGATTGGATTTGAGGACCAGACAGTGAACGAAAAGGTGAAAGCCCAGACTGAGAGATAGAGAGAGAGAGAGAGCACTATCAGAATAAAGAGATTGGAAGACGCAGCAGTTCTGAAAATATATGGCGCATCTTTTGGGGTTTTTTTTTGCACAGTTTTCCTTCAGCTTCTGCTGTCTCTTTCACATATAAAAAATCTCCCGGCCTTCAAGGGGGGCTAACACCTTCTGTTCAGTTTAATTTCATTAACCAGCCTCTGATGATTCCTATTAAACGCAGTGATATATGAAGCCATTTAGCGCCGCCGCCGCCACCACCCATCAGGCTGATTTATCGCTTGTGATTCTGCGGCTGGCCCAGATGAAAAGGCTAGCAGAAAATTAATTTCTGTGCAATTTGGCTTAAAGGAGAAGAGGGAGAGAGCAGAGAGACAGAAAAAAAAATCAACCCGGGTCCCTTTTCCGGCTCTTGTATTCCTAATTACTTTCACAATTAACTGAAATACAAATCAAGCTGACAAATTGTCCCAAGTTTATATGTAATTGGCCGCGATGAATTCCTACATTACGGAAAAGCGAGTGAAGGGGCGAGGACCTTATCCAGGCGCTCTCTCCGCTGCAATAAATTAGCCAGAGGAAACGAGAGCTTAAAACGCGCCTTTTTTTTGTTATAAATCTCTGATATAATTATTTCTCAAAAATAAAGACATGATGAGGGAATCATAATATCATTACACGATTACTTTAAATGCATCCCAAAGGCAAGGCTCAGCGCGGTGATTTAGTGGGACATCGATATCCCTTTTTCAACGATATCCGCTACTGATTCTTATCAAATCTTCGCCAGGAATGGTAGCCTTTACGTCTCCCTCCCGTATTACCTGAAGACAAACGGTTCGTTAAATTGGGCGTTTGAAAAATTAGCCATTTTATTTCCCCTCCTCTCCACCCCCCTTCGGATTTTCATTCTGAACTGAATTGAAACAGCCCCCACAGCCTGAGTGAGATATTACCGAGAGATCCAGAACGCTGTAGTTATTGTAACACACCCCAGCCGTAAGCTCAGACACAATAACTGTGTGTTTTTAAAAACAATTAAGTGCAACAAGTAACGAATCGACTTGCTACACAATTTCGTCCGTTACAATAAATGGCATGGGTTCCGTATTTCAGATATGGCTTGTCAAGGCTGATGAGATAACTCAGATCCATCCCAATTCACAGAATTCAGTTCAAAGAACGAGATCTAAGTAGCATTAAGACATGAGGCAAGGAATGTCTGCGACCAGATTGTAGCCAACAGTTCAGACTGATCCATATTCACCAACTGATCAATATCATCCCAGAGGTGAAATTCTATATACCTCACCCTATTAATGATTGGGGTGTGAAGTAAACTGTTTTGAGGGAAATTGTAATGAAGCAAACACACAAGACATTCAAATAATCACCTCCTCCTTCGCCTTGTTTCAATAAAATTCAGCTTTGGTCTCCAGTTTGATTATGGTTCAGAATATTTTAAACAACTGGGTGGGATTAGTGAAGAAAGGTGGACGTGGAATCGCGTCTGTGCAGTATAACTCTGTCCTCTGCCTCAGCCCCTGGCCTCACCATGGTTTCAATTTCTAGCGAGGCATCTTATTACATACAGTCCCTCAATTCTGGGAAGTTTCACGCACACCCGCCACAAGACAAGGACATTAATGTCTGCAAATGCAAATCAACCGCACTTGGACCAGGGAGATGTCAATTTGATCTCGCAAAAGGAATTCTTGCGGTTTCTTAAGTGTTGTCAATGCAGCAACAAGTTCTGCGCTGTTGTGACCTATCCACAGAAATAAAAAAAAGCACAGGTCTTTCTCGCTAATTACTGTGAAATACCTGTGACCTCCCTTTCATCCCGTCTCCCTAACCAAAATGAAACCACTTTATATCCACATTCTTAAACATAGCTCGAAAAAGGAGGACACGTCGATTACACATCTGACACACACAAAATACAAATAGAAAGGGAACATTCACTAAAACAAGATTTTTAGGTTACAGATTTTTCAAATAGCGAGGTGCCTATTTGTTCAAACAAGATGACCATAGTCACATCAGTCATATTTTGTACCTGCGCCTTATGATGTACATTAGACACCAGACCTCATGTGATGTAGTCGTAAGTTTCATGACAAAAAAAAATAGATTTACCTGGAGGTAAATGAATTCCATCGTGTGCCTGAATTGACCAATATTTTCAGGAGTTTTCTCTCCTTACCCGACTGGCATATTGATTGTCCTAACGTACAAAGTTCACAGGCGAAATGTCACATGTTCCTTGTTTGCATACTTAATACAGAATATTAAAATATATTCCAGACCAATCGTATTTGTTTATTGCAGGGAGGTTCTGATCTCATTATTTCATTATTGACATGCAGTTGGTGTTTGCCATGTAACATTCTGCTCTGAATTGTTTTGCATTGAATAAAAAACGTATGAAAAACACAACGTGACGCGCCAGAAGACAATAAATAGTGAGCAAGGGTAAAGGAAGCAAACTTCTGACAGTAATTTATGCCCAGTTTTAGATAATAAGTTGAGTAGAGAGCATGGAATTGAAATTCTATTGGCTTAATTTTTCTCTGGATGTTACTGACCAATGGCTTTGGGATTGCATCTGGAGACACAGGAGCATAAGAACATAGGAACAGGAATACATAAACATAGACCTTTCAGCCCTTCCGGCCAGTTCTACCATTCATTTAGATCATGGTTGATCTGCGACCTTTGCTCTATAGTTCTTAATACATTTAGATAAAAGAGGGATTTTTATGCCAACCAATGATTTATAGTAGCATTGCTGAAATGAGTTTTTACATTCCAAATTTAATTAGAAAGTCTGGAATGTAAAAGCTCATTTCAGGAATGCTACTGTAAATCATTGATTGACATAAAAAGCCTCTGGCTCACTAATGTCGTTTGAGGAAGAAAACTGCTATCCTTACCCCCTGGTTTGGCCTACATGTGACTGCAGACCCACAGCAAAGTGCTTGATGATTTAACTGCCCTCTGAAATGATCCTAGAAAGCCACCTAGTGCAAGGTAATTAAAGATGGTCAAAAAATGCTCAGAGGTTTGAGTGTCGGAGTTGGGACATCATGTTTGAGGTTGCACCGAATGTTGGTGAAAAGTCTAGATTAGAGTGGTGCTAGAAAAGCACAGCAGGTCAGGCAGCATGCGAGGAGTAGGAAAATCTTTTGCCCAAAACGTCGATTTTCCTGCTCCTCAGATGCTGCCTGACCTGCCATGCTTTTCCAGCACCACAGTAATCTAGACTCTGATTTCCAGCATCTGCAGTCCTCACTTTTGCCCTGAATGTTGGTGAAGTCTCTTCTGAAATATTTTGTTCAGTTCTGGTCACCCAGTTATAGGAAAGATATTATTAAAGTGGAGGGGGTTCAGAAAAGACTTAACAGAATGTTGCCGGGAATGCAGAGTTTGAATTATATGGAGAGGCTGGATAGGTAGGACTTTTTTCACTGGAGGTTGAGGTTATAAATCTTAGAGGTTATAAAATCATGAAGATAAGGAGAATAGCAGGTACCTTTCCCAAAGTATGGGAGCTTTCAAGACTAGGACATATTTTTAAGGTGAGAGAAGAAAGATTTAAAAAGACATAAGGGGCAATTTTTTTTACAGTGAGGGTGTTTTGTGTGTGGAATGAACTTCCAGAGGAAGTGGTGGATGGGGTTCAGTTAAAGTGTTTAATAGATTAGTTTAGTTTGGGAACCTGGTCGGCATGAACTGGTTGGGCTGAAGGGTCTGCTTCCGTGCTGTATGACCCTATGACTCTAAATAAAAATAATCAATCTCAGAATTAAAATTTACAACTGATCCAAAATCTAATTAAGTGCTTTTTTATTTTACTCCTGAAATTGGTCTCAATTTTTAAGACTACAAATGAAATGCATGGTAGAATGGTTAGTTAGGTTAGATCACATGGGATCCAAGGAGAGATAGCCAATTGGATACAAAATTGGTTGAAGACAAAGGATGGTGGTAGAGAGTTCTTATTTGGACTGGAGGCCTGTGACCATCTGTGTGCTGCAAAGATCTGTTCTGGGTCAACCGTTGTGTATCATTTATATGAATGAGTTAGATGAGATTACAAGACATATGGTTAGAAAGTTTGCGATTGACACTAAAATTGGTGGTATAGTAGACACCAATTTATTTAAAAGTACAAAGAGATTTTGATCAGATGGTCCAATGGGCCAAGAAGTGGCAGATGGAATTTAATTTAGATAAATGTGAGGTATTGCACTTTGGTAAGGCAAACCAGTGCAGAACTCACATCATTAATGGTAGGGCCCTGGAGAGTGTTGTAGAACATGGGAAAGGTTCAGAGAGACATGGACCAAACACAGGCAAATGGGACTAGTTAAATTTGGGATTCCAGGTTGACATGGTCGAATTGGACCAAAGGATCTGTTTCTATACTGTATGACTCTATGAGACCCTATGCAACTGTGACAAAGATAAACTCCCTTTCCTCATCCTTCTCAACCTGTCTGATACAATTGACCACATTATCTTCCTCCAATCATTTAGCTGGGCTAGTCTGTTCTCAGCTGGTTCCATTCACACCTTTCTAATCATAGTCATGAAGTGGGTTTTGAGAAGATTTGTAGCTCAGGTTGAGGTTCTGGATGTAGGTTTGCTCGCTGAGCTGGAAGGTTCATTTCCAGACGTTTCATCACCCTACTACGTAACATCTTCAGTGGGCCTCCAGGCAAAGCACTGCTCATGATTCCTGCTTTCTATTTATATGTTTTATAGGATCATAGGGTCATAGAGATGTACAGCCAGGTACAGTCTATTGGCTTTCTTTGGGTTGGTGATGTCATTTCCTGTTCTTTTTCTCAGGGTGTGGTAGATGGGTCTAACTCGATAAGTTTGTTGATAGAGTTCCGGAACTCTATCAACAAACACATCGAGTTAGACTCCATCTACCACCCCCAAGAAAAAGAACAAGAAATGACATCACCACAGGAAATGACATCACCACAAGAAATGACATCACCAACCCAAAGAAACCCAAACATATAAATAGAAAGCAGGAATCATGAACAGTGCTTCACCTGGAAGCCCACTGAAGATGTTACCTAGTAGGGTGATGAAACGTCTGGAAATGAACCTTCCAGCTCAGCGAGCAAAGCTACATCCATAGTCATGAAGTCACATGCAATGATTCCCAATTTGTTCCTTTGTTGTTATATCTTGTGCCCTTCACCCCCCACCTCCATTTCTCACCAATATCCAGCTCCTTTAAGACACTATCTAAAACCTCAACTTTAGTTTGCACATGTACATTGGTAACACCACCATCTCTCTTTACTCCTCCACTACTCCTTAAGATGGGCTTGCCAAACATATTGTCCTGGATAAGAAAGCATTTTCTCCATTTAAATGCTAGGATGAGCTGTTTACAGATGCTGACCCAAACTCCAGGGACACTCAAATCATCTCTCTGAAAACAGTCATGAGAGTAAACCATTCACAAGCTTGGTGTTATATTTCATCTTGAGATGAACTTCCAACCTCATTTTCACACCAGCTCCAATCTACTCCTTCTTAACATCATCTAAGTTACTGTTACAGCTGATCTGCCATTAAACCCTTATCCATGCTTTTGTTATCTCTAGATTCTATGACACAAAAGGCAGTCCTGGCTAATTGCCCACATTCCATTCTGCTGCCTGTGTCTGAACTTGCAGCAAACCCTGTTCCCGTTTCTCCACTGTGCTTGCTGGTGTATATTGGTGTATAGCCAAGCAGCATTGTGATTTTGATATTGTCTTACATTTTTAAAATTCCTCCATGCCCTCACACCTTGTTATGTCTATAATATCCTCTAAGTCCATGACCCACCAAAATATCTGGACATGTCTGCGTCCATGGTTCTAATTGACCATTGATGCTATGACTTCAGTAGCATAGACCCCAAGCTTGGAATACTCTTCCTATAACTCACTCTACATCTCCAGCTCACTTTCCTTCTCTAACACACTGTTTAAAACCAATCTCTTTGACTCGGCTTTTGGTCATCTGACCTAATAACTATGCAGCTCATTGACATATATTGTTTATAATGTTCCTGTGAAACGCTATGGGATGTCCATTTAGTTATGTGCACAATATAAACATAAATTATTGTTGTTGTTCTGATCCCTAGATGTAGATTCCCCATTGAGAGGAAGTCATTTTTTTCCCTAGCTACCTTATCCTTATTAAATCACACCTTCTAAACCTCCTAAATTGCAAGAAATACAAACCTAGTTTGTGTAATCTTTTCTAATAATTCAATCCTTGGCTTTCAGGATTTATTCTGACAAATGTTTACTGCATTGCCTCCAAGGCCAATATATCCTTCCTAAGGTGTGGTGCCAAGAATAGCTTGTTGTATTCAGGTGTGATCTAACTAGAACTTTGTACAGCTGAAGCATTACTTCCACTCCCGTATATTCTACTCCTTTATCTATAAAAACAAAACAAAATCTCTTTGGACCGCCACTATTTCTAGCTTATTGCCATTTAGGAAAAAAACTCTTTCCTGGCCTTTCAGGACGAAACTGGATAACTACAAATTTGAATTGAAATCCATTTGCCACAGATTTTCTCATTTAATATCTTGTGTAATTTTATGCTTCCTTCCCCACCACTTCCATTACTGCTTGCCTTTGGGTGGTCATTAAATTTGGATATGCAACTTTCTGCCCTACATATTGGTATGAAGTTGAAGGCATGTACTGTACCTTTAAGAGAGGGAATGCTATTCTGAACTGAGAGCTTATAAGCACCTGCGTATATGACTAGATGGCAGTTCCAGAGAGTATTGGCAAATTGAAAATATGTAACATTTGGTTGCAAAATGGATACTTGAGTTTTGGTTGCTGTTTTGACAACAATTTGAATTTAACCAATCAGTTTAAATCATGCCCCGGGATAGTAAAACCCAATCAAGTTTAAATTTATTGTTTTGCCAAATTTGAATCAATAAGACGATCTGATGTTGGGTCGGGGGTAGGTGTGTAAAAAATGTGAACATTTTGAAAATTGGTCAGAGAGCAACAGGGAGAGGAAGAGAAAGAGGAAGGAGGGAAGAGGGAGAGAGAGGGAGAGAGGGAGAGTGATAGGTATGAATTTAAATTCCTTGCTGTCTGTTATTTGAACTCATGTCACTAGAAAATGAGTCCAGAGTTGAAAATGAGTCCAGAGTTATGCTTGAAATGTCGACTCTCCTGCTCCTCAGAAGCTGCCTGACCTGCTGTGCTTTTCCTGAACCACACTTTTCGACTCTGATCTCCAGCATCTGCGGTCTGCATTTTCTCCTAGGAAATAAGTTCAGGCCTCTATATTTCTAGTCCAATAATATTCTAACTATTCAATGGATGTTTTTGTAGAGAAATTACTGAACGATAGGTTTGTGATTGTTCCAGAAGTTACTGCCGCAGTTAATGAAGTGGCGTGTGGGAGACAGATGGAGAGGTTGTATTGGAGAAGCATCAGAGTTAAGGGATGAATGTGAATCATGTAAAATGTATCTGAGGGGATTCTTGCAACTCTTCTGAGCCAGAAGGCCCAGATTCAAGACCAATCCTTTTCAAGAGCTGTGTAATAACATTGCTAAACAAGTTGGCTTGGAAAGTATCTGTCAGCTGTCTAAACTTAATCCAATGAAATAAAAACAAAGTACCTTTAAGAATGGTTCAAGTGTCTAACATGGCAGCACAGACTGAAAGGAAAATACAGTCTAATGTTGGGTCTAGCCATAAGGTATCTTCCCTTGAACACCATCATGGGTGAAATAACATCACATATTTCATTTCATAGGTGACATTTGAAAGACATTCTGCTCAAAGATCGAAAAACCTCTTTCAGTTTAATTATTAACCTTGTGTATCCATTTTGATTGCATTTTTAGAGACACTGTGAAAAGGACACAGAAAAGGCAAGCATCAACTAAAGGGTCTGCAGATCATGTAGGTGCAGGGAGTTGGCCAGGTTTTCTAAAGATATATACAAATCGGGGAAATCATTTGGGCACTACTCAATTTCAGTTTCAGGATCCAATCTTCCATCTTTTTCCTGGCTCAGAAGTTCCCCACAGACAGCTTACATGATCCAGTTTTCCATTCTACCATGCACTTCAAAGTATTAAAAAGATCCATAAATTAACAACTCTGACATTTTGAAATATTAAAAAGCAATTTATAAAAAAACCTGTATACAAAATCTTTTCTAGCATGAAGTACCCAACTACATATGCAATAATTGAAATTTAGAGTGCTTCGGGAAAAAAGTCAGAGGACTAATACGTTTGTAGGAGTCAGAAGGTTATCTTGATGAATCTCTACATAATTAAATCAATGGTCACTCCCATTATTCACTACAAGGCCCTTTTTGCTCATTGGCCACTGAGTCAATCTCAGTGTCCCTTTTCATTTTTTTCATAAAATTTCCATTACTGTGACAAAAAAGTCTCACTTTTAATAGTGAGGTCCCAACTCCTCTATGTGCAGCGACATTTAAAACTTGTTGGTGTCGTTTTCCACTTTTGGGTATTTTATACCAATATGAATTCTTTGCACATATTTTTGGTGCCAGATAAAAGGGAGGGGCAGGGGAAATCACGGACTTTTTTTCTTTGGATTCACAAAATATACGCATCTCTAATGCAGCGTATGTCTCACATCTCTTCATTGACTGTGTCAAGCTACCTGGGAAGGGAAACTATCTGCTGTGATGGTGAAGCCCCACATTTTAGAATTTCCTCCTCCAGTATTTTGCATTTTGAATTACAAAATTAAAAATTATGTATCTACAATAATAAGCACAAACATCTGCTAAGTGTACAACATTATTCTACCATTAATCAGACATTCCCTATTATTGAATATACAGGTAAGTGCACACAATGATAAATAGTGATGGGACAATGAGGGGGGACAAAAGGACTGCAGCAATGAGGAAAAAGGAGTATCATTACTAAATGTCCCACCAGAGGAGAGTTTAACAGTTGAAGTAATGATACACAGAAATGGCTGTATTGTATTCTGGGGAGCAGAAACAGACTGTTAATTAAACTCAACTAAGATCCAATCAGTTTATGTATGTTTAACAGTTGACCAAGTGGATAGGAATTACAGGCAGCCTTTTAGGTGGGTTATATAAAGGTTTCTGGCCTGGTCTCTCAGTCGAGACAGTCGTGCGCATCCCACCCAGCATCCAGGAAATAGGCCAAAGGTTGTTCATCGGATCCAAATTTGAAAGTGAGGCAGGTACCATGATATAGAGCTTTTCCTTGACAAACAATCTGTTGACTGGTTCAAGTTCTCATCCTGCCCCAATCCTAACTGACCCCTCTTTATATAAATTCAAGTAAATTAATTAGCTAGCTAATTGAAGAACCCACACATTATAGACGCATTGTTTCAAAATAACTTTAAAAAATAACTGGCCAATTTAACATGAAATGTCATTTTTTGGGTGGGAGTTTTGTACTGTTTTTATAAAATTATTGTGGATATGTTATGACACAGTGGCAATTGGGACCTTTAACCTTCTGGCCCAGAGATAGGGACAGTCGAATCCCTCTCACCCCCTCAAAAACTATTCTTAATAAACCTGTTACAATGCACCTCTTTGGTAGGTGGGACGAATGTGAACATTCTGGCCTAAAGGTAGGGACACTACCATGGGCCATAAGACTCTTGTCCCCTCTTCATATCTATTCAAACAAAACTAGCATTGAACAAAAATCAAATTTGTAAGGAAACATATCAAATTTAAATTCAAATACCTCATTTCGGGTGATAATGCACCCTGAGCCCATGACAGCTGGTCATGGGTGACCTGAAACATACCTTCAAAGACTAGGAGAGTGGGGCTGAAGTGCAGTTTAAAAGTGAGTAATAGCTCCTTTAAAAAAGCTAAAGAGAGTCTGCAATATTCATGGGCTCCCAGGCTGCAAAGAAATTGCAGGCAACCTGAAGGACTGTAAATCTATTTAATCTATGATTATGTGGGACTGCTGCATGTAACACCCCCCACCTGAGGAGAGGGAAAGGACATTCACCCTGAAAACCCACCACTCAGGGTCTCCTGCACCACTGGATGGTTAAGATGGAATGCCAAGGAATTTCAGGATGGCAGAAGAAGATTAGGAAGCGAGGAAGTTACTCCTTTTTTCAATACCTGCTATTCTATCTCAATTGGTTTGTCCTGCAGAATGTTTCACAGTGAAGTTCAGAGACTCCTGCATCAATACAATGGTTTTTACATTTACGTGGATGTAATCCTTTTCCTCAAACTTTTGCCAATCAAATGGCTCCATGAATTTCTTTTATCAGGAATTGTATTTCCTTTCTGCTGTGCTTCGCCCTTCAAAAATATGCTAATCCTTGTCAATCGAGACATTAATATAATTCATGATGTCTTCAAAGAGCAAAGCTAGATTCAGGAAATCTTCCACCAATAAATCATCAACAGCTGTAACATTTTCATTCTCTTGCACTCTTTCCTGAAAAAAACAAATTAAGGTCAAGAATGTCATATTTCATCTGGTTACTCCAGTGCATCTCTCTTCCTGCTACATCTAGCCTCTCCTCAAAGAGAAATGTCAGATTTATATATACTTCTGTGGTCCAATTGGTGAAGTTTCTTTAATAAAGGCCGATCAAAGTATAATAAATTTACTTCAATTATTTCTGCAACTTAACAGTAAAGAAGATTTAAAGCTACATAACTGTCTGTATTTAAATACTGATTAAGAAAAGCAGAGATGGCTGTTGATCTCCGTCTCATTAAAATGAAGTGTTACCTTTTTTTCCCCTGCATTCTATTTGAATACCTCCTACACCCTCAAATGAATGACAGATTGTCAGAGAAACTTAGGTTTTGGCGCTGGTGATACATCTTAAAGAAGAGAAACACTAGCCCAATATCCAACTTTAAAAGAGTTTTCTTGCCATTAACCAGGATACCTGCACACCAGAAATTGTTTTGTGATTCTGTTTCTTCTCCCAAGAAGAATAGATCTTGCTTTTCAGTATTCACTTTTTGGACAATTGCAAACCGGTGTGGTCCATCTTTAACCTTTTGCCCCACTGATGGAAGTGTCCTGCTACTATTGCTGTAAAATGTTATGTGTGACATTCAGCATGACTGGGGGAGGTAATGGAGCAATGGTAATGTTGCTAGCAATCCAGAATTCCAGTCCAAAGGGCTGGGAACATGAATTTGAATCCCATGGCAGGTCATGAAACCTACATTCAATAAAATCTGGAATTAAAAGCTCATTGCCAATTGTTGTAAAAATCTATCTAGTTCACAAATATTCTTTCGGGAAGGAAGTTGGACCTGCAGCAATATGGTTGATTCTTAACTTCTTTAGGGCAATTTAGGGATGGGCAATAAAAGGGACACCCAAATCCTGTGACCAAATAAAAAAAGTTTCACACTGATGGCTTCTGTCCTGCCATGACCTGAAGATACAGCAAGAAGCCTTTCTCTTTCTGACCTATTTTCTAATAGGTATTCGAGAAGCCCCATGCCCCGCTATCCCCCTATTAGATACTTCACAGGTGGCATTGCCAAACTTACCTGTGTTGTACCAGCTTCATGTTGTAAATTAAAGTCAGAGTCAAATGCCTAAATGACTTCTGCATTGTTTGTAGTTTATTGTTCAACCCCCTGGTGTGATAAAATATCATCAGCTCCGCTACCAACTGTGACTACAAACAGCGTGACATGCATTGTCTGATTTCTGGTTAGTCTGGAGGCTAGTTTGGTGGTTGTTGATGCCAGTCTATCCAGCTTGAGGCTAGTTCAAGACCTGTCATGAAGTCGAGTGTGTTGGAAGTGGATAATGCTTTCTCTAACCCTTGTGTATCTGTTCTTTGTAGTGTGACACTCTTAGCAGCTCATTGAGTGGCTTATTGCTACCAGTAAATCCTAAGATTTTTGAGTTCTTGCCATCTGTTTCTTTTGTTAACTTTCTTTCCCAGCATTCGGTGAAAGATTTTCAAAATGGTTTGCTGCCACTATCCCTTCACCACCGATGCTTAGAGTACACTAACTGCAAGATGCACTGCAGAAAATCACAAAGATCATTAGATAGCACCTTCCAAACTCACACTTCCATCTGGAAAGATAATAGCAGCAAATACATGAGAACACCACCACCTGCAGGTTCTCCTCCAACCCACTCACCGTCCTTACTTGAAAATATATTACCATTCCTTCACTGTCGCTGGGTCAAAATCCTGGTATTCCCAACCTAACAGCATTGTGGGTCAATGTACAGCATGTGGACTGCAGTGGTTCAAGAAGGTAGCTCACCACCACCTTCTCAAGGGCAACTAGGGATTGTTAATAAATACTGGCCCAGCCAGCAACAATGATGTCCCATGAGTAAATAAAAAACAGTTGGAACATTAGAATTGTTGCTTGAAGATTATTGTGTGAGAGTCTGCACTGATGTTAGTGCAGACCAGTGAAGACCGGCACCTTTATTCATACATACATTATATACAATTAAGACTTAAGCAGGACCTTTCCACACTCAGATTCCAGTTCCATGTAATTTGACATCATCCGTACCTCTGCCAATTCAGTCTAGCGATTAGCACATAGCTATTAATCCCATAAACTCAGCAACAAATGAGCCAAGACCAACTCACCAGTAGAAATAAATGAGCTGACAGAATGATAGATTGTATTTTAAATGTGAGCACAATTGAAAATAAAAGTAAAGGCTTGGAAGAGCAAGAATGTTAAGGATTAAGGAAAGCATCCTGCATTTAAAGCAACAGTGTTATTCAAAGAACTACCAGATGACACTATTCAGTTAACGACTCACAGTAGTTCCAGAATAAATGTCAGTCATTACCTGCCCAATCTGGTAAAGGGGGTAAAAAAGATGAAGAAATAAATGTAGTAGATCAAATTGGTATTATGTCTAAAGGAGATAGTGAAGACCTGAGACAATTGTGTGATTGGTGCTGCAAGACTTAAAGATGGAGAAAATGCCTTTTTATTTCCTTTAAAATCAGAGTAAAGTACTGCAAATGCTGGAGATCTGGAACAAAAGCTGAATGTATTGGAGAAACTCAGTAGCTTTGGTGGCAACTGAGGAGAGAGAAACAGACTTAATGTTTCAAGTCCAGCATGACTCTTCATTGAACTCCAAAAGTGTCTTACTGGACTCAAAACAATGACTCTGTTTCTCTCTCCACAGATGCTGCCAGACCTGCTGAGTTTTTCCATCACTTTATGCTTTATTCCTATTTATTTCTTACAATTTCTTCCATCTCTTTTGAAGACATTTTAAGATTTTGCAAAATCAGGACAGGGTGAATCTATATCTTTTGGAGTTCAGGAGACCCGAGAGGTGATTTTATTGAAATATTCAACTCCAGGATACTGCTCTGGGGATATGGGTTTAAATCCCATAATAGCAGAAGGTGAAATTAGAATTCCATGGGCAGGTTTAAACCCAGTTTGGATGTCTGAATTAACAGTCCAGTGACTTTATCACAATGCCACCAACGCCCTGTGAATGACACTTAGCAGCGTAGTTCTCCTTTCCAAATCAAAGGAGCATCATGTCAATGGCAATGCTGCTCATTGTTGCAGTTTAATTTAAGTCAACACAGACTGGGGTCTAAATCTGAAAGCTTCCTTAAGTGTATGGCACAGTAGCACTCCAACTGGGTAAAGTGCTAACGGTGAAACTGAGTGAAAGAACTGCATCATACCTTCAAAATACCATGGGGGACAGATAACCTTACACCTGTTAAATTCAGTTTCCCTACACACAAAGGAAAAAAGACTTGTTGTAGGAGTAAGATTGTATGTGAAGGAATTTACTTACTGAAATAATACTCTTGGTAAAAGTGTGTTACCACCTGGCAGATGACCAAAGATGACTTTTGGGCACAAGGTATCTCCAATTCCAGTAGCTGCAAAATTCAAACATCAACCAAATGTAACCAAACAATATTTATCTCTGAGTCCAGAGGTTGCCATTAGGTAACTTGAAACTAAGTTATGACTGTATTCAGAATATAAATCAGCAAATTTAGTATAAAGTATTAGTTCTGTCAACAAAAAACTGGGAAGTCTGAAAGTACATTCAGCCACAAAACAACAATTTCTGAGGTTCCCCACTTTTAACATGGGTTAATGTGTGATATTACACTTTACACCAACCTGCGTACTTCTAAAGACTATCTCAGTGTAAAAGTGCAATTGCTGATCCCAAATGAACATCAAGGGAATATAAAAGCAAGGCATATGCTAAAATTGAAAATATGGGAATGAAATAAAAGACTTTTGATGCAAATTGAGTGGGCCAATGAGTATCTGCTGCACTGTCTAACTCTATACAGTCTCCAAGGTCACTGAATTCTTGGACAAACTACTTTTCCATTATAACGTCTATCTGTATCTAATTGAGCCCAACAAAAATAAGTAAACACAATGCCGGAGGATACAATTGAAAAAATATATGAAAAAGAAAACCATAAACTGCATTTGCAAAAGTAAGATTTTTGATATGCAAACTAAAACCGTTATCTGCAAATTACTTTACAATAATAATCATATCATTTAATTTGACGGATAATGCATGAACCAGTAATGTAAATAGAACAAACAGGTAGGCTTGAGTAGCAAAAACATTAAGAAGTGATAGTACAGAACAGCACATTTCAGTGACCAAGGACTGACTTATTAGTTGAAAGCAGTAATGTGTGAATTAGATAAAAGAAACCAAAGAACTGCAGATGCTGAAAATCAAAAACAAAACAGAATTTTTTTTTTGTGTGAATTAACTTCATTTTGTATGTATGTTTAGATATCATACAAATCTGTCAAATCCAAGCCCATAATTTCATTTGTTTCTTCTCAAATTTAATTCACGTGGTTACTGTTACTCATTCTTCATGAGTAACCTTCAATAACAAACCTTGAGGAAGGTCTGATATGTGAAGGCCATGATAGATAACCGATCCCATTACCACCTAATGTCCAAATATGGATATCACAGGTCAACAATCATGAGTGTGGTTCTTGAAGATTTCCCTTGTCTTAAAAAGCAAGTCACCGACAGCTTTCTTGCTGAGGATACTTAGAGGAAACCATAGCTTTCTAATGATCAACAGTATTAAATCATTTGCCATCATTGACACAGAACAAATGGGAAAAAGTTCATTTGCATCTATCCAACCCTTTCTGGAATTCAAATAGATTTAAAACTATTATTAATGAAGTAACTCCATTTCCAACTTTTCATTGTTGAATTCTGGAGTACAGTCCATTAAACTGTCTTGGAAGATGCTCCTTCAAACTTACCTCTAATATTTTGTTATGTGACTTGGTGTCAAATTTTGCTTGACAACACTCTCAAAGGGCTTTGGCATATTTAATCAAATTGCAATGTAAATTCAATTTGGCAAAACTAATGGAGTATATTAACAGCAATAGCAAACCCCATTGCAATATTTAAAATTTTGTTTTGAAAGTGGCAAAGCTGACAACACCATTTTTATTACCTTACTCCGTGGTGCAGTGGTAGTGTCCCTACCCTTGGATTGGGAGGATCAGGTACCATATCCCACCAGCTCCAACGATGTATAATAACATCCCTGAACAGGTCAATTAGAAAAATAGGTTGATATGAGCTAGTAATACCTCAAATAATTTCTTGTCCTTGTGTCGTTTCTCTTTGATCAATGTTTGTAGTTGTGGCTTGGATCAAATTTTTGTGAGGCACGTTGGAACAAGTATTAATGCTAACGATGATACTTTAAAAGCAGAGACTTCTTCTATTTTTATTCATTCTTAAGATGTGGACTTTGCTGGCTTAATCAATACTTATTTCTCATCCAGAGTTGCACTTGAGAAAGTGGTGGTGAGCTGCCTTGTTGAAATGCTGCAGTCCATTTGGTTTAGGGAAAGATGCACAATGTGATTTGGAGGAAGGTTACAGGATTTTGAACCAACATCACTGAAGGAGCAACAACATATTTCCGAGTCAGAATAGTGAGTAGCTTGGAGAAGAATTTGCAGGTGGTGGGAGTTCTCCTGTAACTAGGACACAATAATCTTCCTTTGTGCAAGCAATGACTCCAAACAGCAAAGTTTTCCCCAATTCCCATTGACGTGAGTTTTGTTAGGGCTTCCTGGTGCCAAAGTCTGCCAAATGTGGCCTTGAATTCAAGGCCTGCAACTGTCACCTCACTTATGGAATTTGGGTATTTTGTCTATGTTGGAGTTAAGGTTGCAATGAGGTCAGGAACTGAGGGGGTCCTTGCAGAAACCAAATTGAGCATCAGTGAGCAGGTTATTGCTAAGCAAATGCTCCTTGACGACACTTTCCAGTGGTGAAGCCAAGCCACCAGTGGGCATTGAAGTCCCTCACCAAATGAACATTCTGCATCAGTGCTACCCTTGGATGATTCCTCGAAGTGATGCTCAACATAGATGAACACTTGTTCATCAGCTGGGGAGATGAGGGTTGAATCTGTAGTTAATGTTGAGGACTCCCAGAAAGAAACCTCTTTCTAATTGCATCCCACTGTGCCACAATTTCACCTTGGTCTGTCTTGCCATTGGTAGAGGGCATATTCAGAGAAAGTGAAGGTGTTGTCTGGGACATTGCGTGTAATGTATGATTTTGTATGACTATGTATGGCTGTTACTTGATTAATCTGTGAGATAGCTCTCCCAATTTTGACTCTAGCTCCCAGATATTAGTAAAGAGGACTTTGCAGATTGAACAGGACTGTGTTTACTTGTACTTCCCTCAATCTAGTCGATTGCATTCACTGTTCACAATATAGTCTCCTCTACATCGGGAAGATAAAACACAGGCTGGGTGACTGCTTTGTTGAACACCTATGCTCTGCCTGCAAAATGACAACAAGCTACCAGTTGCCTGCTACTTCAACATACCGTGTTCCTTGGCCAAACACTTCTGTTGCATGGTCTGCTGCAGTATTCCAGTGAGCCTCAGTGCAAACTTGAAGAATAATATCTCATTTTCTGCTTGGGGACCCTGCAGCCTCAAGGACTCAAGTTCAATAGTTTTGGAGTCACTATCCATCCTTTCATGTATCTTACCCACCCCACACCCAGTCCTGTTATGACATAGGTTGCTTTTAGCAGTCACCCAATCCCATATACTCCTAGGCCCAATACTACATTATATCATAGAATCATAGAGCACAGAAACAGACTCTTCGGTCCAACCAGTCCATGCCGAACACAATCTCAAACTAAATTAGTCCCAACTTCCTGCTCCTCACCCATATCCCTCCAAATTCTTCCTATCCATGCATCTATTCAAATGTCTTTTAAATGTTGTAATTGTACCCACATTCACTACTTCCTTAGGAAGTTCATTCCACACACGAACCAACTTCTGTGTAAAACATTTGCTTCCATGTCTTTTTTAAAATCTCTCTCTAATCACCTTAAAAATGTGGCCCCTCATCTTGAAATCCCCCATCGTAGGGAAAAGACAACTCCCAATAACTCTATCTGTACCTTTCATTACTTTATAAAATTCTATCAGGTGGTCTTTCAACCTCCTACCCTCCAGATTAGAGTCAAGATTAGAGTGGTGCTGGAAAAGCACAGCAGGTAAGGCAGCATCTGAGGAGCAGGAAAATTGACGTTTCGGGCAAAAGCCCTAGGCTATTCAGCCTTTCTTTATAAGTCAAACCTTCCATACCCAGCAACATCCTGGTAAATCTCTTCTAAGCCCTCTCCAGCTTTATGATATCCTTCCTATAACTGGGTGATCATTATGGACACAGTATTCCAGAAGAGGCCTCACCAATGCGATTGTTGACTTGTTCACTGAGCTGGTAAGTTTGGTTGCAGACATTCTTCACCATACTAGGTAACATAATCAGTGATTGGTATATGGGGTCTAAACCGCTAAGAAACAAAACCAGAAATTAGACCACCACCTCAGCAAGCGGGACAGAACACCAATCCTTCACCGGAGGTGCACTGATCATGTTACCTAGTATGGCAACGAAACATCTACAAATAAACTTACCAGCTCAACAAGCAAGTCAATAACCACATCCACAACCTGAGCTACAAACCTTCTCAAGAACTTCGAAGGCCTCTCCAATGTCCTGTACAATCTTAACATAACTTCCAACTCCTATACTCAAAGGAGTGAGCAATGAAATCAAGCGTGCCAAATGCCTTTTTAACCACTCTGTCTCTATATGATGGAAACTTCAAAGGATTATGTACCTCACCCCTAAGTTCCTTTATTCTACTACACTATCCAAGGGTTTGCCTTTAATTGTATAAGCCCTATCCTTTTTTTGTACCAAAGTGCAATATCTCTTTTGGGGATACATTCAGTACAGTTAAGGGCGGCACGGTGGCTCAGTGGTTAGCACTACTGCGTCGCAGCACCAGGGTCCCAGGTTCAATTCCCACCTCAGGTGACTGTCTGTGTGGAGTTTGCACATTCTCCCTGTGTCTGTGTGGGTTTCCTCTGTGTGGTCCGGTTTCCTCCCACAGTCCAAAGATGTGCAGGTTAGGTGAATTGGCCATGTTAAATTGCCCATAGTGTTAGGTGCATTAGTCAGAGGGAAATGGGTCTGGGTGGGTTACTCTTCGGAGAGTCGGGGTGGACTTGTTGGACTGAAGGGCCTATTTCCACACTGTAGGGAATCTAATCTAATTAACCTGTATATGCAGGTCATGGAAATTCCAGCCAGCTGGGGTCTCTCCACCATTTCAAGAAATGACATTGGAGAGACTCTTATTCAAAAATGGGGAGGAGTAGATTAGTGTGTTTCCCTCAGGCCCTGTCAAATGTAAATTGTTAACATTATTTTTCTTCTTTCCTCAGTCATGGCCAGCAAGATTGAAAGCACCACTTACTGTTGGACAGAAAGGGTTGCACCATCAGGCAGCAGCTGGGGAACATAACTCACAGACTCATCGGTTCAGGGAGATGTTCAGAAGTTGAAGGGATTTTTAACAATTCAAACTCCCATGTGATCCAAACCCAGGGAAAGGTTAACATTTCCTCAGTATCTGATGGATTCACATCCTATTTAACTAACAAAGTGGAAAAACATTTGTGTTGAAATTAGTATCTTTATTACAACAGTACTTCTTTAAATACACGATTTCTAGTTATTGTTTCAGCAAAGGTTGACAAAAGCAAAAATTCTCACCCTGAAGAAAAGTAACTGAAAGCAATCCAAATGTAAAAACAGACCCATGTATGTAAGTATAAATATTGTGTAGAATCTGGCCTTGTGACTTCATTACGTTATAGAATATCGATGTCTTAACTGGGAACTGTTTTCCCAATTTGAAAAGACAGATTCTCATCTGAAGGATTCAATGCTTTTTTTGAGGAATAAACACTTCTTTGAAACCTGTCCACTATAACTTCCAAATGTAGTGTTGAAGAAAATGTCTACTACACAAAATCTTTGTTTAGGAATCAAGTCTCATAATAACATTATAACTCTTCCTTTTCTTGAGTTTGAGCTTGTATGCTGGCATTTCTACTGGACTAGACTGTGTAAAAAGTTGGGAGGGTATTAACAATGACCATCTTCTTTGTCAGTGAATTCAATGTCCCATAACCTTCCTACCCAGGCATCACCACCAATTATTGGTAGTGGCATTGTGGATTTTTGTTCTCATTGTGCCCCATACTCATCCACATGCAGGATGCACTGCTCATCAAGTCTATCCACAAAATACAAACACCCCTTAAATCGATGAATCAAGATAGCTCAGAAAAAAGAATTTGTGTTTACTCATTGATGAAATGAGCAGCCAGTTAAAGTAAGACTATATCATTTACCATCTGAGTAGTTAAATTCTGTTATGTTTTACTCCATTTATCCAAACCCTGCTGCTACACAACTGCCTGACTAGTATCAACACCTAAAGAAAGCAACATTCTTACTAGTGGAATAATGCAAAACCACAGCCATATTTTATGATTCTTAACAGTTCAAATGTGTCACTGGTTTCAAGCTGTCAGTATAGACTTATTCCTGCATTCTGTTAGCATGAGCACTTTCTTCCATCACCACAGTCGTTTTCGCTAATGCTCCAAAATGTTCCTATCGTTTCAGTTTTGACTTCTCTCATACAGTTGCAAACAGTGCACCATGATAACTCTAAATTACAACTCAACCATAGAATAGAATTTACCATAGAATACCTACAGTGTGGAAACAGCCCATTTGGTCCAACAAGTCCACACCAACCCTCTGAAGAGTATCCACTCCAGACCCATTCCCCTATCTTATCACCCTGTATTTCCCAAGGCTAATGCATTTAATCTACACATCCCTTCACACTATGGACAATTTAGTATGGCCAATCCACCTAACTTGCACATCTTTGGATGGTGGGAGGATACCAAAGCACCTGGAGGAAGCCCATGCAGAAACAGGAAGAATGTGCAAACTCCACACAGGCTCTTGCCTGAGGATGGAATTGAACTCAGGTCCCCGGCACTGTGAGGCACTGAGCCACCGAATTATGTATCCTCACTGACATTATTTGCTGGGAATAAGGTTCAATCTTTTTTTTTCAGTTTCTGATAAGAGCTTTGTAAATTACAGAAATCTGTGGAGGCCAAGTCATTGAGTGTCTTCAAGACAGAGCTAGATAGGTTCTGCATGAGTAAGGAGATCAAGAGTTATGGGGGGAAAAGCAGGATAATGGAGTTGAGAAACAAATTGGCCATGATCGAATGGTGGAGCAGACCCGATTGGCCAAATGGCCTAATTCTGCTCCTATATATTATGGTCTTGTGGAACCAATTCTGCTTCTTCTCTGTTGCTGGATTAACATGCAGAGATTTCCTCCCTAACAATCCTGAGTGTACCTACATTGCATCAAGTATAATGATTCAAGAAGTTGGCTCTCTATGGCGGAGCAAACCAATGGGCTGAATGGTTTAATTCTCCTATATCTTATGGTCTCATAGAGCTTTGATCTTTTCTACCATTTTGTTCAAAGCACATTGAGAGTCTCTTACAAATATGTTCAGTGATTGACCACCATGGCTACAAAACTGCAGAGGTAAAACTTACTGTCTATCAAACCAGGAATCACTCTGGAATCTGACTTGTCCTGTATTACCATCAGCTACGAACATGGCAGTGTACACTCTGTAGATCTGTCTAGCTTGTGCACATGCCTAGATTCTGGAGAGCTGACTGTAGATGGAGATACGTGCGGCCCTCAAGGGACATGTTTTCCTGCCAAACTTGGAGCTTAACCAAAGATGTAGGAGCACAGGAAGGCCATTTTGTCCATCAAGTCTGCTCTATGATACAACAAGATTGTGGTTGATTTGTTAGTCCTCAATTCCTTTTCTGACTGATACCCAGAACTCTTTATTCCCTTACAGATTAAAAATCATCCATTTCAGCCTAGAATATATGTTGCATCCCGCTTCGATAGCCATCTAATGTAAAGAATTCCACAGATTCTGAGGAAACCTCCTGAAAGAAGAAATTCCTCTGTCTCAAATGAGTGGTCTCCCTAATTTTATATTCCATTCCCTTTGAAATAAAGACCAAAGTCCATTTGCCTTCCCCATTACCTGTGTACTTGGTTGCTAACTTTTTGTCATTTATGTGTGAGGACTTTTTCACACAGAGGGTGGTGCATGTATGGAATAAGCTGCCAGAGGAAGTGTGGAGTCAAGATTAGAATGCTGCTGGAAAAGCACAGCAGGTCAGGAAGCATCCAAGGAGCAGGAAAATTGACGTTTCGGACAAAAGCCCTTCAAATGTGGAGGCTGGTACAATTATAGCATTTAAAAGGCATCTGGATGGGTATATGAATAGGAGGGGTTTCAAGAGATATGGGCCAAGTGCTGGCAAATGGGACTCAATTAATTAGGTCAATATGGACTACTTGGACTGAAGGGTGTGTTTCTGTTCTGTACATCTCTATGACCTCCAAAATCCCTCTGTGCTGCAGTCATTTTCCATTTAAATAATATTCATAATATAATCTTCATGCTGAAGCGCACAACCTTCCATTTACCCACAATACATCTGCCAAGTTTTTGTCCACTTAGTTAACCTGTCTATATCCTGCTGCAGACTCAATGCTTCATCCTCACTACTTGCTTTCCTATCTATTTTTGTGTCACCTGCAAACTTGGCAATAGTTCATTCAGTCTGACATCCAAATCATTAGCATAGATTATAAATAATTCTGGCTCCAGCACTGATCCCACTTCATTTGTTATCGGATGCCATTCTGAAAATGTCACCGTAATCCCAACTCTGTGGTCTGTTAGCCATTTCTCTATCTATGCTAATATACCACTCCAAAATCATGGGCTTGTATTTTTACAAAATAACTTTATTTGGGACATCTTTCTCGCCCCTGCTTGTTACTTCTCAAAGAACTCCAATAAACCTGATTTCCCCTCCATCAAGCCATACTGACTCTGCTGGATTATATTATCTGCTTTATGCCTTTCCTGAAGTCTACTTCTGTGAAATATCAACATGTGCCACTGATTGATTATGCATGCTGAGTCCTGAACTGCGTATACATAGGCAAGAAGGATCCATACACCTTGCATGTAAACACTGCCTTGATTTGTGAAATTTTGGCTTTAGAGCTGTCCAATGAAACAGAAGATTCCCTAGAAGATGCCCCAGCAATCTACTTCAATCCAAAAACCAGAGACACTCAGCTGGTAAAACCAACACCTATTTGTTGTGACAAATGATTAACTGGAACAACTATTAGTTTGTTATGTTTGACATTTTGTGCTGCAGTAATATAGTCATTGTTAAGAGATGTGAAATGTTAGTATTTAAATAAGCCAATAGAAGCCATGAATCACAGAAAATATGTGGTAAATAAGGAAGGCAATGGAATTTTGGCATTGATTGTTAAACGAATAGAGTATAAAAATAGAGAAGTGTTGCTGCAGCTGCACAAGGTATTATTGAGACCTCATTGTACTGTGTACAATTTTGATTCCATTACTTGAGGAGGAATGTAGTTGAATTGGAAGCAGTCAGATCAAATGATCACTAGATTGATTCCAGAGATGAGGGTTTGTCTTATGAAGAAAGATTGAACAGTTTAGGCCCAAACTCTGGAGTTTAGAAATTATGTATAATATATTAGATATAGAGAGGATATCTAACTGAGATATTTAAGATTCTAAAGGGGATTTACACAGTAGACATAAAAAGATTGTCACTCCATGTGGCGCAATCTAGAACGAGAGGTCATGGATTTGGAATAAGGGGAGGCAGGGAATAAGAATTGAGAAGGAATTACTTCTCTCAGAGGATTGTGAACCTTGTGGTATTCATGACCTGAGGGTGCAGTGGTTGCTGGGCCACGGAATATATTTATAGAGAAGATAGAAATAATTTTAATTAGTGAAGGGTTGAAGGGTTATGAAGAGCAGGCAGGAAAGTGGAGTTGAGATTGAGATGAGATCAGCCATGATCATATTCAATGGCAGATCAGACTCGAGGCCTGAATTGCCTACTACTCCTGGTTCTTAGAAGACCATAAGAAATAGGAACAGAAGTAGATCATTTGGCATCATGAACCTGCTCCACCATTCAATAGGATTATGACTGATCTAAAGTCCTGTCCCTTCTCCAGAACTCTCAATTTCCCTACTGATCAAGAATCTATTTTGTTATGAAGATGTGGGTGTACTATACCTTTAAGAGTTAAAAACTAGCAGAACTACCTGACAGCACCAAGTGTTCTAAATAAGATACAATGTAACATGCGGTCCAATAACTAGGATAGTTGGTTGCCTGGAGACAAAAACACATTTGAAATAGGCCAGTCAGTTTAAATAATGACCCCTCCCCCACAAAAAAAATACCAAACTCCAATCAAGTTTGAATTTAATATATTGACAATATTAATCCGATGCTTTGGGGTATAAGACCGGGAAAAACTGAACAGTTGGGAGAGAACTGTCAAAAGACCAACAGATGTAGGCTACTAGTCAGAACTCTCTGAGAGGTACCTGTCTAGAGAAGGGGTTTGCACAGAGAAAAACGTCAACACTGACCTGGAGAGCAAATCTACAGAGGAAGATAAAGAGAAGACTTGACTGCTGACTCGTTTTGAAATTAGAACTTTTCAGTAAATCTTAATTGGGGGACTAGTATTATAGAAGGGAAAGTAAACAATAGGTTAGAAGAAGGACTTGTACATAGCTGTTAGCTAATTATTCTCTGTTATACTTTAAGAAATAAAGTTGTTAATTTGTACTTTAAATAGTTTGTGGCCTCTCGAACTTTTACAAATTACTGCATGGGATAAATGAGTTCTGTGTTGCCGATTTAAATTAAGCAGGAGGGTTTACCCCGTCTCATACCAATTTAGTTCAGCTTTAAATATATGCAAGGACTTGTCTCCACAGGTCTCTGTGGCAAGGAGTTCTAAAGACCCTCAACTGTCTGAAAGAAGAAATTCCTCATTTGGGTTTTAAATTAGTGCACCTTATTGAAAAGGTGACAAAATATATTGATGTGAATAGGTGACATGGTTTACATGGGCTTCTCTAAAGCCTTTGGCTAAACCCCACATGTAAGGCTAATCCGAAAGAGTGAACTCTTGCAAGTTGGCAACTGGATTCAAATTTGACTTACAAATATGGGAAGCAAAGGGTGATGATGGAGAGTTATATTTGTGATTGGAAGCTTGTGGCCAGTGGTGTAGCGCAGGTTCAGTGCTGAGACCCTTGCTGTTTATTATGTACATTAACAAGTTAAATGTGAATGTAGATGGGTAATTGATAAGCTTATAGGTCACATGAAAATTTGGGATGTTGGTAACCATGGCCTCAGGGTTGATTGATATTGGGAGAAAGTGAGGATTGCAGATGCTGGAGAGTCAGTGTCAAAAAGTGTGGTGAGGCAAAAGCACAGCCAGTCAGGTAGCATCTGAGGAGCAAGACAGTTGACGTTTCGGGAATAAGCCCTGCGTCAGGAATATTGATCAGCTGGTAAATTGGGAAGAACAATAGCAGATCGAATTTAATCCTAATAAGTGCAAGGTAATGCATTTTGGGAGGACTAATAAGGGAAGGATATGCAGAATGAATGGTCTGTTTCTGGGGAATACTGAAGAACAAAGGGACTTTGGTAGACAAGTCCATAGATCCCTGAAGATAGAAAGGGTGGTGAAGGCAGCAGGTGCCATGATTGTCTTCATTAACCTTGCCACAGAATATAAAAACAAGGAAGTCTGTTTACAATTTTATAAAACCTTGGTGAGGCCACAGATGGAACACTGTGTGGAGTTCTAGTCACCACATGATCAGAAGATCGTGATTGCACTGGCGAGGATGCAGAGGAGATTCACCAAGATGTTGCCTGGAATGAAAAGCCTCAGGCAGTGGGGAGAGAGCAGAGTCTACGTTTTGGTCCAATCTGAACCTTGCTCAGATTCAGTTCTGCTTTCTCTCCACAGAAGCTGCCAGACTTGTTAGGTTCGTTCCAGTATTTTCTGTTTTTGTCTCTGATTTCCAGCATCGTAAGGAGGCTCACTGGATCCGAAATGTTACCTGTACTTTCTCTCTCCACACAGATGCTGCCAGATCTCCTGAACTTTTCCAGCAATTTCAGTTTCATCTTCAGTTTCTCTGGTCCTGGTGAAAAGGGACAGGTGATAGATATTGGGGCAAAGGTTGCGAGCCCTCCCCATCCTGATGACGTCACTATTGCACTGATATTCCCTTCCTAAGCAGCCTGGGGGGAGAGAGGGTGGGGAGAACACAACCACTGCACGCACACTTACAACAAATCAAATCAATAACACACTGATTTAAGTACCCTGCTTATTAAAATCTTCGAATAAAAGCCAGCATCTTGACACCTTTCCCCTTCAGAATGTCGAAATTTGTTTTTTTTAAACACTGACAGATGAGAGTCCACGCGCTGCTAGGAAAAAACGTTTGTTTAATGTATGAATTCTTCTGAGGATGAAGAACAGCAATGGTCCTTTGCAGGTCTGGGGGAGTGTTGTCCTGAGCTGGGGCAGAGCTGACTGCAGGGAGTGTAGGTAGCATGGCTGCGAGCGTGAGTCCTGAAGAAGTGCTTATGCCCGAAACGCGATTCTCCTGCTCCTCGGATGCTGCCTGGCCTGCTGTGTTTTTCCAGCATCACATTTTTCAACACCTACAGATGAGACAAGATTCTTCCAAGTGTTAGTTGTTGGAAATGTGCGTGTGTAGTAGAGGCATGGGCCCAGTCCAGCGTGGGGTGGGTAGAGAGTGACATAAATGTCCGAAACTGACTTTGCGCTGCTCAAACATTTGGACAAAGTTAAAAATCACACAACATCAGGTTATAGTCCAACAGGTTCATTTGGAAACACTAGCTTTCGGAGTGCTGCTCCTTCATCAGGTAGCTGTGGGACAGGATCATAAGACAGAATTTATAGCAAAAGATCAGTGTCATGAGACTGAAATGATACATTGAACAAACCTAGATTTAATGCATTGTCTGAGTTGAGATGTCATCTTTTTCTAAATAAGACCTTAAGTTATCTCGAGAATGTGACTAAAAAGAAGTTCTTGCATTTACATATCAATGAACTGAAACCTGCAACCCATTATCAATGACGAAAGACTAAAGAGCAATTTAAGTTTGTTCAATACACTAGGCCCTCCGTACCCGCTAGGGATACCTACCGGGAATGCCCGAAACTACAGATTGGAGTGAACCCATTCATTTCAATGGGAAATTTACCTCCCCTCTAGACCTCTGGTCCCGGTTCTGGAACATTCCATACACCATGTTCAGGCCGTGGTAAACTGCAGGTAACTGAAACCGTGGGAAACGATTCCGCGGATACCGCTGTCGCCCTGTGTATCGTTTCAGTTGCATGACACTGTGATCTTTTGCTACAAATTCTGTGTCTTATGATCCTGTGCCACAGCCACCTGGTGAAGGAGCAGCGCTCCGAAACCTAGTGCTTCCAAATCAACCTGTTGGACCATAACCTGGAGTTGTGTGATTTTTAACTTTGTCCATCCCAGGCTCCTCCACAACAACCGTTTGGGGGCGGGGGCGCGATGACGTCACAGAGTAGGCGGGGTCTCCGGAGAGGAAGTGGACGCGGGGTGGTTGTGGGAAGGAGGGCTGTTCTGAGCCGTTGGGAACGATGACAGCTTCCGGCGTGCGCTGTCGGTTTCAGTTACAGGCGGCAGCTGGTGCATCAGGTAAAGGAGCCGGGCTGGGCCGGCCCGGGTCGTGAGGGAGGGGACGAGAGAGTAATGAGGAGAGGGGAAAGGGGGGACTGAAGAGAAGAGCAGGAGACCCTCTCACCATTGCCTCCCCCCTTTCGTGTTTCCCCCCCCCCCTCCCCATTAATAAATCCGTTTCTCAGTCTTTTACAACATGTTTGGATGCTAGGCTCTTTTTCTCCGAAGCTGATGTTTCAGAGAAACTCCCTTCTCTCTCAAATACAATCAGCGTTTGCGTCCTGCTGAGTCATAAAGGAAGAGTGCAAGAGCCCTGGCTGACAATTCACTCCACTGGCCAGGCCTCGGAATCACGGTATTTCTCACTCAGATACACGGAAGGCGGCTCTTCTTTCTGCTTAGTTACAATCTTTGCAGTAGTCTTTATTTTTCTCGACGGTGTTGTATCTTTCGCCCTTGTTGTACACCACTTCGTTCCCCGCCCCTTTTCTGTAAGCCCTACGAATTTGGTTACTGTTATGACAAGCACCCAAGCAGAGATGTGATTAAACCATACTAGATGCGATTCGTTCAGATTTAGGAGATCTCAAGAGTATTAGCAATTCAACTTATAATGGGGAATAGCTTATGTATGCTGTATTAGAGACAAAAAATATCTGCAGATGCTGGAATCCAAAGTATCCTGTATGCCCTATATAGTTTGTATACTTGTGTAGAATTCACATGATTAATGTTGAAAATTGCTTTGAGTTAAAGTGAAGTCTGCATACCTAGAAAAGAAAATTAAGTGTGCTGTTGTAATTTCATGTCATTCAGTGCTTTAGCCTATGTTGTGTAATTAAAATGTGTTGTAAATTTTCACTGCCATACTAAACAAGTGATAATTTTCTTTTCTGGGTGAGGTCCTCCTTATCCTGTTACCATTAGGTTCTTATTGCTGAATAGTCAAGATGTTAAGCTTTGTAAAAACTATTGGAGATGTGAATATTTGCTTAAATGGAAATACAATTTCACATATAGGAGCTGTACTTCTACTAGATGGAATAACATACAGACATGTTCAGCTTTGAAGGGGATTTCAAAACGCGGCCCAAGGTATCTCTTGGTGGAGCAAGCAGGAAGGTGAGTAATCACTTGCTGTTAGAATCAAGTTTTAATGTGTGCAACAAGCATTTCTTAATTTAATAACATGTTGAATCTGAACTTTAAAAAATGGTTTGTGGCAATTATGTAATCAAAGCTAAGGAATATAAAGTATTGTTTCTAAGCCCATTAAAGACTTTCTGGAAATGTCACTGCTGTAACGTAGGAAACATGGCAGCCAATTTCTGCACAGCAAGCTATCCTATTTGAAAATGATCAGGTAATATACTAATGTTGATTGGGGGATAAATGTTGATTAGGACAGGACATTGATGTCATAGTCATACAGCATGGAAACATATCCTTTAACTGTCGCTGAATAAAGTGACCTTGGAGTGCAGGTTCATTGTTCCTTGACAATGGAGTTGCAGGTGAACAGGGGAGTGAATAAAGTATGCTTGTCTTTATTGGTCAGTGCTTTGAGTATAGAAGTTGGGATATTACGATGTAGTTGTGCAGGACATTGGTTAGGCCACTTTTGGAATACTGTGTTCAATTCTGATCTTGCTTCTATAGGAAGGATGTTGTGAAACTTTGAAAGGATTCAGAAAAGATTTATAAGGACGGTTGCCAGGGTTGGAGGGTTTGAGCTATACGGAGAAGTTGAATTGGCTGGAGCTGTTTTCCAGCAGGTGGTGTGTTTTGGAATGAACTACCAGAGGAAGTGGTGGAGGCTGGTGCAATTACAGAATTTAAAAGGCATCTGAATGGGTATATGAATAGGAAGGGTTTAGATGAATAGGGCCAAATGCTGGCATGTGGGATAGATTAATTTAGGATATCTGGTTGGCGTGGGTGGGTTGGACTAGAGAGTCTGTTTCCGTGTTTTACATCTCAATGACTTTATGATCAAGTTTCTTAAATTGAACTAGTCTCGTTTGCCAGCATTTGTGCCTATATCCCACCTTCACCCTTCCTACCCATGCAGCTGTCCAGGTATCTTTTAAATGTTGTAATCGTACCTGCCTCTACCACTTACTTTGGCAGCTCATTTCATATATATGCCAACCTCTGTGTGAAAACATTACCCCTCTCGTGTGTCTCAATTTTCTTCCCTCTCAACTTAAAACTATACCCTGTATTTCTGGAATCCGAACCCTGGGAAAAAGACCTTGGCTATTCATCTATCCATGCCCCTCATGATTTAGTAAACTTGTATAAAGTCACACTTCAGCCTGCTTCACTCCAGAGAAATAAGTCCTAGTCTATCCAACTTCTCCTTAGAACTCAAACCCTCCAGTAACATCTTTAAGTCTGTTTTCCACCACTTCCAGTTTAATAACTTCCTCCTTATACCAGACTGACCAGAATTGTATGCAGTACGCTAAATGTGACCTTAGAAATGTCTTGTACAGTTGTAACATGACATCCCAACTCCTGGACTCAATGCTCTGCCTGACGAAGGCAAGTGTTCCAAGCATTGTCTTTTGCTATCCTTTTCTACTTCTGATGCGACTTCCAAGGAATTATGTACCTGCACCCCTGGATGTATCTATTCAGCGACACACTCATGGGCCCTACCATTCACTGTATAAATCCTGCCCTGGTTTCTTACCAAAGTGCAACTCCTTGTATTTATCTGCCTTAAACTCCATCTGATGTTCTTCAATCCACTGGCTCTGTTGATCAAAATCTTGTTGTACTCTTAAATAATCCTTTACTGGGGGGAAAAAGCAAGGATGCTGGGGATCAGAATCAAAAAGTGTGGTGCTGGAAAAGCACAGTAGGTCAGGCAGCATCCGAGGGGCAGGAGAGTTGATATTTTGAGCATAAGTTCTTCATCTGATTCTTCTCCTATCAAGCCAATTTTGTATCCAATTGTCTAGCTGTCCCTGGATCCATTATAGTCTAATCTGACTAACCAGTCTACCATGTGGGACCTTTGTCAAAGGCCTTGCTAAAGTCCATGTACACAACGTCTGTTGTTCTACCTTCATCTTCATCAGGAAGAGCTTTTGCTCCAAATGTCGACTCTCTTGCTCCTTGATTACTGCCTGACAGGCTGTGCTTTTCCAGCACCACACTTTTTGACTCTAATCTTCTTTACTGTCCACTATACTATCAACTGTGGTGTCATCTGCAAACTTAATAACCGTGCCTCTTATCTTGTCATCCAAATCATTTTATATAAATGATGAACAAAATTGGACCCAGCACCAATCCTTGTAACATACTGCTGGTCTCGTGCCTCCTGTGTGAACAACAACCTCCTACTACCATCCTCTGTCTTCTACTGTCAAGCCAATTTTGCATCCAATTGGCTAGCTCTCCCTGGATCCATTATAGTCTAACGTTACTAACCAGTCTACCATGTGGAACCTTGTCAAAGGTCTTGCTAAAGTCCATACAGACAACGTCTGTTGTTCTACCTTCATTGATCTCCTTAGTCACCTCTTTAAAAAATGCAACCAAATTTGTGAGATGTAATTTTCCACACCTTCTATTATGTACAATATTATTAAAGATACATGAATGTGATGGAGGCTTAACTTCATATTTTACAGCTGTCTGCTGCCTTCTGTATATTAGCTTTTTTTCAGTTTTTGTTACTGTTTTGAAGAATGTCCAGTGAAAACTGTACGGTTCTCTCCCTGATTATCCTAAACATTTCTATTGTTTTTCTTACTTGTTAATGATTTAATAACTCTGGCTATACTAATTCACCTTAGCAAATTTACTCATTTATTCACTGTCACATTGTAGGATGGTAGAACTGTATTTAAATAATTTGAATGGGAATGGCTAGCTTTTGATATTTTACAAATGAGAGTAATGCACTGTGTTCCTGTTCTGAAAAAGGATCACTGGACTCTAAACGTTGACCCTGCTTTCTCTCCATAGATGCTGCCAAACCTTTTGAGTTTCTCCAACAAGTCTGTTTTTGTCACAAGGGATTCTTTTTACTTGGAGAATGTTATAATCGGTATTAGGCTTTAATGCATAGAGCCATAAAAAAATAACAGGAGTAAGCTATTCCGGCATTCAATACAACCATGGCTGACCATCCGATTCAGTATCCTGTTCCTGCTTTTTGCCCATATCCTTTAATCCCTTTGGTCCTAAGAACAATATTTACATCCCTCTTGGTCTCCAATGGTTTGGCCTCGGTAGTTTTCTGTGCCAAAGAATTCCACAGGCTTGCCACTTTCTGAAGAAATTCTTCCTTATCTGTCCTAAAAGGTCTATCCCTTCCCCTTAAACTGTCTCCTTATTCTGGACTCCCTGATTATTGTGAGCATCCTTCCTGCATTCACCTTGTCTAATCTTTTTAAGAATATAGCTGAAACTGATCTAGTCTCGCCTGTATGTCAGTTCTGCCATCCAAGGAATCAGACTGGTAAAACCTCCTTCAAACTCCCTCGATAGCTAAAACATCCTTCCTCAGAGAGGGAGACCCAATTGCACACAATACCACAGTTGTGGTCTTACCAAGACCTTGTATACTTTCACTATGAAGGCCAAGATGCGGTTTGCTTTCTTTAACTATCTGCTGTAGCCACATGCTTATCTTCAGCAAATGGTGTATGAGGACACCTAGGTATCATTTTTTAAATGGGGAAAGGCTTTGGAATCTGGAGCACAAAGGGACTTGGGAGTCTGAGTTTAGGATTCTTGTAAGGTTTACATGCAATTTTATTTAGCAGTTAGGAAGGCAGATGCAACGTTAACATTCATTTTGAGAGAGCTAGTGTACAAGAGCAGTGATCTGTTGTCAAGGCTAGATAAGGCTCCAGTCAGACCACATTTGGAATATTGAGTGCAATTTTAGGCCCTGTATCTAAGGAAGAATGTGCTGGTGTTTGAGGAGACCCAGAGGAGGTTTACAGTAATGAAGGATTTGTTTTATGAGGAGAGACTGAGGATTCTGGGTCTGCACTTGGAGTTTCGAGGGGAGATCTAATCAAAACTTAAAGCATACTGGAAGCCTGGGTAGAATGAATGTGAAGAACATGTTTCCACTAGTCGTAGAGACTAGGACCTGAGGGCACAACCTCACGGTGAAGGGACGACCCTTGAGAACTAAGATGGGGAGGAATTCCTTTAGTCAAGAAGATGGTGAATCTGTGGAACCCTTTGCCACAGAAGATTGTGTAGGTCAGGTCACTGAGTGTATTTAAGACCGCAATAGATAGATAGGTTCTTGATTAATAAGGGGATCAAAGGTTACTCAGTGATGACAGGAGATGCAATTAATAAACACATCAGCCACGACCAAATGGTAGAGCAACTTGATGGCTCAATGGCCTAATTCTGTTCCTATACCTTCCAGTCTTACGATCTCCACCTTTCCCAATCTGTTGTCATTCAGGTGATCATCTGCCTTCCTGTTTCTGCTGTTCAAGTCGATAGTCTAACATTTCTGCATCATTACACTGCATCTGCATTGTGTTTGCCCATTTACTTGTCCGAGTTGCACTGAAGTTCTCTGCATCCATCTCACAGCATTATCTTCCACCCAGCTTTCTGTCGTTCGGAGTTGGAGCTATGACAAGAGTTTCCTCATGTGGTGCTGGAAAAGCACAGCAGGTCAGACAGCATCTGAGAGGCACGAACACCGATGTTTCGGGCAAAAAACCCTTCATCGGGAAGGGCTTTTGCCTAAAACGTTGATTTTCCTGCTTCTCAGATGCTGCTTGATCTGCTGTGCCTTTTCCAGCACCACACTCTCTACTCAAATCTCCAGCATCTGCAGTCCTCACTTTTTGTCTGGTATTATGGACCAACCCAAACCCCCTCTTCCGCCGCCTTCGCCTCCGTGCCTACTTCTTTAACCAAGATTCTCGCGCACCCTCTGACGACCCCTTCTCCCGCCTCCAACACACCCCATCCACTTGGACACCCCGTGTTGGCCTCTTAACCACCCTCGATCTCTTCATAGCCAACTGCCGCCGCGACATTAACCGCCTCAACTTCTCCACCCCTCTCACCCACACCAACCTCTCACCCTCAGAACGTGCAGCCCTCCACTGCCTCCGTTCCAACCCCAACTTCACTATAACTCATCTCTGCATACCTCGACACGGTCCTGTCTCCCTTAGTGTAAGAACTCCCCACCTACGTTCGGGACACCACCCACGCCCTCCACCTCCTCCATGATTTTCGCTTCCCCGGTCCCCAACACCTTATCTTCACCATGGACATCCAGTCCCTGTACACCTCCATCCCCCATCACGAAGGACTCAAAGCCCTCCTCTTCTTCCTTTCCCGCCGTACCAACCAGTACCCTTCCACTGACACCCTCCTTCGACTGACTGAACTGGTCCTCACCCTGAACAACTTCTCTTTCCAATCCTCCCACTTCCTCCAAACAAAAGGAGTAGCCATGGGCACCCGCATAGGCCCAAGCTATGCCTGCCTCTTCGGAGGATAT